>NW_027507789.1:4411024-4725414 GCF_037356315.1 Lithobates pipiens
GGCTTACGAGGCTTAATACGTCCTAAGTGCATCAAAATTCCATGTCTGACAGTTCATTTTCTGCCTGAAGTAGCCACAGCCTGTGTAGAAAAGCCTGTGCCCTGGCAGCAGCTGCATGAGGGGGGACTTTTGCTTTCTATCTGGAAGCCAGTGGTCTCTCTGCAGAGGTCCAGGACACGCACAACCAAGTCAGATCAATAACTAGGCAATCAGCATTCTGGTTGGAGAGCTCTGGCTCTGATTCAGCCGGGGGGGGGGGGGGGGTGTATGTTAGAGGTATGCAGAGAGACCACTGCTTCCACAACAAAGACAAAAGCCCTTCTCTGCAGCATTGTGGGTAAGGGACAGGCTTTTCTGTGTGTGGAAGCAGTGGTTCATCTGTGGAGGTCCAAAACGCCTCACCTCCGGCAGAATCTGGACCACTCAAGCTCGTTGCTAATTGGAGGGCTGCAGCTCTCAGTCAGTAGGGGTTGTCCGTTGCGGAGCATGCTGGTAGGAGACAGGCTTTTCTACTCAGGCTGTGGGAGCTTTCCTAAAGAACAACTGTAAAGCCTTTGCGCATCTTTAGTTTGATGCGCCTGCTAATTTAAAATAGTCTTTAGCACTGCATTCCATTAAACCTATGGAAGGCTACTAAAGGTGCAACGTATTACGAATAAGAGAATGAATCCTTTGTCAAATCTGTTCTAATGATTTTGTGGAGTAGATGTGAAAAAGGAATATTTACAATCTGGCCTGTGGGGCATAAAAAGAACTGTCAAAAGACCTGTACAACAAGGTAAAGGAACTTTATAAAGAAGGAAAAGTATATAAAAAGATATCCAAATATGCCAGTCAGTATTAAGAAGTGGAAAATTCAAAGATCTCTTGATACCAAGCCAAGGTCGGGTAGACCAAAAAAGATTCTAGCCCAAGATATTTTCTAGCTATAGTCCTCATTACTGCGTCTCCATTGGACCTTTGGTTTTCATATACAAGCACCCCCTCCTTTACCACCTTTAAAGCGGAGGTCCACCCTAAAGTGGAACCTCCGCTCATTGGAACCCCCCCCCCCTCCGGCGCCACAATTGGCACCTTTCAGGGGGGAGGGGGTGCAGATACCTGTACAGTACAGGTATCTGCACCCACTTCCGGCATAGCTATCTGCGGAAAGGGGCGTAGATTACGGCCCTTTCCGAAGGTCCCCCGCTGCCTGCTGGGAAACACACGGATCCCAGAGACAGCGGGGACCATCTTATTGCGCAGCGCGACTCGCGCATGCGCAGTAGGGAACCGGGAAATGAAGCCGCAAGGCTCCACTTCCTGATTCCATACCCAAGATGGCGGCGGCAGCACCCGAGAGACGATCGAGAGATCGGCTTCGGGTGCCGACATCGCGGGCGCGCTGGGCGGGTAAGTGTCATTATTTGTAGCTGCTGGCTTTAAAAAAAAAAAAAAAACGCGGACTCCCGCTTTAAGCTCCGAGTCCAATTTTTTTTTTTTTTTAGAAAGTATTGAAGTGAAGTGGTTAATAAACATTGCCAGCTGGTTTTTTTTTTTGACAGCTCCAAATTACCAAACTTTTTTTTTTTTTTTTTAACACTTCAGCTGTCAACGGGGGAGACCCGCTGACAGCTCAAAGAGCCGAGCCTGAAAGTATCTGTTTCGGGTATCGGTGGATTTGCACGAGTACCGATACTTGTGAAAATACTCCATATCGGCGCAACCCTAGTGTAAAGGCAGGTGTCTCAATACTTTTGACAATATACCTTATATTAGGTATGTTACATCACGGGGGGGGGGGGGGGGGGGGGGTAACAAATCCCCCATCTCCGCTTCCTTCCCCCTATTCCAGGAAAATAATGGTGGGATGCCCATAGCAAATGGCGAACACATGGGCTGATAAGAGGACCTGGCAGCATCCAGTTCACTTGGAATCCATACTTGGCTGAACAGACAGGCTCACTCGTTACAATCATTTCAATAATGAGATCTAATCTAAACTTTCTTTCTCTCATTAGAAAATCTGCCCTTCTGCATCTCCACAAAGAACAAATCGCGCCGAACGTGTTCAGTGCTCATCGATCGTCGGGCGTCTGTCCTCACAGCCGGCGCACACACGAGGGGATCGTTCCTCCATAAACAGAGCAGGAAAAGGTCTTCCAGACCAAGAAAGGTCTTCCTTGTGGGGTGAAGAGGCTTCGCAGACCCCCGCATGCGTCGTTGAGCCCCCCCCCCCCCCCCCCTCATCTTTCATACGTCTTCGGTAATCAAGGATTGCAAACAGTTAATGAATTATGGACAGTAGAAGAACCGCCGCTCTCGTTTTTTTTGTTTTTTTTGCGGACGTTGTTTATTTTTGCTTTTTCGGAGTTGCCTTTTTGTTTTGTTTCGGAAATGAAGACCACCTGGCCGAGTTTACTAACTTTGGAAAAAAAGTTTTTCAATAAACAATATCACTCCTTTCAAGCCGTTCCATGATACAGCTCATCGCGGATCGCGGTTCTCACAGAGGAAAGACAAGGCTGGAGGGGGGGGGGAGGGGACTCCGATAATCGATCGCAACTGCTGAGCGGTGAGAAGATATTAGGCTGCTATTAGTCCAAATTATCGGGCGGGACCTCAACTACATCTCCTCTCCTAAAATACGAGGCCAATTATGGAATAAACCCGGGTGAAGGTCCACCACACCTAGAGATAAAAGTGTGAAGACCAGTGCTAGAATCCATAGATATAACCAACGCTCCTCTCCTGAAATACTCTGCTGGAGGACTCTGCTCCTTCCTCTATAAGGCTGCTTTCACACTGCAGCGGGAGCAGCGTTGGCGGTAAAGCGCCGCTATTTTTAGCGGCGCTATACCATCGTTTTAGCGGCGGTCTGCGGGCGCTAGGGGGGTGGTTTTAACCCCCGCTAGCGGCCGAAAAAGGGTTAAACCCGCCGGCAAAGCGCCGCTATTGCCGCGGTGTCCCATTGATTTCAATGGGTAGGAGCGGTATAGGAGCGGTGAATACACCGCTCCTTCACCGCTCCAAAGATGCGGCTAGCAGGACTTTTTTCACCGTCCTGCCAGCACATCGCTCCAGCGTGAAAGCCCTCCGGCTTTCACACTGGAGTTAAAGGGGCCGTTTTTTTTCAGGCGCTACACAGGCGCTATTTTTAGCGCTGTAACGCCTGAATACCACCCCAGTGTGAAAGCAGCCTAACTCTCCTCTCCTGAAATACTCTGCTGGAGGACTCTGCTCCTTCCTCTATAACTCTCCTCTCCTGAAATACTCTGCTCTGCTGGAGGACTCTGCTTCTTCCTCTGTAACTTTCCTCTCCTGAAATACTCTGCTCGAGGACTCTGCTCTGCTCGAGGAGCCTAACTCTCCTCTCCTGAAATACTCTGCTGGAGGACTCTGCTCCTTCCTCTACAACTCTCCTCTCCTGAAATACTCTGCTGGAGGACTCTGCTCCTTCCTCTATAACTCTCCTCTCCTGAAATACTCTGCTGGAGGACTCTGCTCCTTCCTCTATAACTCTCCTCTCCTGAAATACTCTGCACTGCTGGAGGACTCTGCTTCTTCCTCTGTAACTCTCCTCTCCTGAAATACTCTGCTCGAGGAGCCTAACTCTCCTCTCCTGAAATACTCTGCTGGAGGACTCTGCTCCTTCCTCTACAACTCTCCTCTCCTGAAATACTCTGCTGGAGGACTCTGCTCATTCCTCTATAACTCTCCTCTCCTGAAATACTCTGCTGGAGGACTCTGCTCCTTCCTCTATAACTCTCCTCTCCTGAAATACTCTGCTCCTTCCTCTATAACTCTCCTCTCCTGAAATACTCTGTACTGCTGTGTGGCCCGGCTCACTACCATCAACTCATCTAGAAGCCTGATATAAATAACGCGGAGGAGCTCAAGATGAAGTTTTATTCAGCAGGTGCACGGACACCGGCCAAAACATTTTACAGTAACCTGACAAAAAAAGGAGGAAGAAATCTTTCGAAATAATCACATCTCCTCTAGCAGGAATCTATAAAAATATCATTTTGGTCCAGACGAGGCGCTTGGCACAAAGCAAGATCCCCCCCCTAATTTTTAACATTTCTTTAACCACTTCAGCCCCGGAGGATTTTACCCCCTTCCTTACTAGAGCACTTTTTGCGATTCGGCACTGCATCGTTTTAACTGACAATTGCGCGGTCGTGCGGCGCTGCACCCAAACAAAATTGACGTCCTTTTTTTCCCCACAAATAGAGCTTTATTTTGGTGGTATTTGATCGCCTCTGTGGTTTTATTTTTTGCACTATAAACCAAAAAAAGCGACAATTTTGAAAAAAATAAAAAATAAAAACAACACACAATATTTTTTACTTTTTGCTATAATAAATATCCAATTTTTTTTTTTTTAATCATTTTTTTCCTCAGTTTAGGCCGATCCGTATTCTACATATTCGCAATAAACGTATATTGATTGGTTTGTGCAAAAGTTATAGCATCTACAAAATAGGGGATAGATTTATAGAATTTTATTTTATTTTTTTACACTAGTAATGGCGGCGATCTGCGATTTTTTTCCGCGACTGTGACATTATGGCGGACACATCGGACACTTTTTACACATTTTTGGGACCATTCACATTTACACAGCGATCGGTGCTATAAAATTGCACTGATTACTGTGTAAATGTGACTGGCAAGGAAGGAAAAAACACCAGGGGGCGCTGCAGAGGTTAATATGTTCCCTATGGGAGTGATTCTAACTGTGAGGGGAGGGGACTCACAATGGGGAGGAGACCGATCGGTGTTCCCTTGTACTGGGAAGACACCAAAGGTTTCCTCTCCACTGACAGGACTGTGTATGTAAACACACAGATCCACGGTGCTGCTGTGTTCCCCGGGCAATCGCGGGTGCCCGGCGGACATCGCGGCCGCCGGGCACGCACACCGGGTCCAGAGCGATGCCGCCCACTAGACGGCTGGGAATGAGAGGACATCATATGACACCCACCCGGGATGGGAGATCCCATCTGTGGGCGTCATATATGACTATACGCCGGGGCTGAAGTGGTTAGAAAAAAAAATGTAATATACTGTATAGGAAGTGCACACCAACAGAAAAATATTACAATCTTTTTTCTCAAGCAGCCCAAAGAATGAAAAGAGCACCGTGGGGAAGACGCTATGAGAAAATCCGAAGAAGAATCCCGTACGAGGATCGATCGATCAATTCACGTATAGTGTCTACACAACTTTCCAATCCAAATGAAAATTTCCTAAAAAGGTACAAACTGCAACTTTTTTCTTGTACGCGAACAGCGTTTTTGTTTAACGTGTGTGGTTTTTCGTACAAGAAAAATCAGATTTACAAAAGACTGTGCAGGATCAGAAATGTTGTCATAGCTCACATACAAATGTCCACTACAGAGATTATATATACACAGTTAAAATAAAAAGTATGTGAACCCTTTTGGAATGATATGGATTTCTGCACATATTGGCCAAAAAAATTTGATCTGATCTTCATCTAAGTCACAACGGAAAATGGAGTTCAAGGGGTTGTAAAGCTTTGTTTTTTATTTTCTAAATAGGTTCCTTTAAGCTAGTGCATTGTTGGTTCACTTACCTTTTCCTTCGATTTCCCTTCTAAATGTTTTTTTTTTCTTTGTCTGAATTTCTCACTTCCTGTTTCTCCTCAGTAAACTTCTCACCATCATCCGAGCCGTGTTTAGTCAGCCAGAACAGCTACTGAGGAGGAACAGGAAGTGAGAAATTCAGACAAAGAAAACAAAGGAAAAAAAACATTTAGAAGGGAAATCGAAGGAAAAGGTAAGTGAACCAACAATACACTAACTTAAAGGAACCTATTTAGAAAATAAAAAACTAACCTTTACAACCCCTTTAACTAAATGTTAAATGTGAAAATCGGAGGTCTTCTGTCACATTAGCAACCATGTAAGGTCAGCAGGTTTGCTGCTGCTTTTAACAACTTCCCATCCGGGCCAATTCTGACATTTCTCTCCTACATGTAAAATTCATCATTTTTTTGCTAGAAAATTACATAGAACCCCCAAACATTATATATGTTTATTTTAGCAAAGACCCTAGAGAATACAATGGCGGTTGTTGCAATTTTTCGAACACGTTTTTTTTTTTTTCAGAAAAAAAAAAAAGACAGTTTCATGCTTAAAAAAAAAAAAAACAGTAAAGTTAGCCCAATTTTTTTGCATAATGTGATAGATGAAGATACGCCGAGTAAATAGATACCCAACACGTCACGCTTCAACATTGCACGCGCTCGTGGAATGGCGCCTTGCTATACTTTGGTATTTAAAAATCCCCATAGGCGACGTTTTAATTTTTTTTTACTGGTTACATGTTTTGGGTTACAGAGGCGGTCTAGGGCTAGAATTATTGCTCTCGCTCCAACATTCGCGGCGATACCTCACAGGTGTGGTTTGCACACCGTTTTCATATGTGGGCGCGACTTACGTATGCGTTCGCTTCTGCGTACGAGCTCACAGGGACAGGGGCGCTTTAATTTTTTTTTTTATTATTGTTATTCTACTTTATTTTTTTAATTTGACACTTAAAAAAAACAGATTACTTTTATTCCTATTACAAGGAATGTAAACATCCCTTGTAATAGGAATATGGCACGATCGGACCTATTTACAGTGAGATATGGGGGGTCAATAAGACCCCACATCTCACCTCTAGGCTGGGAAGCCTAAAATAAAAAAAATGATCCTGGCTTCCCAGCCAAGGTGGCACCGTTATTTTGAATGCAGAGGCCAGGCGTGACTTCATAACATCGCGCCCGGCCTCCGAACGATCATAGAGACTCCGGGGACCATCTGGTACGCCGGAAATCTCTATGGTATCATCCAGGGGCCGGCGGATCCTGTGACCGACTCACCGATGGAAGCGGAGAGTCGGTAGAAGCACCGGAGGTCGGCGGGAGTGGGGATGTCCCCTCCCGCCTCCCATAAGAGCGATCAAGCGGCGGAACAGCCGCTATGATCATTCTTACGGTGCAGGGAATCGCCGGCTGAAAATGCCGATATCTGAATGATGTCTGTGGCCTCAGGCATCATTCAGATATAACCACCGAAAGCCGAGGCCGTCCCTGGACGTCCCACGGGCGCGAAGTGGTTAAAATTTAACATCTAAAACAGTCCGTCGGATTTACAAATACTGTATTGAAGCATATAAGCTCCGTCCTGTGTTGAAAATAACTGTGAAATCTAAAACTCCGGTGGGTGTAACAAGATGTCCGCTTGTCCCCTTTCTCACTCCATCATTACTGCGCAGGAGTGTGGGGTGTAGCAAGATGGCGAGCGACTTAACATCACTTCCTGACGAGACAGCGGCCGGCGCCGGGTGTACCAAGATGGCCGCTGGCTCCGGAGCTAGGCTGAAGCCGTGGCCTTTCCAAAGCCGCGCTATCAGCGGAGTGCTCCACGGATCGTGTGGTGTGCCGATCCGAACAGGGTGACCCGTTCGGATCACGGATCGGTGACGATCCGTTGCACCCCTAGTATATATATATTAGAGCCGCACAATTAATCGTTAAAAAATTGTGATCTCGATTCAATACCCCCCCCCCCCCCCCCCCACAATCTCTATTGCAGAGTTTGCTGATTGTTTCATATAACAAGTGAAGAGACTTTTCTGCTCACTCAGCTATCAAATGAAACATCTGGGCAGTCTGCCAAGTTTTTAACATGAAACATTGTAACTAATGCTTCGGTCTTAGATCAAAGGGATAAAGTTCTGTGTGTAAAGAAAAAAAAATGCAGGCAGTCTGCCAAGTTTTTAACAAATAAATGCAGGAAGTTTAACCACTTAAAGTCTAAAACTTTTTTCTGACACTTGTTTAACCACTTCAGCCCCGGACCATTTTGCTGGTCAAAGACCAGACCACTTTTAGCGATTCGGCACTGCGTCGCTTTAACTGCATTTGCGCGGTCGTGCGACGTGGCTCCCAAACAAAATTGACGTCCTTTTTTTCCCACCAAAAGCTCTCTTTTGGTGCCATTTGATCACCCCTGCGGTTTTTATTTTTTGCGCTATAAACAAAAATAGAGCGACAGTTTTGAAAAAAAACACATTTTTTACTTTTTGTTATAATAAATATCCCCCAAAAATATATAAAAAAACGTTTCTTTCCCTCAGTTGAGGCCGATACGTATTCTTCTACATATTTTTGGTAAAAAAAAAAAAAAAATCACAATAAGCGATTATTGATTGGTTTGCGCAAAAGTTATAGCGTTTACAAAATAGGGGATAGTTTTATGGCATTTTTATTAATAATTTTTTTTCTACTAGTAATGGCGCCGATAAGCGATTTTTATTGTGACTGCGACATTGTGGGGGACACTTCGGACATTTTTGACACATTTTTGGGACCATTGTCATTTATACAGCAATCACTGCTATATAAATGCGATTCCTGTGTAAATGACACTGGCAGTGAAGGGGTTAACCAGTGGGTGGCAGTGTAGAGGTTAAGTGTTCCTAGGGGTGTGTTACTAACTTTTGGGGGCTGGGCTTTAATTTAGTGAACACTGATCTCTGCTCCAATCACATGGAGCAGAGATCAGCGTCACTAGTTGCTAGGCAGAACGGGGAGATGCTGTTTACAACGGCATTTCCTCATTCAGCCGCCCCGTGAGACGATCGCGTATATGCCCGTGGCGATAGAGTCCACGGGACCCGCGACCGGACTCACGGGGGTCCCGACCAGCACGCAAGCGTGCCGCCGGTGGGGCGCTCGCGATGGCAGGGTGGCAAATTTAAAGGGACGTACAGGTACGCCCATTTGCCTGCCCGTGCCATTCTGCCAACGTACATCGGCGCGTGCTGGTCGGGAACCGGTTAAGTTAAAAATCAATATTTCGTTTTTTGTTTTAATGTGAAAGATGATGTTATGCCGCCGAGAGAATCGTGATCTATCTTCTAAGCAAAAAAATTGTGATTCTCATTTTAGCCAGAATCGTGCAGCTCTAATATATATAAAATCTGTAGTGGACATTTGTATGTGAGCTATGACTGACTAAGTGCTAAGGATGCAGCATGAAACGCGTAAGCTGGTGATGCTGTTCCCCTCTATTTGTGTTTTTGGACATCTTTTTATGGACTTGCTGAAATAAAGGTGATTTTTACCGGACGTGCGGCCAACCAGAACTCTTTTTTTGCTCATAGTACCCATCCTCGGTTTCTGCCTGCTGTGAAACATTGAGAAAAAAAACGATAATTTGTCCCAATTTTCTTATAGGCGTGTACTGGGCTTTAGGTCCATGTTACACCAGCGACCCCGAGAACTAGTAGGTGGGATCCGAGTTGAAAGATTTTTTTTAAGCAAACTGTATTCCGGCGGCCGATTGCTTCATTTCTGACAATTCAACTGAACAGGACTTCACCGCAACCACAAGGTTGTGGAGAGGTTTGCGCAGGTTTTTAGGGGGTGAGAGACGAGGCAACATGGCACTTCCTCACCACCTGTGAAACGCCCCCCCTCAAAATCGATCCACCGCGGTTTGCGCCAAGAGGCCAACCCAAGTGTAAACGAGCCTTTACGGTGAAAATAATATAAAGGAATTGAGTGGGCGCGGGGGGCAACCCGCTTCACTTCTCTCCACTCCAGTTTTTCCTCCATCATCTCCGCAGCTTGCGAGGCACATGAAAGTGAACAGATGGAAGCCATTGTCTCCAAAAAAACAATAAGAACTGATGCGTATTTTTTCACTCTATTAGGAAAAAAAAAGAAAAGTTTTAATAATTAAAATGGCAGAGACCCAGACAGAAAAGCACCTCGTAAAACACGGCATGAACAAGGAAAAAATGACTGATCTCCGTAACGCGATCACGAAGAGAGACTTATCGTCCGTTTCTGTAAGCGCGCGGCCTCGGGAGGCTACACTTCTCCCAGCCGTCAAAAAACAGTCCAGAAAAATAAATAAATAAATAAAATTGCTTTAATAGAAGGGACCATTTTCGGGGGGGGGGGGGGGGGGGTAGGGGCAATTTGTACATGGGATAGAACAGGCAATTTGCGGTTACTTTTAATAGGGAAAATGAGGGAGATAATGAGCCCGGCTTAAAAATAATCACGTAAACGGTTTATTGGAGATGGTACAAGTGTACCTGGAGCTCCTACACGATAGGAGAGGCAGCCAATGCTGGCTACACATTTAACTATATAGGACGCAGTAAAAAAAAAAAAATTAGATTGATTTGCTTATACACACACACAACAGGATTTCCCACCAAGATGAATCGGCCATTGAAACAATTTGAAACCCGTCCTTCGGTGCGGTCAACTTCTGGAAGATTCAATTCCTTTATCAAAATGATCAACGGTATCATCATGTGCAACACGAGAACTGAAATCCAACTCGGTTCAGGGATTATGACTAAATCCCCCATCATCAGGGTATCAGAGTCTGGATCTGAACCTGGGCCCCTCTGTGATGTCTGGCTGCGGTGGTTCTTGCTGTGCCACCTAAGATTCCAGACAACCTCCTACCTGATCCCTTAGAACAGCAGTCCCCAACTTCCCCAGCACCAGGGACCGGCCTCGGTGACGACAACCCATTCACGGACCAGGTGGGGTGGGGGGTAGATGTGCAGGCTATTACCACCATAGGTGGGTGGGTTGGGTGACCTGTTACCTCCAGAGGGGAATGAATGAATGATTTGTATTACGCTGCAAATGCGAACTGAATCGCCTCAAGGTCCCTTGGTCCGTCCTGTGTTGTCCTGCTTCTTAGAAGAGGTGGGTCTCGAGTTTTTTTCTGAACGCCCGATGGTTTTCTTCCATGTTGGAGGGTAGAGTGTTCCGTAGCCATAGTCCTTGGACTGCAAATCTTCATTCTCCTTTTGATTTGTAGCGGGACTTGGGGATGAGGAGGCGGTTTTGGTTAGTTGATCGGAGGTTGCGATTGGGTGTGTAGTGTTTTATTTTCTCACATAAGTATTGAGGAGCGTTTCCTTGTGTGCATTTGTGGGTGAGGCAGAGGGTCTTGAATGTGATCCTATCTTTTACCGTTAGCCAATGTAGTGTTCTTAGGGATGGTTAGATGGATTCCCAGGGTTTTTTTTCCAGTGACTAGTCTTGCTGCCGGGTTTTGGAAGACTTGTAGGTGTGCAATTGGGTATTTAAGTAGTTCTATGCAGATGGAATTTACATAGTCGAGTCGCGAATTGATGATTGTTCCAACTACTATTGCCTTCTTTTCTGGAATGAAGGGGGTGAGTCTACGTAGCAGGCAGAGAAGATGGTGGGATCCACTTACTACTGATCCTATTTGTGTATCCATAGACATCTCTGAGTCGAAGATGACTCAGAGACTTTTGGCTTTGGTACTTGGGGAGATGGTCTGTCCAAGGATGGTGGATGGAATCTATGGGGTCTTCGTTTTTGTATTTCGGTTTGCGTTGAGGAGAAGAAGCTCCGTTTTTGATCCATTGAGTTCGAGGGAGCTTGTGGTCATTCAGTCATCTATCAATGTAAGGCATTTTTCTAGTTCCCGATATTGATCTTTTTGTCCGGTGATGCGGGAGTTGAGTGTCGTCAGAATATCAGTGGAAGCATAGATCAGATTTGCTGATGATTTTGAGGAGTGGAGGGACGTAGATGTTGAAGAGCACAGATGACATGGGTGATCCTTGAGGGACTCCATAAGAGATTGTGCGAGATTCAGACATGAAGTCTCCTAGTTTCCCTGTCTGTGAACGATTTCCTAAGGAGGAAGCAAACCATGGTAGATCTGAGTCCAACTCCTGCTACTTTGAGGCGGATGAGAAGAGTATTGTGGTCCACTGCATCGAACGCTGCACTGAGGGGAGGGGTGTGCAGCCTATTACCTCCAGGGGACGGGGTGCGTGCTGCCTTTTACCTCCGGGAGGGGGTGGTGGTGTGTGCAGCCTGTCACCTCCCTTGCGTGAGCACCACCTGTCCCCTTAAGGGGGGGGGGGGGTGGTGTGTGTTCAGCCTGTGTGTTGGCGCAACCTGTCAACTCTGGGCTGGCCCGGCTCTCCTCTCTCCTCCTCTTCTTCTCCCCCTCCCTCTCCATATGTAGAGTAAAATATTATATTGGGACTTTGATGAGGCAATGACTAAATAGTATAGATGTCTCCATCCCTATTGTTTGTAAAGGAAGCAAAATGGGGGGAAAAAAAAGAGAGTATTGGGACTTTGAATGAGACATATCACTGGGGTATTATGGTAAATACAATATTTATTAGTACAGACTGGAATAATGCAAGGTAATATATTATAAAAAGTAACATGCAGAATTATAGTACGCCATTGGTAAATCACATGATATAAAAATATAAATAGCATAATATAACATTCCACGATTCAGAATAGAATAGCAGTAAAGTCAAATATGTAACAAACATGATTGGTAATATGCAACTGGTTCACAAGTAAAAAACCCATGGTAAGTGCATGATTGCTGTGACATAGCATGATTAAAGGCTCAACGCGTTTCATCGATAATTTCCACTTATCAGGAGCAGCTGGACACTGGCAGTATCTATAATAAAATGTAGATTGGCTTTTAATAGTAGTAAAGAAGGCAGGAAGAGAGGGAACAAAAAAAGCTAAAGTCCCAACACTCTAAAGCCGCGTACACAAGGGCGGATTGTATGGCCTACTTAGTCCGCCGAAACACATTTCAGCGGACAGTCCGCTCGTGTGTGGGCTTCAGCGGACTTTTTCAGCGTGCAGTCTGGCGGACTAAGTATTTCGGAATTTCCGTAATATTGTCCGTCATACTTTGGTTTCAGCGGACAATCCGCTCGTGAGTAGGCTAGTTCGACGGACTAAGAATGGCGCATGCTCAGAAAGGATTTACACGGCGGAAGGTTGCATTGCTGTGTATTGGACTTCCTATTTCTAGTCCCGTCGTACGTGCTGTACACGTCATCGCGCAAGCTTTCAACGGACTGTTTGTGCATCCGTGTGTGGTCAAGTCCGTTCATTCGAAAGTATGACGGACTGTCCGTCGGATTGTATGACGGACTAAGTAGGCCATACAATCCGCCCGTGTGTACGCGGCTTTAGAATCAAGGTAATATATCGTAGAGAACTTTAAAGAGGAAGTAAACCCTGATGGGTTGTTTCCCTGCAAAGGTAAAGCATAATGGGCTACTATGCATTGCATAGAAGCCCATTATGTGACACTTACCTGCAGGGGAAGCCCGAGATGTCCCCGTCTTCCTCGCTAGCAGCGAGCGTCCATTCTTCACCCTTCTTCCTTCTGGGGCCGCAAACTCCTGCTCTGTGACTGGCCAGAGTCGCGTGTCGTCACTCCCGCGCATGTGCGCGGGAGCCACCAGTCACAGCATGACCCGAACTAGAAACGGCAGAGAATGACCTTTCCAAGTCTGGCGCATGCGCAGAAGAAATCGCCCTACGGCGATTTGCAGATATCTCCTAGACCATGTATGTCTAGGAGATATTTCAAGCACCTACAGGTAAGCCTTAATCTAAGCTTACCTGTAGGTTAAAGTGGTCTGTAAGGGTTTACAACCACTATAAAATGGATTGGAAGCACTATGGGAGAACCATCCCCCCGGTAGCCGAGGTCATAGCGCTGCGACGACAGACCGGCAAAAACCATTGGTGATTGGACATCCAATAAGATGGGATCCCCCATCAAACTCTATGGTAGTGGATGCTAGTGGATAAGAGCCCATGAGGCTTCAGTGAAAAAAAACAGATATACTTTTTATATCATATTACCTTCCACTATGCCCATATGTACTAATAAATACTGTATTTCCCATAATTGATTGATTCATTCTACCCCAGTGATGTGTTTCATTCAAAGTCCCAATACCCCCCCCCCCCCCTTTTCCCTCCTGGGGATAGTCTGACAGATTGGGATAGGGAATTCCAGAGGATGGGAGAGGATCTGGAGAAGTCCTGGAGGTGAGAATGGGAGGAGGTGACGAGGGAGCTAGAGATCAGGAGGTCTTGGGAGGAACGAAGAGGATGATTAGGTTGCTATTGTGAGACTAGGTTAGTGATGTAGCTGGGGGCAGAGTTGTGGATGGTTTTGTAACTTACTGTTAGTATTTTGAATTTAATTTGTTGGGGCGAGTGGCAGCCAATGGAGGGCTTAGCAGAGAGGAGTAGCGGTTTGTAAAGTGGATAAGTCTGGCAGCAGCATTCATGATGGACTCAAAAGGAGATAGCCTATTTAAAGGTAAGCCAATGAGGAGAGGGTCTAATTAGAGGAAGCGCGTTGGGACAAGTGCTGCCATCACCATTGTGCCATCTTATGCTATTAACTGTTGATTGACATGTGAGTGTCCAACTTTTTTACATTTTTTTTTAATTAAATGATTTGAAAAGTTATCACCCTATGTGGAACCTTCTTTCTCATTTTGGTTTTACCGTGTGAGCCGAATTTAACCTCCTTGGGCGTCCTCCTCATCGGCTGCACCATATTTTGATGTCTGTTTGAAAACATACTGGTGACCTATACCGTACAAAGTTCTAGTGTGACCGAGGCTATCCGGATTGTCGCTGGTTCCACGCCACCAATGGTGTTTATCACCCCAAGCCTGTTTGACTTAAGAGGTATATGCCCCTTCAAGTCCAACCTTTCTGGTAAGCCTTCATACAATTGGTGGCAGTCTCCTCACAAGATTTCTTTACCTGTTGACCTTCACTGATGTCTACTGTGCTACTGATGTTTCCCGAAATATTAACCCATGGACATTGTCCATTGACACTAGACTTTTTTTTGGTTTTTACCATAGTCTTGTCATTTTTTTTCACGTGGTGAACATTATCACAATATAGTTTAGATTTGGTAAAACAAATTAATTTTTATCACTATAAGCGCTGTATATATTTTTTCTTTTGGTTTGTCTTTGGCTATGCTGGCTGCTTAACCTTTTTCACATTGCACAGCGCGGTTTATATACATGACACATTAATGAGGAGGGAGTTGCCGTAGTCGAGGCGAGAGATAACCAGGGAGTGAATCAGGAGCTTTGTGGTTTCATTGGTTAGGAAGGGACGTAGTTTGGAGATGTTGCGGAGGTTGAGGCGGCAAGCTTTTGGAAATCGATTGGATGTGAGGCCAAAAGAAGAGTTCAGAGTCCAGGATAACACCTAGCACCCTGGCATGTGGGGACGGGTGGACGGTTGTGCCATTGCTCTTGACAGAGAAGTCAGGGGAAGAGGCACGTGGGGGAAGGAACTATTATGAGCTCGGTTTTGGACAAATTGAGTTGGAGGAATTGGTGTGACATCCAGACAGTTATGCCCCGTAAACACGGTCGGACATTGCGACAACAAAATCCATGGATTTTTTCCGGCGGATGTTGGCTCAAATTTGTCTTGCATACACACGGTCGCACAAATCTTGTCGGAAATTTCCGAACATCAAGAACGCGGTGACGTACAACAGGTACGACGAGCCGAGAAAAATTAAGTCCAATAGCCAGTGTGTCACGGTACTACTTACAGCGAATCCACAGGCGAGCAGGTGACACGGGATCCCCCAGGGCGTGGAATCTAAGAGTCAGCCGGTGTTCCGCCAGGGACCCACTCACGAAGGTTTGGCTGCGTGCTGACCCCAGGTCACGACCCCCGGGTTCACCCTGCTCGGTAGGGAAGTACCAGAAGACACTGTAGACAAGGATGGATGGATGAAGCAAGGAAAGCCAGGTAGTGAGCCAAGGTCAGGGTGGGCTGCAGACAATGTAATCAGAACAAGCCGGGTCGGTACACAGAAGATCCGTTCACGGGAAGTCAGGTAGAACAGGTTACACAGGGGAGCTTCAGAAACAAACGTTGCTCAAGCAACCAGTAGCTGATTTGAAAGGGATTTAAATAGAGAAGCACATGAGAGGCTGGACAGAAGTAGCAGGAAGGAATCATATATTAGGCAACAGGTGAAGGGTGTCGACACCCATAGCTGGAGAGTGCACAGAGCTGAACACCAGACAGCAGACAACAGATGCCAGCCGACCCAACGCAGTAAAGGTGAGACACAGATCAGCTCCGCAGCTGATCTGTGACACAGTGCGCCTCTTCAGCTTGATTCCGAGCATGCGTGGAACTTTGTGCGTCGGAATTGTGTACACACGGTCGGAATTTCCGACAACTGATTTTGTTGTCGGAAAATTTGATAACCAGATCTTAAATTTCCAATGGAAAAAATGTCCAATGGAGCCTACACACGGTCGGAAAGCTCCCATCGAACATTTTCCATCTGAAAATCCGACCGTGTGTATGGGGCATTAGAGTAAAACATAAAATTTGGACCACTTCCGAAAGAAAATTTTACTGACTGGACTCCGTAAATTTCAATTCAAGACCCCCGGTATAGATGGTGGAGGTTGTGGACTATATCTAGGGACTGTCACTTTCTGAGAACTGGTCATGATCAGGCTTATGTAAGAATCTGAATATTTATTCGGCAAGCTAATCAACATAAGCCTTAGATTTGTAGGATGGTGATTCTTTTTTTTTCTCATATATCGCGTTTCTTGATAAACAGTATTCCTGGCCTTAGGCTGCAGAGGGCCCAAATGACGATCAGGGTCCACAGCTGGTTAGCAGGCAATTCACAGACATACATCAGGGGAAAAAGCGATCCGCCAGATTAAATGACCTTTTTTGTGGGAGAAAAACACGCTCGGCTACAAGCAGGTTGAATTATTCCTTGCCGGGGCCCTCTGACAAATGACTGGAATGAATGCACAGGTCGCGGCCTAGCAGACATTTTCTGCTCCACGAGGCGGTGATCTACGGGCCGCCCTGTAAGGCGCTGCTCTGGGAATTGCGGCCACGCTTATTTTAGCAGCCATGTTTTTCTTTCACAAGCGGGATCATTAATCGACAGGAGCTGGCTGGCGGACCGGTGCCAGGATCCCAGGTGGGGAGCTCAAGATGGTGGCTGCTTTTATAAACACAGATGTCACTCATGAGCGCACCCTGCTAACAGCAATAATCTGCGGTAGGGCAACAAAATGCCTCGGTGCGAAGGAAAAATCGATGCCGTTCCTACCTAGGTCACCTTTTTTTGCATGACTAACGCTTGCACGCCGTCACGGTAGAGATTCTATAAAAACTGCCCGCGTTCAGCTTACAATCGCCCTCTTACGGCACCGGACTATTTTCCATCGGGCCCGTCCATAGTACGCATTCACTAGCTCGTAACCTTGTTATACACCAAAGCCGCGTTCTGGAAATTTTGACAAATCTCCATGCCATGCTACAAGCAAGGTCCTGCCCACTGGGCATTTTAAAACGTGAAGGCGTAAAAAAAATGTAAAAATAAATGCAAATAGACACGCGACTTAATTCCAGAAAAAACGTTGCATGAAGTGAACCTATGTACCTGCTTGCAGTCTCCTTTAGCTTGTACACTGAGCTACGCATGCACTGCTTGGTTTACCTTCCGGCACAGATACTGTGTGCTAGGAAAACAGAACTCTTATGCATGAACATGAGTAACATCATCGGACACCGGCCAATCAAGATAATTATTATTATTATTATACAGGATTTATATAGCGCCAACAGTTTACGCAGAGCTTTACTCTATAAAAAGGAAACAATATAATTACAATACAATAAAATACAAGGGGATTAAGAGGGTCCTGCTCAGAAGAGCTTACAATCTAATAGGGTGGGGCAGGTGGTACAAAAGGTTGTAACTGTGGGGAATGAGCTAATGGAAGTGGTAGAAGATTAGTTTGAAACGTGATAGGCTTTCCAGAAGAGATGAGGTTTCAGGGATCGCCTGAAGGTAGAAAGAGTAGAGGGATAGCCGGACAGGTGGAGGTGGCGAGTTCCAGAGGATGGGAGAGGCTCTGGAGAAATCCTGGAGACTAGCAAGGGAGGAGGAGACGAGAGAGCTTGAGAGTAGGAGGTCTTGAGAAGAGCGGAGAAGACGGTTTGGGTGATATTTGGAGACAGGATTGGTGATGGAGCTCGGGGAAGAGTTGTGAATGGCTTTGTATGTTGTGGCTAGTATTTTGAATTTAATTTGCTGGGTGATTGGGAGCCAGTGTAGGGACTGGAGGAGAGGGTTGGTGGACACCGATTGGGAGCCAGAGTAGGGACTGGAGGAGAGGGTTGGTGGACACAGATTGGGAGCCAGTGTAGGGACTGGAGGAGAGGGCTGGTGGACACCAATTGGGAGCCAGTGTAGGGATTGGAGGAGAGGGTTGGTGGACACCGATTGGGAGCCAGAGTAGGGACTGGAGGAGAGGGTTGATGGACACTGATTGGGAGCCAGTGTAGGGATTGGAGGAGAGGGTTGGTGGACACCGATTGGGAGCCAGTGTAGGGACTGGAGGAGAGGGTTGGTGGACACCGATTGGGAGCCAGTGTTGGGACTGGAGGAGAGGGCTGGTGGACACCGATTGGGAGCCAGTGTAGGGACTGGAGGAGAGGGCTGGTGGACACCGATTGGGAGCCAGTGTAGGGACTGGAGGAGAGGGTTGGTGCACACTGATTGGGAGCCAGTGTAGGGATTGGAGGAGAGGGTTGGCAGACAGTGATTGGTTGGTAAGGTGGACAAGTCTGGCAGAAGCATTCCTTAAAGACTGAACAGGGGAGGAGGCTATGGGGAGGTCGGCCAATGAGAAGGGAGTTGCAATAGTCAAGGCGAGAGATAACAAGGGAGTGAATGAGGAGCTTGGTGGTTTCATTTGTTAAAAAGGGGCGAATTTTAGAGACGTTATGGAAGTGAATTCTACAAACTTTTGACAACGATTGCTACTGCCAACACTTGGAAGAAGTTGGGTAGAAGCTGGTGCCGGCAAGGCACCTCAGACCATTGAAGGAGAGGTGGACTTTCCTTCTGCTTTAAGGGCTGTCTCAACCAAAAAAAAAGGACACAAGTGTCATCTATTGCAGCTCACCAGTCCTTAGATGTGGCAGCTGCATTCTTTTTCCCTAATTCATCATCCATCCTGGTAACCATGGTTGCCTCCGTAGACACAGTTGAGTGCTTGAGCAGGACAAGAAGGGCGTTATTTTTTAGGATTCCCGGGTCAAAATAAAAGGAAAGAAAACTTAAAATTATGCAACCACCCAATCTAAGGACTGGAAAACTGCAATATATTGCAGCTACTGTGCACAAAAGTGCTATTCACTTGACAAAATACAATAAGATATAAACTACAGCTCTAGCAAACACAACATTAATGAATATAATACACAAAATAAAAAAATATAAATTGAATGTCCATATAAAGTGACTGATGTGCTCCAATCCAAAAAAAGGTGCAAAGTGCTCCAGAATTCTCAAGTTGTGCCAAAACACCCCCCCCCCCTCCTGTGTCCCCCCACTCACTGGATGGAATGGACCCCCCAGCTTTTCAGTTTAGGGGGTCACTTCAGGCTTGTTAATGGTGGCCAGGGATGGCAGCTTTAACATTAGATCATCAGATAAATCTCCCTTGTTATGGATACTCAGCCAAGATAAAGGTACCCAAAATGAAAGGAAGGGAATATAGCGAAGTACCGTTTGGCAAAGAATTTATTGCACATAAAAAACATGGATACTTACAAGAAGCAAGATAAAATCAGGTATAAAAAAACAGAGAGCTGAGAGTACAAAAACGCAGTTTATGGCGTGCGTTCCACCAAAACCGGAAGAACAAGGAACCGGAAATCCTGTCTACGCGTTTCACCCTCTCACAGGGCTTAATCAAGGACCTAATTTCCGGTTAGCTGGGCCATCTTTAAATACAGAAGGGGAGACACCTCCCTCTTCATACACCAATCAGATTTTGTATTGCGGCCATTTTGTTGGTAGGACAAAGATGTCGCCTCCATGGTCAGAGCAAAAACCATAGACGGGAATTGGCCACCATATTATTGGTTAGATAAAATTTGTAATTCTTAGAAGACTGCAAAAATGATGTCAATTCAGGTTCTAACATAGTAGTTCCTAGTTATTCTGACGTCACTTCTGGTTTCGATGGAACGTACGCCACAGAGCCAGGGGACGGGCTGCACATGCTCAGTTTGGTGTGTATTGCTAGAGAGTTTTTTTTTTCCCCTTAATAGAGTGCATGTGATCAGCACAGGGCCAATCAGCACTGTCCAGAGGGTCAGGGGAGAATGAAAACTCCTCCTACAACATTTACTAGGAACTGATAGAAGTCACAAGATTGCTATATACTGCTGATGAGAAAGGGTATTTAGCAGTTTATATTTAATAAAATAATTGCATTTCCATGTTCTGTGTAAGGTGGGAGACCAGATATAGTGACTGTAGGCTCCTGGGTTTAGTAAGTCCCCTTTCACACTGGGCGGATCCACTCCGTGGACTCCGCTAGCTCAGCAGGAGATCGCTCCACTGATCCCCGCAGATGACAGGTCCACTGTGCGGGGCGGACCTGTGAGAGCCCCGCTGTCTCCTATTGGAGATCGGATGAAAACGGATCCCCTTGTCCGTTTTTATTCGATCTATCCGATTCAATCCGCTGGATGGATGGCGAACGTACTGCCATCCATCTTTTTTGAGCGGATCTTTTCTGATCGGATGGCAGGCGGGTGTCAGCAGACACATCTCCGCTCACATCCTCCTGCCCCTACAAGTCAATGGGTGGCCTGCTCGGATCCACCTGAAAAAACGGCAGGCGGATCCGAGAGGGCCTATCGCGTGAAAGGGGCGTAACACTTTAAAGGAGAAGTACGGGGAAAGCTCATTTGGCTGTACTTCTCCAGGGGATCACAGGCGTGCAGTTCGTCCTGCATACTCTTGTGGTCCATTTCAGCAGACAGTAGGATGAAGCCTGCGGTCGGCTGAGGTCACAGAGCTGGTCCAGGCTGGGGCAAAATCGCAACCATATTGGTCGGGATCCGCCCACATGTCTGGACTGTCATCCGGCTCAGCCTCTCACTGAGCTGCTGAGAGCCTGAGCTGACCGGCTCCTGCCTCCTCTGTGTTAGTGTCGGCCGACCTGTGCTTCACCTAGGTAAGTATGATTCCAATAAAAAGAATACCACACTTATTTGAGGTAAAAAAAAAAAAAAAATGTAATGGTGGCACACCCCCAGCCTCCCCTAAATACTCACCTGAACCTGATCTGGATCAAGCACTGTGCACGCCTACATCTACAGCAGCTCCTCCTCCGTCACTCTCACAGGCTTGGCCTGGGAGCGAGTCCACGCGCGTACCCCCATAGAAAGCGGCCTTCTATGGGGGCACTCGGAGGAGGAGCCAAGATCCCCAGCAGGGGGACCCCCGAAAGAGGAGAATCTGGGCTGCTCTGTGCAAAACTATTGCACAGAGCAATTAAGTATGACATGTTTATTATTTTTAACAAATAAAAACCAAAGATTTACAAATAACTTTGATGATTGGATTATGATCTACTTTAAGCCTCGTCAAACATCAAAACGCAAGAAAATTACAGATTCAGACTACTACATGGAATTACAGGAATAAAAAGAAACTAAAAAAGAAAAAAAGTGTACACCAAACAAAACATATGGACTTCCTTGGAGGAATTTACAAAGTGGACCGGTTCATTGCCAGTCCTTTTGCGCAACAAGAATGATCCAGATCGGAAACCAGAGAGCATTGTCTGTGACAACACAATAAAGATGGTCCCCTTGTGACAGCAAGGAGTAAGAATTCAACTTGGTGACCTCGGATGCTTCCACGGAACGTTTGGGCACCTGGGACCCTACAGGATGACATCTGGACAACAATTGCTGGGTTGCTTTCCTACATAAGCATGGTGGGAATGCGGGGATTTATGCTTTAATAGGCTGCGTGGACAAGCCAAGAGCTGAGTACATGTGAAAAATTTGACAAAAATCATGATTAACGGGCTATTAAAACTCATAAAGACACTTGGAGCGGTGCAGGTGCCATTAACAACAGACTGCGCTCTGCTAAACCCTCCCACCCATCTCCACTTTCCAACGTGGAGGAAAGATATTTATGGCGGGGGTCGGGTCAGAAGCTTTAAAACTAGCAGCGCAGTCTCGCCGGAAAATTAAGGAACTGGTCCTCCTTTTTAATATCTCTTTTAGCTGGGAGATTTAGGACAGAATCTTGGAGACAGCTAATTTGGTGAAGAGAACAGTCTGCCATTTTTTTTTTTTTTTTGGTTTGAGAACTTTTTAGGGTAACAACCCCTGAGGCGGCATGCAGGATGCTTAAAGCACATTTTCCTAAACCGACTTGTTTAAGGATTTCGACATCTCATGGCAAAGTTCTCTTTTGGTTCACCAGTCTTTATAGATCACCAAACTTGTCTCAAAATAACACTCAAACCATCTACTCTTCTCTTCCAAGGACCTCTTGCTCTCTTCTTAGTCACCTGCTTTCAGGTTCACCTCCAGGACTTCTCCAGAGCCTATCCTCTCCCTTCCTCTGGAAAGCCCTACACCAATCTGTCTGGCTAGCTACAGCTTTGTCTGGCTTTAGGCAATCCCCAAAAATGAATTTCTTTAGGGAAGCTTAGCCCACCTCAACCCACCAGAAGGTGAGCAAGCTGAGGTCCAGCAGCTGATATAGCAGGTTGGGATCAAGCAGAAGCGCAGTCAGTAAACAAGCCAAAGGTTGGTAAGAAGTGGTTGCCGGTTGGGATCAAGAGGAAGCGCAGTTGAGGAACAAGCCAAAGGTCTGTAACGAGTGGTAGTTGAGATAAGGACAGCAGCAGGTACGCAAAAGCCTAGTAGTGGAATAAGCAAAGGGTCAAAAACAAGTGGTTGCAGGTTGAGATCAAGCGGAAGTGTATTCAAGAAACAAATCGAGGGTCGATAATGAATGGTTGTGGGTTCGGATCAAGCTGATGCGCAGTTGAGGTACAAACCAAAGGTCGGTAATGAGTGGTAGTTGAAATAAGGACAGCAGCAGGTATGCTAATAGCCTAGTAGTGGAACAAGCCAAGGGTCGAAAACAAGTGGTTGCAGGTTGAGATCAAGCGGAAGTGTATTCAAGAAGCAAGCTGAGGGTCCATAATGAATGGTTGCAAGTTAGGATCAAGTGAAAGCCTAGTAAGCGAACAAGCCAAAGGTCAGTATTGTATGATATTGAAGATATGGACAGCAGCAGGAGCGAAAGGAAGATATTGGCTGGAGAGGAGCACAACAATCTGGCATACAAAATGCATAGAAATGGCTTAATTTAGGAAGTTCATGGGAGGAGCAAAGAATTCAAGGTTCACCAGAAATAAGAAAGAAAGTCCAAATGCTCAGACTGGGAACTGTCCATCTCAGGCGGCTAAGCAAGAAGAGCCACTGCTGGACACAGCGGAGGTTGTGGGTTCAGATCCCAGTCTTGATTGTTCCATTTCAGTGCTGGAACTCTTCTTGTCTGCATGCAGTCTAGCGATGGCTGCAAGACATTTCTCAGGGCGACTTTTCTATTGTAGACCATATCTGTGTGTTGAAACAGTCACTTGTAGTACCCACTGGAAACCCAAGTATGGTCACCCTATGACAGGAAGTGCCTGACCAAGGACCTACATGGCAAGATCACCAGGATTTTTATTTTTTAATAAAAGCTTTAAAATATACTGAAAATGACTTCTGAAAAGGGCATTAACGTGTTAAAGCTTACAGTATATGTGATTTTAGCGATTGGATTTACATTTACTTTAAGCTGATGACATAGCTAAATCAAATATGCAGAATCAGCACCAGTTTCCAATTATTTGGTTCTACAAAAGAACAGCGTCTCGCTCAGAACCGCCGTATAGTAGAGACAAGACTGTCATCGTTGTCTGGCTGCTTTTTTGATCACCCTGCTCCGTCTCACCGGCTCACCTGTCTTAATTTTCTTGAAACGCTCCCCCCCCCCCCCCCCCAGAGGGTAACAAGCAAAGTTTGCACGCTGACAAGCACCCCGGGGTTAATAATCGACAGCCGTATCCTCCAACGTTACCACCGCGATGACTCAGTGCTGGAGTCTCAGCCAAGAACAACACGTCAGGAACCTCGAGGGATTCTCCGAAAGAGAAGGATTTAGGCAAAATCTCATTGCACCCCCCCCCCCCACACACACACACACTCTACCCTACCCTTTCTCAGAATACTCCTAATTGTTTCGATCTTATTTCAGCGATGTGTGGAAATAAGACCGCTTTGTTTGTTTTCTCAGCGGCTTTAGGTAGAGGTTTCCCATTCTGCCCCAACAAATTGCCTATTACTGTCCTCCGGCCTAAAATGCGGCAAGAAGATATTGTTTTTCAGCGCGGTGGATCCCGCTGAGGGGAGGGCGAGGGCGAGGGAAGTGTTAACGCGTGTGACCTGTGGATGAGTGAAACGCTAAGACCGAGGACTTGACAGTAGGTGAGATCTCCCTCGGCTCCTCATACGGTCAATTCTCTTGAAATGGAGTTAATGAATACAAATGGTATGAGATCATACGCTGCGAGGTGTGGAACGCTTCCAGCCAGCATGTGCAGAACAAGATGGATGAAGGAATTGTGTTATATGTCGAGAGGAGGCAAAGAGTGTGGCCTTGCTGTGCCGTCATGCTGGAGGGTTCCACACACACATTCATCTCATGAGCATGTGGAGCATTCTTGGGGTACGACCTGACATCATCACTAAGGCCCCTTGCACTCTTGGGGGGGGGGGGTTATAGTTGCAGAGCACCCAGGGGAGGACAGGTGCAGCGCTCAGCCCCGCTCCAGGCAGCCTTGTTAAAGACCTGAATTCCAGGTCCTTGTTCCTGAATGGACAGGGCCTTAAACACTGGTAACAGTCAGTACAGCGTTCAGCCCTGAACAGCCACAGCCAAAGACTTTGAAAGGCTGCCTGCAGTGGGGCTGGATGTGTGCCCATCCCTCCTGGGCGCACTGCATGTATCCGCCCCAGCGTGTAAGGCCCCATCTCAGCTTGAAGCTCAAAGCTCCAAAATGCTGAAGACAGAGCCAGGACAAGGTCATCTAGAGACCAGGAGGAACATGCCAAACTTGCCCCCCCCCACCAAAAAACACTGAGCATGCTGACCCCCCTAAGCACAAGTTCCCCCTCCTCCCAGTACAAATCTGCCCCCTGCTGAAAGCCACCCTCCTAGCACAAATCTGGTCCAGGCTCGGGAAAGATAGCGACAATATGGTCAGGATCTGTTCACATGCCTGGACCGGCACCAGGCTCTCAGCAAGACGCTGAGAGCCTGAGGCAGCCACTCTCGCCCCCTCCACAGCCCAGCACTCCAATGAGTGGGGTGGGGAGGAGAGAGCAGAAAGCTGGAGACTGACAGTCACCAGCTCTCTGCTCATGGAGCTCTGAGAACCGAGGGATCTGCGGTGTTTGATTGCTCAGTTCTCAGTGTTAAAACCAGCGGAAGATCGATGCAGCATCCACCTACGTAAGTATGATTCAAGAAAGAAAAAAAAAAAAAAAAAAGCGTAAACCCCATACTTCTCTTATGTCTGTACAGACACAGCTGCTGGAGACAGAGCCATTACAAGGCCATCTAGAGACCAGGACGAACATGCCAAACTTGCCCCCCCACCCAAAAAACACTGAGTGAGTGACTTGTATAGCGCTACCTATGCAAACTGAATTGCCTCAGGGCGCTTTCTTGCCACCAGAGTCCATCTGCGGCTTTTGCGTCGTCCTTTACCCTGTAAGGTCCTGACACGCTTACAAACACATAAAACATTGACATACACATATCAAGGCCAATTTTTTTTAGACAAGGTCTAATTAACCTACCTGCATGTCTTTGGAGTGTGGGAGGAAACCTGAGTACCCGGAGGAAACCCACGAAGGCACAGGGAGAACATGCAAACTCCAGGCAGATGGTGTCGTGGTCAGGATTTGAACCAGCGACCCTATTTCTGCTAGGTGAAAGTGCTAACCACTACACCACTGAGCATGCTGACCCCCCTAAGCACAAATTCTCCCTCCTCCCAGTACAAATCTGTCCCCTGCTGAAAGCCACCCTCCTAGCACAAATCCGGTCCAAGCCCGGGAAAGATCGAGACAATATGGCCGGGATCTGTCCATATGCCTGGACTGGCACCAGGCTCAGGCTCTGAGCAAGACGCCGAGAGACTGAGGCGGCCACTCCCGCCCCCTCCACAGCCCAGCACTCCAGTGAGCAAGAGGTGGGGGGGGGGGGAGAGCAGAAAGCTGGAGACTGACAGTCACCAGCTCTCTGTTCATGGAGCTCTGAGAATCGAGGGATCGGCGGTGTTTGATCGCTCGGTTCTCAGTGTTAAAACCAGGGGGAGACCGATGCAGCATCCACCTATGTAAGTATGATTCAAGGAAAAAAAAAAAAAAGCGAAACCCCATACTTCTCTTTTATGTACAGACACAGCTGCTCCAAACTTGACAAGCGCGCGGGTGCGTGGCCCCGAACACAGACAATTTGGATGAGCTTCTGTGTCCGTGCAGCCGCAGTGTCCCATAGACTTCATTATTATTGGTGCACAGGCCTCAGTGCTCATGTGAATGAGGTCTAAGGCAGTTGACAGGGAAGAAACTGTCAAACCCCAGGTGACCTCTGACCCTCCAACTTAAAGCGCCAAATCATTCCTACGGAGTAATCCTGCACAGTTATAATAAAATATATGACCGGTTCCCTTTAATTGAAAGCTTCAAGGGGACAATATGATGCATTCCAAGTGGATTTGGTATTGAACTTTTTTTTTTTTTTTTTTAAAGGGTTTCTACAGTGAATCCTATAAAAAATGCATAATTTAGCTGCATTTCCCAAACATCTGTGGATACTTAATTCTCACCCCTCGTCCTACACGGCCTGACCTGTTGAATACAGGAGGGTCTTCGCCTGAGAAATTATGACTTTTTATTTGCAGCGAATGGCAGCCGCTCTTGTTTTCATAACCAAAGGAATGTGTGACGGCCTTTGATTTAAACAGCCCCGGTGTCGGGGGTGGGGGGGGGGGTAAGGGGTGCCGCAGAGCGCGCAACGATGAGTAATTATTAAACGTGCGCCTCGCTCTTCCACTGGGAGTGGCTGAAGCACGGCGATCGGGACACATACATGCGACGCGCCTTTTAGTAGGGAGCCTAGAGAGCTGATGATGTAATAGATAGCGGCTCGCCGGTCCTTGGAGGTTTCCTTTTTTATTTTTTACCTGTTGATCCGGCCAACCCTACCTGTTGAGACAACACTCGCTTCATTGTACTCTATCTATGGAGAAGAAGAGTTGTCACCCTAGGACTGGAAGCGAGTTTGTACTTGAAAATCACCTCCCCCTCCCCATAACGGCGGGGAGGTGTTCCGTAGTCAGAGATAGCTGTGAACAGTGCTAGGTGATAACAGTCAGCAGAGGAGAACAGGACATTATCAGCTCACAAGATTTCTGGAAGGATCAAGGCCCTGGGCGCACATACGCAGCGTGTAGCCACCAAGACCCACCCTCTTTGCCGTCACACATATCTGTGTCTCATATGCGGCAAGAGGTTAAATAAATTTAACAGACCTAAAAAGGGGGCAAATCGGAAAAGTTCCTTCGTTGGGTTACATACATTTTAGCTCCCGTCGACCCTTTACAGCAGGGGCGTCTAACCCAACTTCATTACTGGGCGCATCAGCATTATGGTTGCCCTCAAAGGGCCGGTTGCATCTGTAAGACTATATAAAAGTATCCAGGGCTTTTTTTCCCCTCAGAGAGTAGGTGCAGGAACCCAACCATGTCTCTGCTGAGTATCATCTGAAGACAGTCACTTTACTGGGTATATCTAAGGGTTTACCACTATACGCTAAGGAAGAAGAGGTCCATCACCTAGGGACACTAGCAAAAAAAAAGGGCAGAGTGGGGAAGGGTTATAGGGGCGGTGCCACGGGGGGTGTGACCTTGAATGGTTTGCCAGTGTCCAATCACCTGAAGGTACCAATCTATAACCTAGGGTCTATGAATAATATGCCTGTGCCCTGAACTGCACACAAATAAGATTAAAAATGTATACACAAGTTTGGTTGATGCATGTTAATACTCAAGAGACTTGGGCTTTGTTCACAAATATGCATTTTTTTTTGTATGTTGTGTGAAGGTGCATCTTTGTTCAGCCCTCATCCAGAGTCACCAACTACTTCCGGGGCAGAGATGGCGGCTCAAAGATACGTAAATGTAAATCAGCGGTCTCCAAACTGTGGTCCATTGCTTGCTTTTATTTAGCCCTTGGGACACGATTAGTCCTACTGACACCAATGATGGGGCACCATTCCTCCCAATGACACCAAGGATGGGGCACCATTCTTTCCAAAGACAACAATGGGGCACCATTCCTCCCAATGACACCAACAGTGGAGCACTATTCCTCCCAATGACAACAATGGAGCAATATTCTTTCCAAACACACCAACAATGGGGCACCATTCCTCCCAATGACACATGGGGCAATAGTTACTCTCACTAACTTCTTCAAACTGTGGCCCAGGGGTCAGAAGTGGCCCTTTGCTTGCTTTTATCTGAGCCTTGGGGCACTATTATTCCTACTGACACCAATCAATGATGGGACACCATTCCTCCCAATGACACAAACGATGGGGCAACATTCCTCCCAATGACACCACTGATGGGGCACCATTCCTCCTACTGACACCAATGATGGGGAACCATTCCTCCCAATGACACCATGATGGGGCACTATTCCTCCAAATGACACCAACAATGAGCACCATTCCTCCCAAACACACCAATGATGGAGCACCATTCCTCCCAATAATACCAACGATGGAGCACCATTCTTTCCTATGATACCAACGATGGAGCACCATTCCTCCCAATGATACCAACGATGGAGCACCATTCTTTCCTATGATACCAACGATGGAGCACCATTCCTCCCAATGATACCAACGATGGAGCACCATTCTTTCCTATGATACCAACGATGGAGCACCATTCCTCCCAATAATACCAACAATGGAGCACCATTCTTTCCTATGATACCAACGATGGAGCACCATTCCTCCCAATAATACCAACGATGGAGCACCATTCCTCCCAATGATACCAACGATGGAGCACCATTCTTTCCTATGATACCAACGATGGAGCACCATTCCTCCCAATAATACCAACGATGGAGCACCATTCTTTCCTATGATACCAACGATGGAGCACCATTCTTCCCAATGATACCAACGATGGAGCACCATTCTTTCCTATGATACCAACGATGGAGCACCATTCTTCCCAATGATACCAACGATGGAGCACCATTCTTCCCAATGATACCAACGATGGAGCACCATTCTTCCCAATGATACCAACGATGGAGCACCATTCTTCCCAATGATACCAACGATGGAGCACCATTCCTCCCAATAATACCAACGATGGAGCACCATTCTTTCCTATGATACCAACGATGGAGCACCATTCTTCCCAATGATACCAACGATGGAGCACCATTCTTCCCAATGATACCAACGATGGAGCACCATTTCCCCCAATGATACCAACAATGGGGTATTGCTTACCCTCACTAGCAGCAGTCAGACCCCCTAAAAATCTGAAGGACAGTCAACTAGCCCTTTGTTTAGAAAGTTTGGAGACCCCTCATGTAAATCCTAGTACCTGCACAGATTTGGGCTGTGTTTAAAAATATCTGACACTGATCAGAACCCTGCTGCAGCCTTTCACCTAAACACTGGGAGAAGGGAGACTCAGGAAACGCTTCCTCCTGCCTACAGCAGACCGGTGACATAATCTCCGCCTAGGCAAAGTCACTTGAATGGAGCTCAAGGGTGGCTTTTAAAAGATAGCATTTCTGGAAACCAATTCTGTAGCTGAACACCGAGCCCTGTCAGGAATTTATTCCTATAAAGTTACCAAGTTATCCACTTTAAGAAATGTAACGGGTTTTTATTGCAAAACTCAGCAGAAGTGTAAGATATAATCCCATTACCGGTTGTTCTCCCCGCCCTCCCCCCCCAGCCCCCCATATTCTCGCCCGAACCAATAAAACGTCATTGTCCTGGTTGGGTTCCCAAATATTAGCAGAACGCTTCGTGCTCGGGCAATGACACAGTCCAGGTCTGCTTTAGCCATCAAATTATTACACGGCTCCAATTTGTTCTTTTCTCTTCCCCCGTCCCGGACTCTTTCCCACAGAATGTCCCACACACCTCGGGCCCTCCGCCCTAGGGCCAATAACGTTATGAGCTTTGGGCTGTCAGGTGATGTTTATGAGCCACTGGTGGTGAAAAAGAGAAAAAAAAAAAACTTCTGCAAAACCACAATCTAAGAGAAAGAAGCAAGGTGCTTGCAGTGGAGGATGCTGGGGATTTACTGCAGCTTGACCGTGAACTTTTGTCCCAATGTCAGGGATATTAAACCACTAAGTGTCCAATAAAAACCCCGAGTCATTTCCATGTTCTTCGGCCTCGGGAAGACGGTTTTTCTTCTGGTCGGTGGAGGATTAACCCCCTTTTCTGCAAGTGGGATTTACGGCGAGGACTTGATTTATTTGCTCTTCCTGGGCCTAATAAAAAAACGTTTTAATTAAAATCCCCATTTAATGGCTTGTGTGTGGGTCACACGGAGTTGGCCAAAAAAATTTGGTGACGCGCAGGGCTTGCTAGCGTAGATTAACGTTCGGGCGGATCCTCTGTGAAATACGAGGGATATAATTCAATGTGAGGCGAGGCTGTGGGAAGAAATAAAGGCTTGGGAAGGGAAGCTGCTGGAACTCAGAGACCAGGGAAGACACAACGGCAGCCATTTTGTGCCCCCGGGGGCCATTTATAAGATACTTGCTCTACAGGTAAAGTGGTGTTGTATCCAGAACAAGGCGATTTTACATGGTATATACTTTGGCGAGTTTTATTATTAAAGTGATTCTAAGGGCAAAAGTTTTTTTATTTTTTTTACCTTAACGTATTCAGGAAAAAACCTTCTGTCTTCAGCAACCAGCTAAATACTTAATGGAGCCCGATCTTGATCCAGCACTGTGCCCAAGTGTCAGAAACCATGAAATCAGACAGAGACAGAAGTACAGTTAAATCACACTTGTTTAATAATAAAAATAAATAGAACAAACGTAGTCAAAACATAGTTAAGAAACCGAAACGGATAGTCAAGCAAGTCAAGCGTCAGGGAGCCGGAGATGAGCGTAGTAGAATAGCAAGCAGGATCTGGAGCCAGAAGGGATGTCAGCCAAGCAAGTCTTTTAACAGGAAAGCAGGAGAGCGTCTCTGTGATGTGACCAAGGCGAAGGCAGAGATCTCCTGTGCTGGAGGGCTTAAGTAGGCAGGACTGATGAGCAGGATATGATCAACAGCTGACTACCTGTGGAGAGATAGGAACTGGCAATTAGCCGACAGTTCAGCAGCCAGTTTAGAGAAGGAAGGGCCCCGACACCAAGAACGTTGCGTCTCTCTCTCTCCCCACTGAACCACTGGACGAACACAGCCAGGCTTGGGATTGAGCCAGCATGAGTGCCCCTACAGCTAGCGGCTGCAAGAGATACAGGTGGAAAGAAGGAAAGGGCCACATGCTAACACAGCTAGGGCCGATTTCACACCCACCCTTCCCCCCATAACAGGGCCATTTACAGAACACCGAAACTATAGGAAAAATGTTCCTCCACCATCAACTACCTTTCCCTTACTTCTTCTTCTTCGTTATTTATTTTTAATACACAGGGGTTGAACAAAATGATGGAAACAAGTATGGTTAAAAGAACAAAATCATTACCCAATATGGTGTTGGACCGCCTTTGTCATCAAAGACAGCCGAATTCCCATGAGAAATACAAGTCTTGGATGGTGGACAATGGAATTGGATACCTCTCTTCAGGAAAAAATCTGGGTGACAATCCTGCACGATGTCCTTTTACTTCTTTTTCGGTCAGTTGACCACGTCAACCGTACTTCTGCTTATCAGACAACATTTTGCCAGAAACGATATGCCGGCATAACCTTTGACACTGAACCTCAACACCCCAAACAGATTGACAACTTGATTCACAGAGGCACCAGGTAAGCCGGTACCAACAATTTGCCCTCTTTGAAGTTGAGAAAGCTGTGACATGACTCCGCAGTGAATGACGACAGTGAGGCATCTCCTCACACAAAAGTAAAAGAATCTCACATAACTTCCACTTTCAAACGCAAAATATGTCATCAATTTCACACCTGCAAATCAGGTAGTGTTTCCATATTTAATGTCCAACCCCAGTATTTTTTGCATGTATCAGACATATATCTCACGTTCTACCTCTGTACTGGTAATGCCATTATAAAATTGTAATTAAAAATTGTAATTATAAATGTTCAATAAAAATTATTATGGGGGGGGGGGGGGGGAGGAGAGGAGGGAGAATGATGAGAGAGACTGTATTGTATAGTAGAGCTTTAAACATGAACATGCATAAACTAAGTAAGAGGTTGGCTCTGTAGCTCACATCTGTTGAGGTTGTGGACTGCTATCAAAGAGTGGTAAACGCAACCTTAGCCCAAAGCTTGTAGAGAATATGGCCGCCACCACGTTGATTCTAACGGTGGTCCTTTTTCGATGTTTAGGGGTGTCCAATCCTCTGTCCACTTACGGAATGTGCGAATTGTCAAGGAGGCTTAGTTGAGTTTCATAAAAACCCTACAACAGGGTTTTTCAGCCAGCGTTCCTTCAGAGGCTACTAGGGGTTCTTTGCGCAATTAGGCAATTTCTGTAAGGGAGTAACTCCTTTCACTGATCACAAGTGTAAGGAGCATTCTTACACTTGTGAGGGGGGGGGGGGGAAGGAGAGGAGGGAGAATGATGAGAGAGACTGTATTGTATAATAGAGCTTTAAACATGAACATGCATAAACTAAGAAATGCTGCGTACACACGAGCAGACTTTTCAACGGACTAGGTCCGACGGTCTTTCGATGGAGTTCTGACAGACTTTGCGAATGAATGAACTTGGCCACAGACAATCACACTAAAGTCCGATGGATTTGAACATGACGATGTGCGACCGGACTAGGATAAGGAAGTTTGAAGCCAGTAGCCAATAGCTGCCCTAGCCTCGCTGTGTGTCCGTCGGACTAGCATACAGACGAGCGGATTTTTCAAAAGGAACTGGATCCGGCGGAGTTGCGGCGGAAAAATTTGAAACGTGTTCCATTTCTAAAGTCTGTTGGATTTTTGCAAATCAAAAGTCCGCTGCAATCCACACACGATCGAATAGTCCGCCGGAATCGTTCCGTCGGACCTTTGATGTCGAAAAGTCCGCTCGTGTGTACGGGGCATAAGAGATTGGCACTGTAGCTCACATCTGTTGAGGTTGTGGACTGCTATCAAGGAGTGGTAACTGCAACCTTAGCCCAAAGCTTGTAGAGAATATGGCCGCCACCACGTTGATTCTAACGGTGGTCCTTTTTCGATGTTTAGGGGTGTCCAAGCCTCTGTTCACTTACAGAATGTGCGAATTGTCAAGGAGGCTTAGTTGAGTTTCATAAAAACCCTACATAAGGGGTTTTTCAACCAGCGTTCCTCCAGAGGCTACTAGGGGTTATTTAGGCAATTTGTGTAAGGGAGTAACGCCTTTCACTGATCACAAGTGTAAGCAGAATTCTTCCCACCATCACAATAATGTATCACAAGTATAGTAATTTTTAGCAGGGGTTCCCTGAGACCGGAAAGTCATTTCAAGGGTTCCTCTTTGTTGAGAAATTTGAGAAAGGTTGTCCTAGGTTGAAGTGCATAGGCTCCTGTTGATGCATGAGGATCCATTGTCTTGTTACAAAAAAGGTACAGAAAGTAGCGGCGAGGATGTGCATCATCGGAGAGCTGAAGAAGCGACTGCCCAGAATATTTTGGTGTCTATTAAAACCCTAGGATGTGGTGTTAGGGGCACCTGTCAATGCGTGAGGTTTGCCGTTGCAGGAACTAATGGGCTGCAACAAGAAAAGTCCGGAAAGCAGGTCCTTTTTAGCACAAGAATGTTTTATTGGACATCAAAATAACCTGATAGTTGCTTCTTCAGATCTTTAGTGACGCAATGTTTTTTTTTTTTTATGCGTCCACACACATCCTCACCACTTTTGGACCTTTCTAGCCAAAACCTGTTAATTCCTGCAACTGCATACCTCACAAATTGATGAATGCCTTTTCTACCACCGCAACCTAGGTTTCTTCTGAAACTTAACCAAACCATTATCATGGCTGACCTGTATTATCCTGGGACAACTCGGAATTCGGGCAGTCTCAGAGTCTTGGTGTCCCGTCTGACCTTCACATTCTCAAGAACTAAACTTGGACCAGATGGGAGAGCGCGCTCGGGCAACGTTTGATGTATGACTGTCTGACGTGCTAAAAAGGGAGACCCGGCGGAACGAGTGGGGGGGGGGGGGGGGCAGAAGTACATTGAGTGCTGTCTGCAGCATCCCACCTACGTAGCTCCCAGTTTCCACAGGGAGGCGGTTTAACGGGTTGCGTAGGTTAACAAGACGTGGATACTTGTCGGAATTTTTGGAGAAAAATATAAAATGACAAAAAGATTAATGGGTAGCTTACATAGGTGATCAAAAATGCAAGTGGCCTGCAAGCTAAAAAAAAAAAAATATATAAATTGGAAGCCCAATCACTGAAATCTAAAAATGTAATATAAAAAATAAATTTTCAAAAATTTTAAATCTGCTTATTAAAATATTCCCTGGTGATCCTGCCATGAAGGTCCCCATTTAGGCACTTCTGTCATAGGGTGACAACGCGCTGTTCCTGTCTCAAAATTGATTGTGCCTCTGCATTGTAACGCAGGTTTCCAATAAAGACTGCAAGGTGGCTCAACACACATTACACGGTCGTCGTAGTCTGGAAACCCACCGTAAGAAATGCCACGTCATCATCGTTGGAGTGCATGGAGGATAAAGTGGCTGCAAAAAGGCTTCCAGAAATCAGGAGTATTGAAACATAACAATGGATGAAGAAAAAGGTTTTGCCTTCAGATACACTTTAATGATCAATAGTGAGGGCCAGGAGGAGGGAAGAGGGCAGCTCGGAGGTCCACTTCCGAAACAGAAGTAAAGCCCCCATACACACTATCAGATTTTCTGCTGATTTTTGTCTTCAGATTTACCAAAACCACGTAGTGCGAGGGCCGGCCTGATTGCATACAAATTAAAACTCCTAAGGTTTGACCTCATATTATATGGTTTTGGTAAACCTGAAGGAAAAAAAATCTGCAGAAAATCTGATAGTGTGTGTGTATGGGGGCTTTAGTATTTGAGTTGCCAAGGGTAATGTGTTGTGGGTCTCTCTAAAACAGTGGTGTCCAAACTGTGGCCATTTGCTCGCCTTTATCTGACCCTTGAGACATTATTCTTGCCACTGACCACAACAATAGGGCATCATTTCGTGCCACTGACCACAATGGGGCATCATTTTGTGCCAATGACAGCAACAATGGGGCACAATTCCTTCCACTGTAACCAACAATGGGGCATAATTCCTTCGATTGTAACCAACAGTGGGGCATAATTCCTTCCATTATAACCATGAGGCATAATTCTTTCGATTGTAACAATGGGGTATAATTCCTTCGATTGTAACCAACAATGGGGCATAATTCCTTCGATTGTAACAATGGGGCATAATTCCTTCGATTGTAACCAACAGTGGGTTATAATTCCTTGCATTGTAACCAACAGTGGGGTATAATTGCTTCCATAGTAACCAACAGTGGGGTATAATTCCTTCCACTGAAACCAACAATGGGGCATAATTCCTGCCATTGAAACCAACAATGGGGCATAATTACTTCCATTGTAACCAACAGTGGGGCATAATCCCTTCCACTGAAACCAACAATGGGGCATTATTATTTCCACTGAAACCAACAATGGGGCATAATTCCTGCCATTGAAACCAACAATGGGGCATAATTCCTGCCAATGAAGCCAACAATGGGGTATAAATCCTGCCTTTGAAACAATGGGGCATAATTCCTGCCATTGTAACCAATGGGGCATAACTGCTTCCACTGTAACCAACAGAGGGGCATAATTCTTTTCACTGTACCCAACAATGGGGCGTAATTCCTTCCATTGAAACAATGTGGCATAATTCCTTCCATTGAAACAATGGGGCATAATTTCTTCCATTGAAACAATGGGGCATAATTCCTTCCACTGTAATAAACTTTCACTGAAACCAACAATGGGACAGAATTCCTTCCACTGTAATCAACAATGGGGCGGAATTCTTGCCACTGCAACCAACAATGGGGCATAATTCCTTCCATTGAAACAATGGGGCATAATTTCTTCCACTGAAACCAACAATCGGGCAGAATTCATTCCAATGAAACCAACAATGGGGCAGAATTCATTCCAATGAAACCAACAATGGGGCAGAATTCATTCCAATGAAACCAACAATGGGGCAGAATTCATTCCAATGAAACCAACAATGGGGCAGAATTCCTTCAACCGACACCAGTGATGGGGCAGTTCCTTCCACTGATACCAATGATGGGGTATTATTCCTCCTAATGACACCAACTATTTCTCCCCCCTAATACCAAAGATGGGGCACTGTTTACTCCCACCGGGTACAGTCCGGCCCCACTTAAGTCTAAAGCATTGGTCATCAACCCTGTCCTCAGGGCCCACTAACAGGCCAGGTTTTATGTACTACCTTGGGGAGACGCAGACAAGAATACGGCAATCACCGAGCAGCAAATGATATCACCTGTGATGTATTTCAGTTATCTTGCCTGTTAGTGGGCCCTGAGGACAAGGTTGATGACCACAGGTTTAAAAGGACAGAAAACTGTCCCTTTGTTTACAAAGTTTGCTTTAGAAGACCGTGGGGTCCACTATAATGTCTTTTTTTTGTAGCACAGGTTCTAGGGAAAGGTACTGGTAAAAATGAGAAATTGGGATGGTTTATACCAGTCAATGAGCTACTATGGTCTGGATTTCTTTTTTTTCTCCACCTCAATCCGCTGTTCAATTAGCGCTGCTAATTTTTATTGGCAGGCTTTTGGAACCTGGACATCTATAATCCAATTGCCTTCAAACCACACAGCGACGGAAAAATAAGACGCCCGGAAGGACTCCGCTAAGTTCAGAAAGGCGACCCGCCGGCCTATTAAAAATGCATCAGCTGGAGGCTAATCCTCAATGCGAAGCTGTCAACGGAACAAAATCTGCTATTTTCAGCCGAATTAAACTGAGCCGCCTATTGTGCCCGCCGCTCGGAGGTTTGTATGTTGTATTATGAAATTAAAAAGGTCAGGCCCTTTGTCGGCTGCTTATCCGAGCTCTGTGCCGCGGGCCCCGTCCCCTGGGGCTCCGGCGTGCCAGGTAATAAGGAGCCGTACCAGGCCGGTGCCAAGGAACGGATCGTATCACTGAGTCTTTGTATTGTGCGCCGAGTGTTCTCAGAAAGAGGGCACTTAACTGGCAAGTGCTAACGATGGAGGAAGGAGGAAAAAATAAATAAAAAATATTCAGCAGGTGAGCGCCAAGCCACGGCCCGAGATGACTTAACCGTTCGGGGGCACAATGGCCGATCTGCCAACACTCTGCAACACAATGTCTGCAAAATTAATGAAGAAGAAAGTATCTCTTGCTTCAAGGAAATCTAGTTTCCTTATATGTTTTTTTCAATACGCTTTCATTGTTCAGTACAAAAAAAAAAAGTAAAATAAATGTTTTTCATAAGAGTGATAATAAATACTGAAAATAATATTTTCCATTAGTAGTAATTGAGCTAATTCTACGTTGACATTAACTTTCTACAATAACAGAGAGAGCGATCAAATTACTCAAACTGCTGGATGGCTCAGAGGAAGGCCACACGCCCCTCCCTAACCCACTAGCAAAAACAGGACCAATCCAGATTAGTCAGTTATACAAAGGCTGACAACAAGCACGCAGGCAGTGTTTTCTTACTAGAAAGCTCAGATTAAAAAGGGGTTGTAAACCCTTACATATACCAGTAAAGTTACTGGCCTCAGGTGATTGTTTTAAGGCAGGGCAAAAGGGGCAGCTGCCCTGGGCTCCATCATTGTAGTGGGCTCCATCATTGTAGTGGGCTCCAAAGCAGCTACCTCGTACTTGCCAATTATCCCAGTTTAAATTCCTATATCCCTTGAAGGTTCAGTCCTGTGCTGTGTCCCGATACCTCAATGTAAACTTCTGCTGCTGCTGCCCAGCTCTGCCCTATTGCCATGTACAGATGACTCACTGGCAGACCCTGTGTTTACATGTAAATAACCTGCATTGATATGTAAATAGATGCGCCATTAATATGTATATCATGCCCCACTGAGGAAGCAAATTGGAGGTGGAACCCTTCTTCAAAATAACATGGTGCCACAGCACCCTGAATTTTGATGCATGTGAATACGCAGGCAGTCAGTGAGAAGATGATGTGCTGTAACCTTTAGCAATCAATCAGTGAGCAGTAATGCTGTGCACTAACCTCTTGCAACCAATCAGTGAGCAGCAATAATGTTCAGCAACCTCTAACAACCAATTAGTAAATGGCATAGATTTTAAGTAACCTCTAGCAATCAGGGAGTAGCAATAATGTGCAGTAACCTCTAACAACCAATTAATGAGTGGTATAGCTGTTCAGTAACCTCTAGCAATCAATCAGTGAGCAGTAATGTGCAGTAACCTAACAACCAATTAGTGAGTGGTATAGATGTTCAGTAACCTCTAGCAATCAGTGAGCAGTAATAATGTGCAGTAACCTCTAACAACCAATTAGTGAGTGGTATAGATGTTCAGTAATCTCTAGCAATCAATTAGTGAGCGTTAATCATGTGCAGTGACCTCTAACAACCAATTAGTGAGTAGTATAGATGTTCAGTAACCTCTAGCAATCAATAAGTAAGCAGTATTGATGTACAGTAATCTCTAGCAACCAATAAACAAGCATAAGTCATGTGCTGTAACCTCTAGAAAATAAGCAGTGAGCCATCATGTGTAAGTACACACTATAGAAGGATATAGTTTGTTCATATTTCATGTCTGAGGTTTCCAACCACTTTAAAGCAGACCTAAACTCCACAAATACTCCCCTTCACTCCAACCATGTGACATATAAGAGGTCCCTTGCCAGTGCCAACATGGTTTCTTCCGTATTTCAGGTCTTCCGTTTTTATGATTGGCCAGTCAAGGAATGAGATAACTTTAATTCCACTTTAAAATTTCCAAGAGCAGCTGCTCTCGTTACATCATCGGCATGCTCTTTTGAATATGGCAGACAGAACTAACCACTTAGCACAACGTTATTGCACTGGCCTCTCCTGGAATCTGCTGAACATAAGCAAGTAGAAATTTGCAATGACTAGAAAAGCGACAACTGGAATCTGGTGGGCTATACAAGTGGAAGAGTTTTGGGGGGGGGGGGGGGGGCATTATGTTCTGTATACCTTACCATACTATATTTTTTACATTTTCTAGTGCCAGTTAGAAAATTAAAATAAGATTCAGGTAACTAAAGACGACACGCATAAAGCAACCTTCTAGCCAGTCAAAAATGGAAAGCAAAGCCTCGGTACTTCATACAACCTTCCTTCTCTCCCGATTCTCCCACAGCGTAGTTGTCCGGTGTAACTGCACAGACAGAATTTATAAACAGAGCATTGGAGATGGATGTCTGGAAATTCCTTCATCCAATGAGCTCATCATTCCAGCCGCATGTACAAAATGCTGTCGGTAAGCGTACCTTGAAGAGGAAACCACCGGTGAAGTCTGGTAAAGGAGGCAGACACTGGGCAGAAGTTGTGATAAACCAGGAATGTGCCTACAATTAGAAATAGGACCAAAGAATTGGGTTCGACGGCGGAGCCCTTCTTCATCCTTCTGCTCCAATTGACTTGTATCCAACGTCTAAAACAGCCTTCCACAACCTTTTCAACACAGAGGAACCCTTGAAAAAGCTTTCCGATCTCAGGGAATGCCCGCTAAAAGTTACTAGATCTACAACCCATGATACATTAGTGAAGGTTTGACATCTGTGCATTAGTGTGATGGTCAGTGGGAGGAATGCTCCTTATACTTGTGGTTATTGGGAAGAATTGCCCCCCTTACAGATAGCTAAAAAGATCAATGGTGTCAGTGGGAACTTATCTAGGGGGTAAAAATTGCTTATTGTTCAAGGAATCCCCAACAACCTCTAGAGCAGCTTTTTTCAACCAGGGTGTCCAGGCACCCTGGGGTGGTTTCTTCAGGGTGGTCGGTAATATTAACCCTTGGGTGGTCTGTTACGTACCTGAAGTACCTTAAAACCCCTTCAAGTACCAGTGTGCAAAAGTGTATTTGCATTGGAAGAATCCCCTATAACAGTGATGGCGAACCTTGGCACCCCAGATGTTTTGGAACTACATTTCCCATTGATGCTCATGCACTCTACAGTGTAGTTGAGCATCATGGGAAATATAGTTCCAAAACATCTGGAGTGCCAAGGTTCCGCCATCACTGACCTATAATGTTGGGTGTCCTACGTGTGAACATTGTGTAAAGCCATTAGAATCAATTTTCACATTTTAGGATAGGGTGCCTTGAGACTGTCCATAATTTTAAAGGTCGCCTCAACTGAAAAAAAGGTTGAGAAACTCTGGTCTAGAAGCTCACTTGAAACGATCTTCCTGCTCACCTCCATTCCTTCCGTACATAGCATGGTTCTTTGACCACCAATGATTAAAGATGGTGTTAGGTCTGTAGAAGCCCTAATGGGTACTATTTTTGTCCTTGAGGTTGCTCTTGAGAACTTCAACAGCCCCTGAATCCAGGAGGTGCTCAATATGAAAATCAGCCACTTTGGTTTAAAATTAGAGCACCAGTCAAACTCTTATAATGAACCAGCATGGGAAAACTATGCCCGATGTCTCCAGTGACTTCAGGTGACTCTGTAACCCTTGTGCACTCCAATGACCTCTGTGTCCACAGAGATCCCCACACTGGTATCTCTAGCAACCCCTGCGCTTACAATTCTTATGTGTCACCTGTGTCTCAATTGGCCCCAGCCTCCACAGTCATACTGTACTTTCTAGGTCTTCAGTGACCCCTGTAATTCCAATAACCCCCAACATGACCTAGTTGATCAAATTTCTGCGTCACCCATTGCGCCATGAGCTTCCTGCTGCATCCAGTGATCCTCCAGCATCCTGCATCACTTAGGCCAGTGTCAGGGCTGGGATCATCCCTTCCTTCTCTGAGCTGGCTGCTCAGCTGTTGGCTAATTGCCAGCTCTCATCTCTCTCCACAGTCACTCAGCTGTTGATGATATCCTGCTCGTCAGTCCTGCCTACTTAAGGTGTCCAATCCAGAGGATCTCTGCCTTCGCCTTAAGCCCCATACACACTATCAGATTGTCTGCTGATTTTTTCCTTCAGATTTACCAAAACCATGTAGTGAAGGGCCTGCCTGATTGCATACAAATTGAAACTCCTAAGGTTTGACCTCATATTATATGGTTTTGGTAAATCTGAAGAAAAAAAATCAGCAGAAAATCTGATAGTGTGTATGGGGCTTTAGTCAACATCACAAGAAACATCTCCTGTGTTCCTGTTTAAAGTCAGTCTTTGCCTTCTGGCTCCAGATCCTGCTGGCTGTTCCACTAAGTTGATCCCTGACTTCTGGCTTGGCTGACTATCCGTTACAGTTACTGTACTTTGGCTATGTTTTGACTAAGTTTGTTCTTTTTTACTTTTATTATTAAACAAGTGTGATTTAACTGTACTTCTGTCTTGGTCTGATTTCATGGTTTCTGACAGCCGGCCATAGAGTGTTGGAATCTCAGAGAGGTCTGCAGGAACCGGCTGAGATTCAAACAGTGTAAGACCAGGTTGAATGTACAAAGTTGTTTGATCAACTTGGGTACAACTAGCCTACTTGCGATTATCGCTAACGGCTGCTATAGCCGCTAGCAATAATCACTGTCTGGGCAACGTTTTGGCAGGAGGGATTCCCCTCTCAGCACTCTCTATGTTGGAATTGTGTGAATTTCTTTCCTGCAAGAAATGTGCATGGCCTTTGGCCTGCCTTAGCAATCCAACAGCATCCTGTGTCACCCCTCGACCCCAGAGCATCCTGTCTCATGCAGTAACTCCTGGAGCATCCTGTGCCATCCTATGACTTCAGTGTGCCCCAAGAGCCCCTGTGACACCTGTGCCCTCACCCAGCTTTGGGTATACACCTGTATTTCGTGACCTGCCTCTGAGTGGATACAGACCCCTGTCCTAGAATAAGCTTGTGTACATACATAAGGTGATCTGTTCCTCCCAGGTCAGGTGCTGCTACAGCCCTCTGCTGCAGCCCCCCACACCTTGTGACGTGCCGCAAAGTTACAACGTTGCAATTTGATCACTGAGGGGACTGAGGAAATGCTTCCTCTTGCCTGCAGCAGACTGATTACATCATCTCAGCTTAAGCAAAGTCACTGAAGGTCCAGGACAAAAATTATACAGTTGCTTTATATTGTGAAGTGTGAAGGATGTATTCATGGAGACTCATAAAAAGGTACTGAGAGGTCCACTATAATGTATTGGTTCTGTTTACTTTCAGGTGAGGAAATTTAATTTTTCCAAGTGGGAAACTCAACTTTTGGCGCACAAAACGGCCGCAACTGATAAAATACTGATTGAAGTGATATCTTCATCTCATAGCCCAGGTAATTGACACTTCCACAAGGTTCAAACCATAAAACAGACAAGATTTATTTTTAGCTTTGGACTTTTCTGGTTTATAGTATAGAGACCATGGCAGCCCTACACACAATGCAGATAAATACGCTCATTAACCAATTTCCTGAAAGTTGCCAAAGAACTCCCTTTTTCCCGCACATGGCTGGCAATGAACTCTGGGTACGGAGGTGCATCGTGCTCATGTGAAGGCAGTTTCCCAGCAATTTGCTGCACGAGTTTTCCAAAGCGTTTTGTTCCATACCTTCCACTTTTCTGGTTCATTGGAGAGTGATTAGAAAAGCATTTGCACGTGTCGGAGACGGCCATGTGGTCATGTGTTTAGAATGTAAACTCGAAAGAGGCTGCTCGGAGCGCGAAACGAGAGGGGGGACATCAGCTTTACCGGTGAAGCTGGGATGCCAACTCACACATGCATTAACAGATATCATACCAGGGGGGCATATACCACCTACAAAGCGTCACAGAGCCAATCTGGTCAGCTGTTACTCCAGAAAGTTTAACGTTTTAAGGGCTCAAGGTTTTTTATTTTTAACTTCATGCCAGGCAAAAAAAAAAAAAAGAAAAAAACCTCTGTGCAGCAGCCCCCCTTATATTTACTTGAGACCCATCGTGATCCAGCGATATGCACAAGAGCCTCGGCTTTCCAGGGACTCTCCCTCCTCATTGGCTGAGACAGCCATTGGTTCCCACTGCTGTCAATCACAGCGAATGAGCAAATGAATAAAGGGGCGGGGCCGAGCCACAGCTGTGTGTGTGAATGGACACGCAGGGGAGTGGCTTGGGAGTGAGCCTGCTTAGGTGCCCAGCTGGGGGAAAAGGATATACAGTGGAACCTTGGTTTATGAGTAATGTGGTTAACGAGCGTTTTGAAAGACGAACAACTTTTTTTTAATTCTGACTCAGTTTGTGAGTGTTGTCTAGTAAAACGAGCCCCGAATTCAAGCTAATGGGGTGTGCAGTACCGCATCTGGCCAGAGGCGCGGGGGCGCCGGCGATACTCAGAACGATTCGGAGTTCTTTGGAAATACTCGGAAACATTTGGAAATATTCCGTTACCAAGTGTTTCCGAGGCTTTCTGAGTTCAGCCAAGCTATCCCCGAGTATTTCCGAGGCTCTCCGGCGACCCCCCCCCCACCTCTGGCCACATGCGGTATTGCATGTAATAGAAGCCAATGCAGAACAAATTATCTTCGGTTCCATTGATTTCTATGGGTAAACACACTTTGATAATGTGAGTACTTTGGATTACAAGCAATCTCCTGGAACAGATTTTGCTCGTAATTCAAGGTTCCACTGTACCTGGATATCTAGAAGAGGGAATAAATACCTCATATGTTTTTTTTTTTAGCATGCTGCACTTATCAATAAAAATATACCAGATGCTAGATCTGCTTTAAAAGGACACTCCGGAGCTGGGAGAGGGCATGCGTGATCAGCATGAGGTCAAGCAGGGAATCAGGAATGGTCATACTTCAGGGAGATCCTCAGCTCTGACTCTCAAGGATCCAAGTCCACCTCAGTCAAATATGTCTTCCACCTAAGGGGGTATACAGGGAGTTCATTAGAAATCTTGTTCTAGTTGCCTAAAACAGTGCATCTCAACTGGGGTGTCGCGGCACCCTTGGGTGCATGAGGTCAAGCAGGGAATCCGGAATGGTCATACTTCAGGGAGATCCTCGGCGCTGACTCCCAAGGATAGAGGTCCTCCTCAATCAAAGCAAGTAAAGCTAAATAGGAATATGTCTTCCACCTAAGATGGTATACAGAGAGATCATTAGAATCCTTGTTCTAGTTGCCTCAAACAGTGTCTCAACTTGGGTGTCCCGGCACCCCTGGGTGCGGCAGAGAATCAGGAACGGTCATACTTCAGTGAAATCCTCAGCTCTGACTCCCAAGGATCAAAGTCCTCCTCAGTCAACGCAAGTAAAGCTAAATAGGAATATGTCTTCCACCTGAGGGGGTATACAGAGAGTTCATTAGAATCCTTGTTCTTGTTGCCTAAAACTGTTTCTCAGCTGGGGTGTCTTTGGCACCCCTGGGTACAATTTAGGTGCCACCAACATGGGACCTAGATTGCGCTTTATCAGCAGGGGATTGTGTAGTTAGGGGGCTTTGTGATTGGGCGAACTTTGTGATTGGGGGAACCTTATGATTGGGGGAACCTTATGATTGGGGGAACCTTATGATTGGGGGAACCTTATGATTGGGGGAACCTTATGATTGGGGGAACCTTATGATTGGGGGAACCTTATGATTGGGGGAACCTTATGATTGGGGGAACCTTATGATTGGGGGAACCTTATGATTGGGGGAACCTTATGATTGGGGGAACATTATGATTGGGGGAACCTTATGATTGGGGGAACCTTATGATTGGGGGAACCTTATGATTGGGGGAACCAGTACTAAAAACACAAGCATAAGAAGGCGGTGGACCGACCTTGTGCATTACCACAGAATTCTTTATTAGATAAAAACGAATGCCAATATACTTACAAACAGTACACAAGGTGAACGTTTCAATTTCCATCAAGCCAATGGAAACATGTCCATCACCAATGGCGCAGCTTATGGGTTTCAAGGGCAATGATCTCTCCCTCAGACCTGAGGAAGAGGGTATTGCCCTTGAAATGCACCCTTTGAGATGGAGAAGATTCCAGTGCCTTGATGGGAATACGTGAACTTTGTGTACCTTTGAGAGTACAGCGATCTTCAATCCCCATCGCCCAACGCCTGGGATATGCAGTTCTGGGTGCCGGGCATGAAGTTTTTTGTTTTTTTTTTACATTTAGCCCTGCTGTGGACAACCAGTAGGGTTTAGAGCCGACGGCCGGCTCTCTTGTACAAGCAATCCGAGTAGTTAACTAGCTACTGGTTCGCTTTTACAAGCAGCGGCCACATTCTGCAGGATGTCCCGTCCTACCCGATCAACCAGCCAGCGCTTCCACCTGCTGATCATAGAGGCGGATAAAGACCGGAAATGCTCTGTCTGCCTTAATGACATATAGGAAACAGGAAGCAATGAGCATACATCACTTCCAGTTTCCCAGGGGCCATGTTTAAAAATGGAAAGCTTTCATCACACCGATCGTGGTATAATCAAATGCTTTTAAAGGCAGAGGTGGGGTTTGGGGGTCTTATGAACCCCAGATCTTTCCATAAAGAGTACCTGTCACTGCCTATTGCTGTCCCATGGGATGGTTAAAATCCTTGTGACAGCAATAAAAGTAATAAAAAAAAAAAATGTTAAAAAAATTAAAGCGACAGTGTAACAATAAAAACGTAAAAAAATAAAAATAAATAAATATTTAAAGCACCTATGTCCTCATGCAAAATGGCGAACACATGCGCCAGTCCCGCACGCAAACAGCGATTGCCCCCCCACATGTGAGGTATTGCCTCGAACATCAGATCATGGGCAGTAATTCTAGCACCAGCCCTCCTGTGTAAAGCTAAAGTGGTGACCTGTAAAGGCTTTTAAAATAAATTTAACGTAGTTTGTGGTCGTTGCATGGGCATGTGCAATTTTCATAGGGCGTACATGTTTTGTATCCATTTACTCGGCGTAACATTATGCTTTATATTTTACCAAAAAATGTTTGTTTTTTAATGCATAAAATTTTTAAAAAGTGTATTTTTTCCCAAATTAAGGTTGAAAAACTGCTGCGAAAATACTGTGTGACATAAAAAAAAAAAAGTGTGTGTGTGTGTGTATATATATATACATACACACACACACACACACACACACATATACATACATTATAATAAAAAAATATATATATATATATATATTTTTTTCTTTAATTATTACATTATATATACACACATATATGGTAATTAAAAAAACAAAAAAGAATGATTATATATACACACACACATAAATACAAACACACAGATATATTTTTATTACTATTATATATATATTTTTTTGTTTGTTTTTTAACCACTTCAATACAGGGCACTTAAACACCTTCCTGCCCAGACCAATTTTGAGCTTTCAGCGCTGTCGCACTTTGAATGACAATTGCGCGGTCGTGCTACACTGTACCCAAATGAAATTTTTATCATTTTTTTCCCACAAATAGAGCTTTCTTTTGGTGGTATTTGATCACCTCTACGGTTTTTATTTTTTGCGCTACAAATAAAAAAATACCGAAAATTTTGAAAAAAAAAATGGTTTTTTTTTGTTTCAGTTTCAAAACTTTGTAAATAAGTACGTTTTCTCCTTCACTGATGGGCACTGATGGGGCTACACTGATGGGCACTGATAAGGTGGCACTGATGGGCACCAATGTGGCACCAATGAAGTGGCACTGATAGGCGGCACTGATAGGCGGCACTGATGGGCGACACGGATGGGCGACACGGATGGGCGACACGGACGGACACTGATAGGTGGCACAAATTGGCACTGATAGCTGGCACAGATGGGCGGCACGGATGGGCGGCACGGATGGGCATGGATAGGCGGCACAGGTGGGCATGGATAGGCGGCACAGGTGGGCATGGATAGGCGGCACAGGTGGGCATGGATAGGTGGCACAGGTGGGCATAGATAGGCGGCACAGGTGGGCATAGATAGGCGGCACAGGTGGGCACTCATAGGCGGCACAGGTGGGCACTCATAGGCGGCACAGGTGGGCACTCATAGGTGGCACAGGTGGGCACTCATAGGCGGCACAGGTGGGCACTCATAGGCGGCATCAGTGTTACAGTAATGGATGCCAATCAGTGCCAAACAATAATGCATGCCAATCAGTGATGCCCATTGTGGCCACTGATTGGCATCCATTATGGGCACTGATTGGCACCCATTGTGCTGACTGGCACCCTGGTGGTCTAGGGAGGATTATGGATTTTTATTACCTTTTCCCTTGTGGTCTGGTGGCGTCCCTGGTGGTCCAGTGTGGGCATCCTCGGGGGGGCTGTGCTGATAATCGATCAGCACAGACCCCCCCTGTCGGAGGAGCAGCCGATCGGCTCTCCTCTACTCGCGTCTGACAGACGCGAGTGAGGGAAAGCCGATCACCGGCTCTTCCCATTTACACTGTGATCAGCCGTGATTGGACACGGCTGATCACATGGTAAAGAGTCTCCGTCGGAGACTCTTTACCGAGATCGTAGTTGCCGGGTGTCAGACTGACACCCCGCAACAACGATCGCCGCGATGCGCGCCCCCGGGGGCGCGCAGCGGCTCATAATCCTAATCACGTCATATGACGTCCGGTTAGGATTATGAAACCACTTTGCCGCCGTCAATTTGTAATAGGGCGGGCGGCAAGTGGTTAATTACCATTATATATATATATATATATATATATATATATATATAATAATGGTAATTAAAAAACAAAAATTTTATATATATATATATATATATATATATATATATATATATATATATATATATATATATATATATATATATATATATATATATAGCGAGCAGGTGACAAGGGAGCGAGAGCGCAGGAGGTCCCAAGACCTCCTGCTCTCTAGCTCCCTTGTCACCTCCTCCCATGTTCGTTTCCAAGATTTCTCCAGAGCTTCTCCCATCCTTTGGAACTCCCTACCCCAATCTGTCCAACTGTCCCCTAATCTATGTTTGGACGATCCCTGAAAACCCTTCTCTTCAAAGAAGACTATCCTGCTTCTAACTAACGCTGTTTTACTTCCTCCATCAGCTCATCCCCCCACAGCTATTACCTTTTGTATCAATTGCGCCCCTTCCTCTTTAGATTATAAACTCTAACGATCAGGGCCCTCTGATTCCTCTTGTACCAAATTGTAATGTAACTGTAATGTCTGCCCTCATGTTGTAAAGCGCTGAGCAAACTGTTGGCGCTATATAAAACCTGAATAATAATAATAATAAATAAATAAATATATATATATATATATATATATATATATATAATAGTAATAAAAAAAAATATTAATATATATATATATATATATATATATATATATATATATATATATATATATATATATATTTTTTACACATACATACATATATATATATATATACATATATATATATATATACATATATATATATATATATATATACATATATATATATATATATATATATATATATATATATATACACACACACATATACATATATATATAATTTTTTTAATTACCATTATTTTAATATATATGTGTGTATATATAATGTAATAATTAAAAAAAATTACATATATATATTAAATTATAAAGAGAGAGAGTATTTGGGGGTTTTAAGAAATTTGTTCGCAAAGACAAAAAAACAAAAATTTATGTTTAAGTCGCCATAAAGCTTTTATTTTTTAAAAGCTCCAGACATTCCTAAAAGCACCTCTGCCTAATAAAAAAAAGCATCAACCCTTCATATTTTCCATCCTGGGAATTTTTTTTTTTTTTAGCAGGACAAGTAGATTGGGACCCAAATTTAGTCCCGTGTACATTTAAAAAAAAAAAATAAAAAAAAAAAATGTTAAGGTGAAGTTCATTTCATCAAGGCCGTTTGAGTGCATCATCCCAGACTCATGTTTCCCATTGATAAGGAAGACTTCATTTTTTCACATTTTAAAACGAGGGTGCTTCAGGATTTTGCACATTTTAAAAGGGTGCCGCGATTGAAAAATAAAAAAAGGTTGAGAGGCACCGGCCGAACACCAGGCTAATTTTTATATTCTCAGTATGGTAAAACCTAATTGATTGCAAAGGATAACAAGAGCAGGACTTCATTTAGAGTCTATGTTAAATGATGCCATATGTCCTCACACAGATGTAGACCAATTCTTTACAGCCAATCGATTCCCTGCGTTCCAGTGAGGACACGACTGCTTCTTACTGAATCTTGTTCGCTCTCCGGAAGCAAACTTGGGTCACTTTTTTTTTTTTTTTTCTCTTTCTGTCTCAACGACAACCAGACTTTCCCCAGGGAGCTGTAGCAAATAAAGAGAGGAGCAGGACCAGGCCCTGTGTGATAGAAGCTTTTTTTTTATTTAAAAGCATTCCCGTCATCCAGATGTGAAGACTTGATGGTCTGGATCTGGTCCGGTGACGGCGAGCCAGGTGGCAAGTGTAGCTGGCTGGAGTGGATCCCTCTCATGCCGGGCCAAGTGGCAACCTTATTAGTGCTGCGAGCATGCAAAGGCTGTGAGAAGGGAATGTGGAATACGCGTGTCCCGATCTACCGTTCCGCCCAAAACAAAATTTTTTTTGGGGGGGTTTGTTGGAAGGACGGAGGAATTTTAAGGGAGTGTCATGGTGACCGTGGCATGACGAGCCGCCGAGGCGTCTACGTGTAACGTTTCTCATCTCAGGGCCCTATAAACCACATCCCCGATCTGCTAATAATCGCCCTCTTCCCTTGCGTGGCTGGAGCTCAGCGGAAAGCCCGTGCCAAGCATTACTCAATGACAATGCCATTTTCTCCGCGGCCTGAACTCCGCCGCCCCTATCTCCAATGAGCCGATTCCCGCACGCCTTGGGCAGGCGTTTCCAAAATCGGAAAACCAGTTAGAGACTTGTTTTGTTTTGTTTTTAGTCCCAGCGACACGTGACAAGGAGCGGCCTAAGCGTGTAAAATTTTCTCCCATGGACACAAGCCCACTGGGTTGTTTCACCCTCTTCACTCTGTTTCTCACAATCGATCACCTCTCACTGGTTCCATATTTTATGGCTCTGAAGGTCCATACGATATTTACCTTTTGCTTATATTTTATCTTCTCAGACTCGGGTCCATTATGTTTTGTAGCTCCCCCGAGTCGCCGTAGGAGGCCCCCTCTTTGGTGGTTATACCCTGCGATCGGGTCATGTTGGGGTAAGCAGTCCTGCCCCCTTTCTTTCCCCCCTCATGGATTTATTATTTGTTTAAAAATTATGATATAATTTTCCTTCTATTTTATGGTTATATTGTTTTTCTTTTATTAATTGATCCACAGATACTTTCCTGATGAAGCGGCTATGATAACCCGCGAAACTAGTTGAGCTGTCTTCTGTGATGAACTGTCCCTATGAATTATTGTTATGTGTAAATTCTTGTATCATTAAATCATTTTTTAACTGTATACTTGTTATTGATTCTTCATCTAATTATGTTACTGTACCGTGATAGTCCACATTGCCCACATGTCCTTTGTGGTGACCTGGTTGGGGACCAGGTCTCCATTTTTTTATTCCAAGAAATTCTGGATGAAGGTACAAGTTTACTTACCGTATTTGCCGGCGTATAAGGCGACTGGGCGTATAAGACGACCCCCTATTTTTCAAGTGAAAACATAGGTTTTGGGCAATACTCGCGGTATAAGACTACCCCCCTTCTGAGGCAACACCATTTAAAAAAAACATTAGAACCATTAAACACAAAGCAAGAATGCCAACTACTCATCCGCCATGCTGTGTTATGTCATAAAGTAAATCAAACAATAACACAAACAGAGATCTATTGAATGCCACAACTCTGGAAAGTAGAATTTTTCACTAACCAAACCTATACCACTTTTGGGTTACATTGTATGGGAATTGTCCACCAAAATGCATTTAATAACCCCCCTGTCATATGTCCCAGATTTGCCTGTCCCTCTTGGGTGCCTGACACCTCAAAGGCAAATAGCAGGATGTATAGTAGTAGGAGATCAGTGAATGGATTTACCCAGGGAAGTATGGTGAGCGGTGTATTATTTTAATGAATACAACGCCTGCTTGGATTGGCAGAGGCTGTAGCATCATCAGCCCTTGCCTCTCTCTCTCTCTCTCTCTCAAAGCCAATCCGAGCAGGCTACTCTATGTAGCCTGCTGGGATTGGCTGAGGTTGTTACTCCAATCCAAGTAGGCTCTGTATTCATTAATAGAATACATCGCTCGCCGGGATTGGCTCAACGGCGTATACTGTTGTAGATGAAGCCACATACAGTATTAGCAGACATTTGGGGGCTGACATCCATCGGGCAGCATTGTATACCTGTATACCCGGCGTATAAGACGACCCCCGATTTTTGGGCATATTTTTTAAGTGTAAAAGGTAGTCTTATACGCCAGCAAATACAGTATATCTACTATAGAAACCCATTATAGAGACCACAAAATAAATTTTCTATCCACTGGGTAAGACATGAAAGACAACATCTAAAATGTACTGCCTATCAAATAAAAAAATAAAAAAAAGTGTATAAACATCTGAAGACGGGCATTCTACAGAGTGCAAACAGTCTAGGAAAGCCTCTCTCAACCTTTTAAGCCTAGAGGAACCCCAAAAATAATTTTCAGGTCTTGAGGAACCCTTACTAAAACCAGTTTATCAGGGGTCAATAGAAACAATGCCCCTTATACTGGTGGCATTGGGAAGAACGCACCCCTTAAAGTGGTGCTCAGAATGCCACCCTTAAAAGACAGCTAAAAAGATATTTGGCGTCGTGCGGCTGGCTTTGCTAAGTGATGCTGAACCTCGAACCTCGAACTCAGGCACCATCAAAAAAGGTGGTTCATCAGCCACAGCTCAAGGAACCCCTAGCAACCTCTGGAGGAGCCCTGGCTGAGATTGGCTGGTCTAGTAGCTAGCAGACCATTCGGATTCCAAGGGCAGGAACCCCAATTTACGGAACTTGAGAAAGGGCCCAGAAACAAAAAAGTTAGGCAGACAACAGACTATAAAATAAAGAAACATGGTAGATGTAATTGCTGGATTGTTCTCTTTTTTTTTTACTTATTTTATGCGGAACTGTACAGTACTATGGAAACTATGTTAAAAAAAAAAAAAAAAAAAAGAGGCAAGCCGAGGCCAAAATGACTAATCAATGGTATTGCCTGTGGTCTCCCTGCAGATGATCTTTTCTCCATTACTGACTTACTAGGTCTTATTCGACATTGAATCTCCGTACAGGTGATCATCTTGGTAGAGAAGCGGGGCTTTGCTTCCTCATAGGAGAGCTGCCCCCTGATGACTGGTTGATGCGATGACTGGCGGGTTATAGAAAGAGGCAAGAGAGGTGGAGGAAGCAAGGATGCATAGAATGGATAGGGCAGAAGCAAGGAGATCCTTGCACTACAGATCCTCAAGCGCAGCTTCCTCTCCAGCAAGGAGAACAGTGAGGAGCACAGTAGTGACATCGCCAAATCTCATTTCAAAATTCCATGAGACTAGCAGTCAGAGGCCGCAACGCCTTAGATTAGCCTCTCTCAACCTTTTCATTTTTTTTTTCTATCATGGAGAAACCCCCTAAAATAACTTTCCAGTTTTAATGAAATCCCTGCTAATAATTACTTTAGCTATAGTACATTTGCATGATGGTCAGTGGGAAAAAAAATGCTCCTTACATTTGTGATCAGTGAGAAGAATGCACCACATACCAGACCAGATAGCTAAGAAGGTCACTGCAGTCAATGGTTACTTATCTGAGTGGTAGAAATTGCTCATTGTTAAGGGAACCCCTAGCAACCCAAGGAACCCTGGCTGAGAAAGGGTGCCTTTATTCAGGGGTTTCCAGACTTTGAAAACAACGGGCCAATTTACTGCCCTTCAAATATTAGGAGGGCCGGACTGCGGCCAGTGGGAGTAGAAAATGCCCTGGCATCGGTGGGAGTAAACAATGAAATAGGCTTAGTGGTCAGTAGGAGTAAAAAAAAAAAAAAAAATACAACATTGGTGTCAGTGAGAGGAATAGTGCCCTATCATTGGTGTCAGTTGGAGGTATAGTGTCCCATCATTGGTGTCAATGGAAGAATTAGCTCTCGGTCTCCGGTGTCCGTTGGAGGAATAGTACCCCACTGTTGATATTATTGGGAGGAATAGTGACCCATCGTTAATGACAGTAGGAGGAATCGGGCCTCGCCTGGGAGGAATAGTGCCTCGTCATTGGAGCTATTGGGAGGAATATATTGATGTCAGTAAGAATAGCGCCCCCTCCTTGGTGTCGGTGGAAGAAATAATGCCCCAGGGTTCAGATAAAGGCAAGCAAAGGGCCAGACTGCAAATATACGGCTAAAGGACTACAGAACAGAAGAGCCTAGGCATGAGAAGGGTTATGTTTTACAACAAATTCCCAACTAAAAAGGTGAAAATCTTCCCGGACGCTGTTTAGGCACAATTTACATGTCTAGATGTGGCCCTATATCTTTTTTTAGTTCAGGTCCATTTTAAGGGACATCTTCCCAATGGGACAGAAACAGCTAAATACCTGGTAGGAGTTAAAACTATACTTTTTGGATTTTTTATCTTTAAAAAAAAAATAAAAAATTCTACTTGGCAATGGGATCAGTTATAACTCTAACTCATGAAAATAGTGAAGCACCGATGAATATGACTCTTCTAAATCATGCACCTTAACAGAAGGGAGAAACAATTTCCCCAATGCAAGAAAGAAATCGGCTCTTAGAGAATTGTCACCAGAAAAGGTGTTCCCATTGGAATATTTCCCTGTACTTCCAGTTCTGGTGGCTGTAAAAGACTGGATTTCTCATCACTTCCTCTCCCAACAGACACCAGGACAAATAGAGGATGACTCTGCCCAGCCAGGGAGAGGCTTTAATACTACAAAAAAAGTCTTGGCTTTAGATATAGTTTAAGCCTTGGACAGAAGTTGTACCAACAGTTAGAGGTGTTGTTACAGGACCTCCTAGAATTCCAGAATACCTGTCAGTACTTTCAATGTAACTAGCAGAATCTTTGCCAGTAATTCCAATGGTGCTTGAGGGATCTCTGCTAGGACTTCCAATGGTGCTTGAGGGATCTCTGCTAGGACTTCCAATGGTGCTTGAGGGATCTCTGCTAGGACTTCCAATGGTGCTTGAGGGATCTCTGCTAGGACTTCCAATGGTGCTTGAGGGATCTCTGCTAGGACTTCCAATGGTGCTTGAGGGATCTCTGCTAGGACTTCCAATGGTGCTTGAGGGATCTTTGCTAGGACTTCCAATGGTGCTTGAGGGATCTCTGCTAGGACTTCCAATGGTGCTTGAGGGATCTCTGCTAGGACTTCCAATGGTGCTTGAGGGATCTCTGCTAGTACTTCCAATGGTGCTTGAGGGATCTCTGCTAGGACTTCCAATGGTACTTGAGGGATCTCTGCTAGGACTTCCAATGGTGCTTGCGGGATCTCTGCTAGGACCTCCAATGGTGCTTGCGGGATCTCTGCTAGGACCTCCAATGGTGCTTGCGGGATCTCTGCTAGGACCTCCAATGGTGCTTGCGGGATCTCTGCTAGGACCTCCAATGGTGCTTGCGGGATCTCTGCTAGGACCTCCAATGGTGCTTGCGGGATCTCTGCTAGGACCTCCAATGGTGCTTGCGGGATCTCTGCTAGGACCTCCAATGGTGCTTGCGGGATCTCTGCTAGGACCTCCAATGGTGCTTGCGGGATCTCTGCTAGGACCTCCAATGGTGCTTGCGGGATCTCTGCTAGGACTTCCAATGGTGCTTGAGGGATCTCTGCTAGGACTTCCAATGGTGCTTGAGGGATCTCTGCTAGGATTTCCAATGGTGCTTGAGGGATCTCTGCTAGGACTTCCAATGGTGCTTGAGGGATCTCTGCTAGGACTTCCAATGGTGCTTGAGGGATCTCTGCTAGGACCTCCAATTGTGCTTGCGGGATCTCTGCTAGGACCTCCAATTGTGCTTGCGGGATCTCTGCTAGGATTTTCCAGGACTCCCTGAAAAAGGGATTTTTAAGGTTGGTGTTGTGTCTTCTCACCAGTCACACTTTGCCACACAGGTGGGACACCTTGCCACACGCTAGGACTTCCAATGGTGCTTGTGGGATCTCTGCTAGGACTTCCAATGGTGCTTGAGGGATCTCTGCTAGGACGTCCAATGGTGCTTGCGGAATCTCGGCTAGGACGTCCAATGGTGCTTGCGGGATCTCTGCTAGGACCTCCAATGGTGCTTGCGGAATCTCGGCTAGGACGTCCAATGGTGCTTGCGGGATCTCTGCTAGGACCTCCAATGGTGCTTGCGGGATCTATCCTAGGATTTTCCAGGACTCCCTGAAAAAAGGATTTTTAAGCATCATCCCTGGTTGGTGTTGTGTCTTCTCACCAGTCACACGTTGCCACACAGAGCTATAATACTCACCCAGGTGATTGCCTGACCGTTGCTAACCCAGGTTGGCCTGACTAATCCCTTGTTTTCCACCTGCCTCAACCTTCCCCTGGACCCAATCTATTCTCTTGCTGATCCCCTTGTGTACAATCTTCACAATGTAGCTTTTCTATCTTCACTAACCCTTTGGTGGAAGGATCCTGATGGCTGGGACCAGGTACCAGCCCAGAGCAAAGAGCTCCAGGGGCCAGAAGAGTTTCTGGCCCATCTCCACTATCAAGAGCTCTGGGGAGGACCAGCTGATGCTTAGATTATATGTCCTCTTTCAACTGCCTAGGAGTATTACTATGACAGGTGATGACACATCTGCCGGTCTTCTGTCACAACACCGGGGCATTAAAAATCACCCACAATCCCCTACCTAACCAAACTTCAGCCTTCGTTTTCGCCACATGAAAGAGGAGAAGCTTCATCCCATAACATTAATGTACAATGTCGAACAACACCACCACACATCACCCGCATGGCCCAATAGCCACCCTAATGCAGCATATTGCGTGCAAATATTGCGTGGTGTATGGACGTTCTCAGATGCCATATAATCGTTCCCATGCTGAGTGTATTTGGAAGCAAAGCCAGCCCTGGCACGCTGTGACTTATCTGCACGGCGCTTGGAAGCCCAGCCTTGGTATAAACATTTACTAGCGGTTGTAAAATCACAGGACGTCAATAACGAGCGGCAGGACACAAGCCTGTTTGCAATTACGGAGGGGGGGGGGGGGGCATTTTATCCAGGTAATGAAGGGGCCGGCAATCCAGGCCATTAAAAAGGAAAAAGGTCGGACTTAAAAAGGGATTTCTTAGTCACAAAGGGCTGCTTCCGATAAAGCGGGCAGCTGACTCACAGAGGACGGCTGAGGACAAGACGGAGGGGTCAGCTGACTCACCGCGGCACACATCCGTTCCGCCACTGCTTTTGCTGAACTGGTGAAAAAGTCAGGAGGGGTGGCCAATCGCAGGTGAGCTAAGCTGGTCAACGATTTTTGCAGAGTACAGCATCGTAAACCAACAAGACGTAGAGCTACGCCACACTTTTTCTCTTTAACCCCCCTTGACGCCGCCGTAAAAACACAAACATGCAGCCTCACTGGACAAGGCTTATCCATTCTTTCCACGGCGCGCTCCCAGGGCAGAGACCGGGGCACGCGGCGTGCTCCCAGCTCAGAGACCGGGGCTCGCGGCGCGCTCCCAGCTCAGAGACCGGGGCTCGCGGCGCGCTCCCAGCTCAGAGACCGGGGCTCGCGGCGCGCTCCCAGCTCAGAGACCGGGGCTCGCGGCGCGCTCCCAGCTCAGAGACCGGGGCTCGCGGCGCGCTCCCAGCTCAGAGACCGGGGCTCGCGGCGCGCTCCCAGCTCAGAGACCGGGGCTCGCGGCGCGCTCCCAGCTCAGAGACCGGGGCTCGCGGCGCGCTCCCAGGGCAGAGACCGGGGCTCGCGGCGCGCTCCCAGGGCAGAGACCGGGGCTCGCGGCGCGCTCCCAGGGCAGAGACCGGGGCTCGCGGCGCGCTCCCAGCTCAGAGACCGGGGCTCGCGGTGCACTCCCAGCTCAGAGACCGGGGCTCGCCCCCCAGCGCAGAGACCGGGGGCGCTCCCAGCGCAGAGACCGATATTTTGTACATTTAAAATTTTTCTTTTTACACTCTTTTTAAATTATAATTTTTTTTTTAGCACTTTTATTGCGGTCGCAAGGAATGCAACATCTTTGTGACAGTAATAGACGATGACAGGTACTCTTTACGGAGGGATCTGGGGGTCTATAAGACCCCAAACCCCACTGTACTTGAAAGTATTCACAACAACAACTTGAGGCAATATTGGTAAGTTTCTGGCCAAAACAAAACTGTAAATATCAGCCCCCCATAATCGGCCGCTCCGATAGTTGATCGACCCCTAGTACAAGCATCATCTCACATACTTATATGTGGTATCGCTGTAATCGTCAGGAGCAGGAGAATTTATTTTGGGTTGTCCTTTGGTAGTGGGTTATAGTAGTACCAAGAAATATACAGCTAAATTAAAAAATATATATATTTTTTATATATTTTTATATAAAATATATATTGTATATATTCTTCTGGGCCAGTTTGTCTTTGCTAATAATTAAAAAAAAAAATAATCAGAAGGGGCGGTCCTTAAGAGGTTAAAAATAAAAATCAGAAGGGGCAGTCCTTAAGCGGTTAAAAACAAAAATCAGAAGGGGCAGTCCTTAAGCGGTTAAAAATACACACACACACACACACACACACACACACACACACACACACACGTCAAACAAGAAAGGTTTACCTTTGAACCGGATTATGGGGGGGGGGGCCCTATGGCTGCCCCAACTAGATGAATGGCTATGGCCTCTGCTACTTCTCTTACTCCGGACTGTAGCCTGAACTGCAGACATGGACAGTAAACAAGGAAGGCCTCTGCTTCACATTCCTGTTTAATTCAATGTCCTCACCGCCAGAAACCATGAATGACGATGGATATGCTGCACTGCACCTGTGTAATCACTGGAGACCACAATCTGCTGGAAGTACACGGCCCCTTACATAAGCCTAGCTCACGTCTCCAGACCTGAAACCGCTGTTATAGAGGTACTTTGGCGCCGCTATTCAGGCGGGAGCGCCCCAGTGTGAAAGGGGTCTTGATAAAAACAGATATGTACGGGACCTTGATTGCGGTGGTCAGTCTTGCTCTGCAGCCACAATGCAGAGGCCAACAAACAATGGAAACAAAGCGATGTGTATTCTGACTACAGCTTGGTATTCCCTAGACATGTGCAATTCGTTTCGTTCGGAATTCGTTTTTTTAATGAATTTCGACTAATTCGTTAATTCGGAAATATCCGAATATATAAAAAAAATAAAAAAAGAAAATTCAGAAATTCAGAAATTCAAAAATGCAAAAATGCAAAATTAAGAAAATCAAAAATTCAGAAAATCAAAAATTAGGAAATTCGAAAATTATGAAAGTCAGAAATTCAGAAATTTAAAAATTCAGAAATTTGAAAATTGAGAAATTTGAAAATTCAGAAATTCAGAAATTTGAAAATTCAGAAATTTGAAAATTCGTAAATTCAAAAATAGGAAAATTCGTATACAGCGGTCAGTGCTATAAAAACACACACATTCCTTTGTAAATGACACTGGCAGTGAAGGAATTAACCACCAGGGGGCAGTGTAAGGGTTAAGTGTGCCCTGGGGCGTGTTTCTAACTGGGGGGGCGTGGCTACGTGTGACACGTCACTGATCTCTGCTCCCGATCAAAGGGAGCAGAGATCAGTGACACTGTTACTAGGCAGAACGGGGGAATGATTGTTTACATTAATAGGAGCAACATCCGATTGCCTCTGATGCCACCAATAAAAGTGATCTCGCGGCGAATCCGCCACAGACACCACTATTATCGGAAAGCGGACCACCGGCCGAAGAAGAGGATAACGGGGTTATGGCAGCTAGCTGCTGCCATAACTGAGATATCCCTCTTCAAACTTAGGACGTATATCGGCATGCGGCGGTTCGTAAGTGGCTACAGCGTTTTGTTACCCCCAACATTTCATATTCCTGATATGTGGCGGCTGTACCATGTACTTGTATGAGAACGTCTCCCGTACTCTTTGTATTGCTTCCTTTGTGTGAAGTCCCTGGTGTTCCTGCCAGACCCTCCGCTTTCCTATGATAAAACTGACCACACTAAGCAGGCGAGCACCGCGTGGTCAGTTCTCTAGCTGTGCTGGGAACACAGTCTGCTCTCCTCCAATGATCAGACTTGTCCTGCTGACACCAGCCCCCACCCCCCACCCTCGCTGCACAGCCATTCACTGGGAAGTTCAGTGTGCTGCTGCTTCTCCTCCCCCTGCTCTTATGCACCCGAGAACAGAGGGAATGTGATCACTCCTAAAAAAAAAAAAAAAAAAAAGGGGGGGTGGTATTTATAATGTTTTTTTATCTACACACAAATGTTTTGCCTTTCATTTCTATTTTAAACTGAACTGTGTTGTTTTACAAGCCGATCGTTTACAATCACATTAAGATGAATGCACTTTACATTCCATTGAGACGTCTCCCCACCAAAAGTACAAGACGCTTTATTTAATATTTTCCTTCAGAGTCCCTGAATAAAAGGACCGAGGCAAGGACAATACCGACGACTGGCTGCACAGTAAACACCAAAAAAGGGCCGCATCCGGCCCTCAGGGGCCGCAGGTTGGGCACCGCAGTATCCATCATCTGGAGTAGCTGGTGGGCCCCCTCCCCGGAGACGGTGGATTGTACGCTCTCTCTCTGTTTGTTTTGTCAGCGTGAGGTTTTCGCAAGAGACAAATATTATTACCGCGGCGAGGAAATGATTTGTTTTCTTGTCTGTTTGACCCGGCGCAGGACGGGGACACCTTGCAAATGTCAGTCACTTGACAAGACAAGGTCTGTCCGGGGGGGCCAATCGGCGGGAGAGAGAGAAAGAGATATTCAGCCAGAGAGTTTTGACTTTTGTAAACAGTGACATCATAATAACAACGACATCATACTTCACTGCTAAAAGGAGAACTCCGAGCTTTATTTAAAAAAAAAAAGAAGAAAAAAAAAAAAAAAGAGACACATACTTTGTTTTTAAAGAGCGCCCAACATAAAAAAAAAGGTGAATCGGTGAGGAGGAGCTCCGCACATTAAAGCGAGGCAGTGACCAGACTGAGGTTGGTGCCACTCGGGGGCGCTAAAACAAGGTGTCACCCCCCCCCCCCCCAAATTAAATAATTTAAACAATTAAAAAATAAGAATTGCAGTATCTCACAAAAGTGAGTACACCCCTCAGTCACATTTGTGTAAATCTCTTCTTCTATTATTATTATTATAATACACGATTTATATAGCGCCAACAGTTTACACAGCGCTTTACAATGTAAATCTTTATAAATCTTTTCTTCTCTCTTTTCATGTGACAACACTGAAGAAATTACACTTGTCTACAATGTAAAGTAGTGAGTGTACAGCTTGTATAACAGTGTAAATTTCCTGTCCCCTCAAAATAACTCAACACACAGCCATTAATGTCTAAACCGCTGGCAACAAAAGTCAGTACACCCCTAAGGGAAAATGTCCAAATTGGGCCCAAAGTGTCAATATTTTGTGTGGCCGCCATTATTTTCCAGCACTGCCTTCACCCTCTTGGGCATGGAGGTCACCAGAGCTTCACAGGTTGTCACCGGAGTCCTCTTCCCCTCCCCCATGATGACATCACAGAGCTGGTGGATGTTGGAGACCTTCCCCTCCTCCACCTTCCGTTTTGAGGATGCCCCACAGATGATCAACAGGGTTTAGGTCTGGAGACATGCTTGGCCAGTCCATCACCTTCACCCTCAGCTTCTTTAGTAAGGCAGTGGTGGTGTTGGAGGTGAGTTTGGGGTGGTTATCATGTTGGAATACTGCCCTGCGGTCCAGTTTCTGAAGGGAGGGGATCATGCTCTGCTTCAGTATGTCACAGTACATGTTGGCATTCATGGTTCCCTCAATGATCTGTAGCCCCCCAGTGCCGGTAGCACTCATGCAGCCCCAGACCATGACACCCCCACCACCTGACTGTAGACAAGACACACTTGTCTTTGTCCTCCTCACCTGGTTGCCCCCACACACGCTTGTCACCATCTGACACCAAATACCTTTATTTTGGTCTCATCAGACCACAGGACATGGTTCCAGTAATCCATCTCCTTAGTCTGCTTGTCTTCAGCAAACTGTTTGTGGTCTTACTTGTGCATCATCTTTAGAAGAGGCTTCCTTCTGGGATGACAGCCATGCAGACCAATTTGATGCAGTGTGCGGCATATGGTCTGAGCACTGACAGGCTGCCCCCCCCCACCCCTACAACCTCTGCAGCAATGCTGGCAGCACTCATACATCTATTTCCCAAAGACAACCTCTGGATATGACGCTGATCACGTGACCTCAACTTCTTTGGTGGACCATGGCGAGGCCTGTTCTGAGGGGAACCTGTCCTGTTATACCGCTGTGTGGTCTTGACAAAATGAAGGCTTCCTATTTACAATAAGCTGTCAAATATTCCCAAACTGGGTCTCTTTTACAGCCCTGCTGCCATTTTGCTCCTCAAGGGAGGAATAAAGCACTTCAAGCTATGTATAGAAAGATCACAAGGTTTAGAAGCTGCTTAGAACGTTCCACTTTCATTTTTACTGCTTGCCCTTCCTCCTCACACTTAGAGACTGCTACAGATGCAATTCTCTCCAAACAATGCTAGAGTTTGCAGTGTACATAGATTTGCAAAACAATGGGACATTGCGTGAATGTATCAATGCAGTGCATGTTATCTTAGCTTGCAGAGCTTGGATTCATTGAATAAGTTTACCAAAAATGTAAATGCATGCTACATGACTAAGCTCCATTTCATGCTAAATAAACTAAATTTTTGTTTTGTGTATTTAGTCGTTCCCGCCCCCCCCCCACCCCACCATTACCATTTGAAACTGATTTTCCTGCTCATGTGTTCAGGGTGCATCAAGTGTGAACAAGCTCTAAAAGGTTTGTACATTTAAATCAGTGAGCTGTATGCAAAAAGAGTGCTGCACATTAAAGGAGGAGGATATGAACCTTTTGTTAGTACAGGAAGGGTTAGGATCTCTCTGGGAGATTTGCCCTTTATTTGCCTTGTGGACTATTTTGTCACCGAGACAGAAACTGATTGGAGATCCAAAATTTTAGAGTCATCTTTAGAGGGGAAATATTCCAATGAGGAAAGCAGTGTTGGGGGGGAAGTCTCCCGACGAGGAAAGCAGTGTTTGGGGGGAAGTCTCCCGACGAGGAAAGCAGTGTTTGGGGGGAAGTCTCCCGACGAGGAAAGCAGTGTTTGGGGGGAAGTCTCCCGACGAGGAAAGCAGTGTTGGGGGGAAATCTTCCGACGAGGAAACCAGTTTTGGGGGAAATCTTCCAACGAGGAAACCAGTTTTGGGGGAAATCTTCCAACGAGGAAACCAGTTTTGGGGGAAATCTTCCAACGAGGAAACCAGTTTTGGGGGAAATCTTCCAACGAGGAAACCAGTTTTGGGGGAAATCTTCCAACGAGGAAACCAGTTTTGGGGGAAATCTTCCAACGAGGAAACCAGTTTTGGGGGAAATCTTCCAACGAGGAAACCAGTTTTGGGGGAAATCTTCCAACGAGGAAACCAGTTTTGGGGGAAATCTTCCAACGAGGAAACCAGTTTTGGGGGAAATCTTCCAACGAGGAAACCAGTTTTGGGGGAAATCTTCCAACGAGGAAACCAGTTTTGGGGGAAATCTTCCAACGAGGAAACCAGTTTTGGGGGAAATCTTCCAACGAGGAAACCAGTTTTGGGGGAAATCTTCCAACGAGGAAACCAGTTTTGGGGGAAATCTTCCAACGAGGAAACCAGTTTTGGGGGAAATCTTCCAACGAGGAAACCAGTTTTGGGGGAAATCTTCCAACGAGGAAACCAGTTTTGGGGGAAATCTTCCAACGAGGAAACCAGTTTTGGGGGAAATCTTCCAACGAGGAAACCAGTTTTGGGGGAAATCTTCCAACGAGGAAACCAGTTTTGGGGGAAATCTTCCAACGAGGAAACCAGTTTTGGGGGAAATCTTCCAACGAGGAAACCAGTTTTGGGGGAAATCTTCCAACGAGGAAACCAGTTTTGGGGGAAATCTTCCAACGAGGAAACCAGTTTTGGGGGAAATCTTCCAACGAGGAAACCAGTTTTGGGGGAAATCTTCCAACGAGGAAACCAGTTTTGGGGGAAAACTTCCAACGAGGAAACCAGTTTTGGGGGAAAACTTCCAACGAGGAAACCAGTTTTGGGGGAAAACTTCCAACGAGGAAAACAGTTTTGGGGGAAAACTTCCAACGAGGAAAACAGTTTTGGGGGAAAACTTCCAACGAGGAAAACAGTTTTGGGGGAAAACTTCCAACGAGGAAACCAGTTTTGGGGGAAAACTTCCAACGAGGAAACCAGTTTTGGGGGAAAACTTCCAACGAGGAAACCAGTTTTGGGGGAAAACTTCCAACGAGGAAACCAGTTTTGGGGGAAAACTTCCAACGAGGAAACCAGTTTTGGTGCCAACTGTCTAAAAGTGATTTACATGACTTTGAGGAGCATTTCTCCCCCTTTCTGATATTTCTTATGTATGACAATATTTTGCAAGGACTTACTTCAGTCGCTAGTTTAGAGATACATGGTAGATTTAGATTCTTTACATACTCTGAACCCCAGAATACTAGTCCAGAATCTCTGTAGCCACTGATGAAGGTGCCCGAAACATGCTGACTCTCAAAACAAAAAATGTTATACAATGTATGTGGACACTGTTAATTTGCCTGTATTCTTTCTACAATTTCAAAGCAATTAAAATCAAACAGAACTTTCTCGCTCTAGCCAAAACTTTTAAAAGCTTTCTCTGGAGTTGAACTTCAAATGATACGAGCTCCTGACTTCAGCACAAGTAAAAGTTTCCCGCATGTCAGTAGCTCATCAAACATTTTTACAAATATTTCTTACCTAAATTCTCTACAAACAGCAAAACAAAAAAGATTAAATTGCTTGTAGAAAAAAATAATACATATTTGACATGTGATAAACTGAAATCACAGAATACAGGCGGCACCGGCATCAGGAGGTCCACAGTTAGGAAGAACCCAAGCTGGCCCTGAACCCATCACAGCGCAGAGAGAGCGATAAGTGTGACAGTAACTGCTCACCGTTCTGGTCGTCCAGCTCATTCCCGATGTCGTAGCCCATCTGCTTCTGTCGGCCCAGGATGTTGCTGAGAGCATCCAAACCAGCATCTTGTTCTGAACACAAAGATTTTTATTTATTTTTTTAATTCACTTTTTCATTTTTAGCTCTTTGTATACATCAAACTTATGGGAGAGATCATTTAGAGGAGGGATGCTGGGGTAATTATTTAACAAATGCAGAAGAGACATGAAATTGTGAGGAAGGGATAGAATAAAGACGATGGTTGCGGTTATAAGCTGTTTAATGTAAATAATCGCATAAATGCATCACTGCTTGCATACATGAGAGTTGGAAGGAGATAAACCAAATATAACCTAAGAGCGCATGATCACAGAATAATTATGTTTCAGCAACATATTTCTGTTTGATCGGTGGCCATTACTAAGGCCTGACCCATTCACAGGTGTTTGTAAATTGCAGTTTAAACTACAGAGCTCCGTCTATAAACTTCAGCTTGAGCTACAGAGCTCCGTCTATAAACTTCAGCTTGAGCTACAGAGCTCCGTCTATAAACTTCAGCTTGAGCTACAGAGCTCCGTCTATAAACTTCAGCTTGAGCTACAGAGCTCCGTCTATAAACTTCAGCTTGAGCTACAGAGCTCCGTCTACAAATTTCAGCTTGAGCTACAGAGCTCCGCCTATCAATTGCAGCTTGAGTTACTGAGCGGTGTCTACAAAATTTCAGCTTTAGCTACATATCTCCTTCTATAAATTTTATCTTGAGCTACAGAGCTCTGTCTATATATTTCAGCTTGAGTTATGGAGCTCTGTCTGTAAGTTGCACCTTAAAAGGGATTGTCAAGTCTCATGGCTTTTCACCTTAATGCATTCTTACCTGAGCCCATCCGTTCCAGTAATGAGCACAGGCCCCATGGCTCCGGTCTCTGTCTCGGGTCCTCATTGGATAGATTGATAGCAGCAGGAGTCATTGGCTCCTGCTACTGTCAATCAAATCCCTGCCGCCTGTGTTAATGGCCGCAGCAGTGGGAATATGGAGCACGCCCTCACCGGTGCCCCCATACAAAGTGGCTCTTCGTGGGGGCACCCGATGAAGGGGAGGAGTCAAAAGTGTCGGCGGGGCACCCCAGAAGAGGCGGATCCGGGCTGCTCTGGGCAAAACCCTTGCACAGAGCAGGTAAGTATAACATGTTTGCTATTTATATTCAAACCTTTACAACAAACAGAGCAGGTAAGTATAACATGTTTGCTATTTATATTCAAACCTTTACAACCCCTTTAAGCTACAAAGCAGTCTGTAAATTGCAGCTTGAGCTACAGATTTATTTTTTTCAGTTATGCCATGTGAATAAGGGCATGTGTTATCACACTCTGGCTTGGTGGAAATACACTTTAAGGGCTTGTGCACATAGGTGTTGCTATCAAAACGCTGATGGTGGAGACACAGCATTGGCTGCATTTGGCCCGCCTTGCTTTCAACCCCAATGCATGTCAATAGGACAAATATGCGCAATCCAAAAAGGCAAACGAACACAGCTACCATCTACACTGCACCACTGAGGCATATGTGGATACATTTGTTATGTTATTAATTTCACAGATTCGCTTCTTTCGTTTGTTTAGTTACATTTAGTTACATTTTATTTATTCATTTTCTGATGAAATACGCATTTTTCAGAACGATTCGAATTCAAAATCAGTCGAATTTTTATTGACCGTTACGAATTCTGTGTGAAGAATAGCTGGCTGTTAAGAAGTGGGCCAGGAAGCCGGCCTGCAGTGTCCTTAACATCCGATGGCTCATCAGCTGTCAGCGGTCTTCACCACTGACAGCTGGATGTAGAAAAAAAAAGAATGCCGACAATGAAAAATAAAAAGGAAAAAAAAAAAAAAAAAAACAGCGTGGAGCATGGGCCATGCCCCCCCATACCAGGCTTTACTTCAGGGGACATGGTTTTTATTTTTATAAAACAATTGTCAAAAACTATGTTTTTATTTTTGACACCGTTTTTGGTGAATGATTAGGGGTACCCCATACTCCTTCACATGGGGGGACCCTGGTTAAAAGGGGGCTTCCTGTTTCCAATAAGCCCCCTGCCCACACACCCCCACAACCACCAGCCAGGGTTGTGGGGAAGAGGCCCTTGTTCTCATCAAAATAGTGACAAAATGCTTTGGGGGGACAGAGCACTCCCCCCCCCCCATGTTGAGGGCATGTGGCCTGGTATGGTTCAAAGGGGGGGGGGGTCACCCACCCCCCCCTTTCCTGACCTGCCGGGCTGCATGCTTGGATAAGGGTCTGGTATGGATTGGGGGGAGGGGAAGGGGGGGCCCACACTGTTTTTGTTCCCCTTAAAATCCATACCATTCTTTTGTTTACATCAGTTGTTAAGGACGCGGCGCCAGGCTTCCTGGACCACTCCTTAAAGTGGTTGTAAACCCTTACAAACCACTTTGACCTACAGGTAAGCCTAGATTAAGGCTTACCTGTAGGTCCAAGAAATATCTCCTAAACCTATACGGTTTAGGAGATATTTGCCCGAAGACAGGCAGCGCTGTCTATGGCGCATGTGCCGTAGACAGTGGCGCGCAGGCGCACTGAGCGCGGCATCGTCCGTGACGAAGATGCCACGCGAGTCGGCTCCTGTGCGCATGCGCGGGAGTGACGTCATCGCGGCTTCGCCGAATGACAGCGGCGGAGCTGCGAGACCCACCGAGAAGATGGATGTGCCGGACTACAGGGGACAGCGGTGACTTCTCTGGCTCCTGTGTCAGGTAAGTGACACATAATGGACTACTATGCGATGCGATGCGATGCATAGTAGTCCATTATGCTTTGCCTTTGCAGGGAATGAAAGAGGAAGTAAACCCATCCAGTTCTTCTTCACACAGAATTCATACTAGTCAAACTTTCATCCAAATTGAATTTGAGTCATTCTGAAATTTTGGAATTTGTTAGAAAATGAATAAACAAAACCAGACTAATTTTAACGAAATCCGTTACTATGGTAATTCTAAAATTTGGCAGCGGGGATCCCGGTGCTGCAGACTGTGCTTGGAACTTTCCCTTTCCATTTGTTTTCATTGTGATCCATGACCTCACTGGACAGCAGGGAGGCGGGACCAAGTGTGACTTTTACAGAAAAGTCAAGACTTGTATATAAAGCTTTCAGCTGCCTTTCTTGATGTTCCTGACATCTAGGTTTTCACTATAATTACACCCTCTACTCATGAGCTTCTCCAATAACATGCTCACTTTGAACTGTCCAAATTTGGTGACAAATTCACTTTAAAGACTTTCCAAAAACCATGAGATTCACAGTTTTAAAAGCCAAGTGCTAATTCATACAAAAAACGTATAGAAGATCTTTCCAAAGTTCAACTCTTCCCCCGCTAGAACGCGGTTATAAGTCAAAGCTGAGGAATTAAGTAGGTCATCACTTGTGTCTTCTCGTTTTGGTCGTGTTCCTGGACTCCAGACACCGTGAAAAAAAGCCGGGGCCAAGTCTGTACGCAAAGGGCCAGATGTGCCCTAATTACATGAAGTCTTTATATTAAGGCCCCCCTCCCCCCCCCGGGCTTTTAATCATATTTTGCTCAACTAGTGAGTTACATGAAAGCAGAGCTGCGATGAGGCTGTAGGAGAGGCCGGGGATGTGCCGGCTACAAGGGTTGAAGAAAGTTTAAAGGATTAAAAAAAAAATAAAAAAATGAATAGGCAGGACAGACGTCCAGAGCATAAAACATTACTTGGTGGGGTAATTGGACTGAAACGCTGGGATTTGAAGGATGAACATACCCAAATATTTTAATATAGCAATAACACGGAATCTTGCCGAGACGCCAACTTTTTTTTTCGGCTTTGAAAACTCTCTCAGAAAATGTTTTGAAATAAATTGGGCATAATTAACTTTAATAGTGTCAACTTTTGTTCACAGAAAAAAATGTTCTGGCATAATGGACGGGCGCTGGTGTCTCACAATGCCTGGGGAGTTGTACAATATCTAAAGGTCGGCTGACCCTCCTCACCTGGAGACATCTTCAGTTATATCATATAGAGATATTCAGAATGTTCTCTCATGAATATGAAGGGTCTCGTGATGTCACTGGTCTCTAGTGATTGGATAGGCTGTGTTCTCCTGAATATGAAGGGTCTTGGTGATGTCACTGGTCTCTAGTGATTGGATAGGCTGTGTTCTCATGAATATGAAGGGTCTTGGTGATGTCACTGGTCTCTAGTGATTGGATAGGCTGTGTTCTTATGAATATGAAGGGTCTCTGTGATGTCACTGGTCTCTAGTGATTGGATAGGCTGTGTTCTCCTGAATATGAAGGTTCTCGGTGATGTCACTGGTCTCTAGTGATGGATAGGCTGTGTTCTTATGAATATGAAGGGTCTCTGTGATGTCACTGGTCTCTAGTGATTGGATAGGCTGTGTTCTCCTGAATATGAAGGTTCTCGGTGATGTCACTGGTCTCTAGTGATTGGATAGGCTGTGTTCTGATGAATATGAAGGGTCTCGGTGATGTCACTGGTCTCTAGTGATTGGATAGGCTGTGTTCTCATGAATATGAAGGGTCTCGGTGATGTCACTGGTCTCTAGTGATTGGATAGGCTGTGTTCTCATGAATATGAAGGGTCTCGGTGATGTCACTGGTCTCTAGTGATTGGATAGGCTGTGTTCTCATGTATATGAAGGGTCTCGGTGATGTCACTGGTCTCTAGTGATTGGATAGGCTGTGTTCTTATGAATATGAAGGGTCTCGGTGATGTCACTGGTCTCTAGTGATTGGATAGGCTGTGTTCTCATGAATATGAAGGGTCTCGGTGATGTCACTGGTCTCTAGTGATTGGATAGGCTGTGTTCTCCTGAATATGAAGGTTCTCGGTGATGTCACTGGTCTCTAGTGATTGGATAGGCTGTGTTCTCATGAATATGAAGGGTCTCGGTGATGTCACTGGTCTCTAGTGATTGGATAGGCTGTGTTCTCATGTATATGAAGGGTCTCGGTGATGTCACTGGTCTCTAGTGATGGAAATGCTGAGTTTTTTTCTTCGTATGAAGTGTTTTGGTGATGCAATTTGTCACATCGAAATGACTAGGCTGCGTTTTCCCATTAATATAAAGCATTTTGATGATGTCACTGGTTCCTAGCAAAGCGATCTTACCTGCTATCATCCGCTGCTGCTGCTGCTTCAGCTCCCTACTTGACAGATTTCTTGTCTCTTCCGGCTCCTCCATCACCCACGGGTTGTATCTAGAGCTACCCGAGGCACCGCCGCTCATCAGGCTCGATCTAGTAACAGAGGAAGGTGAACACCGACATAAGTATGAGCCGAAAAATCTAAAAAAGGGCTTCTAATTAGCACTTTGTGTTTAGAATACAGACAAAAAAAAATTGCCACAAGGAGCATTGTACATCAGAAAGGACTCCGACATTTCTGAACATCGGTAAACTTGCTCTGAAGGCCGGGAACAGTACAGCACAATGGCTTACTGCAATAGGAAACGGGAGCCAAAGACTGAGCAAATACAGCTGTGTTACTGCACATAAATGACTACAAGTAGTAACACATTTATAAAGCCATTTACAGATAGTGAAAAGGTTATATACATGTTCACATAAAAACGCTTTTAAAAATACTAAAATATTCCCTTTAAAACCACTTGCCACCCTGCCATACTACATATACTGCAGCAGGGCGGCAGCTGCAGGCTTAGCACAGTACTGGTACATTACTGAGCACACAGTGGCACGATCATGGCGCTCAGTACCAGGCCGTGGTATCATGTGACCGCCATGATTGGTCACAGCAATCACGTGATAACAACGTTAACAAAACAGTCATGAATGGCTTCCATTTATGACTGTTTTGCTTACTATTGTTATGCTGCCATTGGACAACAGCTATCGGATGGGACCTGGGCCAATCACGGCACCCTTTACCACATGTTTAGCTGTAGCCAATCACAGAACACAAGCTGTCATAAATGAAAGCCATTCATGACAACTAAAAATTATTGCTTAGAATAGTAATCATCATCAGTTATAAGCTATAATAGTGTAAAATAAAAATAAAAAGCCCCACCCCTCCCAAAGTAGAAAAGTGTTACTATGGAGGCACTGAACTACTTTAAAAACAGAGTGTAAAAAAATAAAAATAAAAAACAACCTTAAAAAAAAAAAAGAATGTTAAAAAAAAAAAAAAACGTAAGGAAATAAAAGGTTTTTCTTTTTTATTACACAAATGTCACCAGTCGGTATCCCTGATCATCGCCACACCAGCCATATGAGGACGATGTGCTGCACCTTTGACATTATGCAGAAAAAAAAAAAAAAATTGTATTTAACTTCTTCATTTTACAAAAAAAAATTGTGGCATAAATATACAACGTTTTGGCACAAAAAGTGTGGCACAAAATTACAATTTTTTGGGGGAAAAAAATTGTATTTAATTTTGTTAATTTTCCCAAAAATTGTGGGATAAAATTACAACTTAAAAAAGAAAAAAACAAAACAAACAAAACAAAAAAAACTGTGGAGATTAAATACCACCAAAAAAAAAAGCTCTGTTTGTGTGTAGAAAATGATATAAATGTAATTTGGCTACAGAGTTGCATGACCGCGCAATTTCCAGCTAAAGTGGTGCTGAATAGTAAAAACACGCACACAGTATATATATATATATATATATATATATATATATATATATATACATATATACATACATACACACACACACACACACACACACACACACACGCACAGTATATATAGATCTAAAAAACCAGTGGGGATTAAATACCACCAAAAAAAAAAGCTCTGTGTGTAGAAAATGATATAAATGTAATTTGGCTACAGAGTTGCATGACCGCGCAATTTCCAGCTAAAGTGGTGCTGAATAGCAAAAAATGTAAAGTAGTGCTGAATAGCAAAAAATGCCCTGGTCATAAAGGGGGTAAAACCTTCCAGAGGTCAAGTGGTTAAATGTCCCAGACCAAGCATTTATTTAAAGAAATGTGTACACAAAACCCAATAAAAGAAAAAAAAAAAAAAAGAAAAAAAAAGGTCAGTGTAAAGAGTTAAATGAAGCGGAATGGTTGGGAGATAAAAAAAGTCAATCCTGAAAAATCACTTTTTGAATAATACAATTTGGACGTCTTGCTGAGAATCGGATGCGATTTTGGCGTGGGCAGCAATGTAAGCAGCAAAAGAAAGTGTTCATTAGTAACGACTGTCTGCCACATAAAGTGGAGTAGAGAGCCATCTAGTGGGCAAATATGGGCGGTGCTGGTGCCAGTTTTGCCCATAGCAGTTAAACAGCTGCTTTGTGACACTGCGGATTCAGCCAGATGTGAAGCTGCATTTCCCGGGGCGTAGCGACCTGCACAGTCCCTGCTCTGCTGTTTTATAGGCTTAAGGCGTAAACCGTAGCTAAAATGACATTTAGTACAGTTTATAAAACAAATACCTTTGCTGATATAAAATATTTTTCTAATCCCCCCCCCCCCTCCTAATTTGTTACATTTTAGTGCTACTGATCTCCTGCAGCATCTTTTCAGCCATTTTCCTATCCAGCGATGGCTGCATGGCGCATCTCAGGGCGGGTTTCCCCAGATCAGTGACAACAGTGGACCATGCCTGTTCAATGTGTGGGAGACGAGAACAAAGGGTTGTCACCCCCTATCAGAAAGGGTTTGTACAAGGACCTTCATGGCAGGACCACCGGGGGGTATGATGCCTGGGTCGATTCAGAGCTATAAGGATCACTGAAGCACCCTCTGCCTTGATCCTGTGGAGAAGACAAGGCTGGAGTTTCATAGGAGGAAAGGCGTGGGTCAGACCGTACGTAACCCACTAAGCCATAAGAGCATCCAGCGCATCTATTAGAATGGCGCAGGTAGGGATAAAGCTACGACATAATCACACACGTGAATGTGCTGTGGTGGTGGTGGGGGGGGGGGTGTAGGATTACACTAAAAAAAGTCCACAGGTCCAAGTTAGCTCCTCAATGAGAATAAATAAATAATAATAAATAAGTGCAATATATAGGAAAATACTTTATTAAAATTGGAGGTCCGCCCACCCCACGAAAAAATTAAAAAGGTCAGCAGCTACAAACACTGCAGCTGCTGACTTGTAATATATGGACACTCACCTTTCCAGGGAGCCCGTGACGTCGGCACCCCCAGCTGATCTTCCGATGAGTTGTCAGGTGCAGCCAGGGCCGCTGATAGGGGGGGACCACCAGCCCTTCTGTACTGGGCCCTGCCCTGTAGGGGGGCCCAGAGGCAGAGGGGGGACTCCCACATTATAGGGACTATACTAATCCTGAGCTAGGGTCCCATGTAGTGTGCGTGGGAGGAAGCAGAAAGCAAATTATTTAAACACTTTTGGGAGTAATCTGCAGCCGTATGTCCAGACTATTACATACAGTACATTACACAAGTCCCAGTCTCTTCTATCTCAATACGCCGGCCGGGACTTGTGTAATGTAATTGTCTGGACATACGGCTGCAGATTACTCCCGAAAGTGTTTAAATACTTTGCTTTCTGCTTCCGGCTGTCCAACTTCGTGCCCAGGTGGAAGGAGCAGAGGTTTTAGAGGAGCTCAGCTTCTGGCCGGTCCCCACGCTCCCAGATCCAGGCCCCCCACCCCAGGAGAAGCACTGCATGAGGACCCCAGATAAAAGAAGCCAGCAGGACCAGGTACTTGTGAAGTCGGGGGATGTTAGGTGGAGGTAAAGACTGGGCGCGGGCTCTGAGCATAAAGTTGGCCATACTGCATACTGCTCTCCCACATATCTAAAATATTGTGGGTATTCACCGTGCCCAGAGTGAAAGTTTTTTTCCCTGCTGTGTGGGGGGGCCCCGCCAGGTAGACTGTACGGGGCCCCATGATTTTTAACAGCGGCCCTGGGTGCAGCTGCCGCCATTGCCGGTAAGGGAACCCGGCAGCGAAGGGGCTTTTGTCTTCACAGTTGCTTCCCCACTGCACAAGCGCGAAACGCACTGCACTAATTGGCCTGGCAAAGGAGGGAGGCCGAGCATCGGTGCGGCGCCAGGAACGGAAGTGCCAAGAAACAGGTCCCGTTCCCCCGCCCCCCCTGAAAAGTGCCAAATGTGGCACCATCTAATGCCTTGGAGATTCATTTGAGATTCCTTTGTACCCTTCTCCTGACTGATACATTTTAACAATGAAATATCTCTGATGCTTTAGAAGCTCTTTGCGGACCATGGCTTTTGCTGTAGGATGCGACTAAAAAAAAAAAAGTGTCAGGAAAGACCTACTAGAACAGCTGAACTTCACTTGGGGTCAATCAGAGGCACTTTAAAGTGGTTGTATACTCAAATTTTTAACTTTTACCTACAGGAAAGCCTATATATATATATAATAAGGCTTACCTGTAGGTAAAAAAAATATCTCCTAAACCTGTACGGTTTAGGAGATATTCCCCTCGGTATGCGCCGCTGACTGCAGCTGCGCATGCGCACAAGGGGATTCTCGGCCTGAAAATGCGGCAGTGGCCGGACTCGGACGGGATGAAATCTCCCGCGCGCGTGCGCGGGAGTGACGATATCGCGGCTCCGGCCACTCACAGCGCCGGAGCCGCGATACCCAGAAGAAACGCCGAGGGAGCATGTCAGCTCCCTCGGCGTGGATCGGACCAGATGTCGGGGCCTCGTTCTAAGGTATTTCATAATGAGCTAGTATGCGGTGCATACTAGCTCATTATGCCTTTTGCTTTGCAGGTTTAAAAAAAAAAAAAAAAAATTTGCGGGTTTACTACCGCTTTAAGGCTGCATTCACACCTGAGCGTAGCGTTTTCAAGCAGAAAATCGTGCAAATTTACCGCGATTTTGCTGCGTTTTTTCTGTGATTCGCTGCGTTTTTACCACGATTTTGTGCAGGGCAAAAGGTTACCAATGTTAAAAGAAGAAAAACGCCCCAAATCTGCTCAATTCGAGCGACAAGAAAGGGTCCGGAACTTGTTTGAGCTTCAGGCGTTCGGCTTCAGGCGACATGGAGTGGAGATGTGAACCGTCTCCATTGAGAATAATAGATTTTTTTCCCCCCTCTAGCGTTTTGTAGCTGCAGGCTTCAAGCTACAAAAACGCTCAGGTGTGAATGGGGTCTAAATGATGGCCGGTGTGTACCGACTCCTATATAACATGAGTTTGTATGCGATTGCTTAAATCTGAACACAGCGACATCCCCAGTTATAAGAGGGTGTGGACATTTTAAAAACAGGGGTGTGTAGACTTTTTATTTCCATTGTATGAAAACGTGTCTTTTGTGTCCACAGATGCCAGAAAGCCTCTCTTATGGATGGAGATTATGACAGACCTGGTGGATTCTATGTTAAATTTTTTGGGCCTTAAGAAGATATTTGGGGCCTGAATGGTCCAAGAAGGGGCGGATGACCCTTTTGGGAACTAAGGAGTAGAACCCCCTAGAACTAAGCAGTGGTCATCAACTCCTGTCCTCCGGGCCCACTAACAGGCCAGGTTTGCAAGATAACTGAAATACATGACAGGTGATATCATTTGCTGCTCAGTGATTGCCGTATTCTAGTCCGCATCTCCCCCCAGGTAATACATAAAACCTGGCCTGTTAGTGGGCCCCAGGGGCGTAACTATAGGGGGGTGCAGCAGTCGCGACCGCAACTGGGCCCTGTGATGCAGGGGGCCCATGCAGCCCCCTCTACATATGGCCGGCAGCAGCATAGGCAGCTAGGGGTACCAGTGCACCATGCACACGGGTGGCTGGAGGTGGAGGGTGACTAGCAGAGCTCCATGCTCGACTGGCTGCTCTTTATTAGTGCATTCCCCGCATGATCTGTGTCTTCGGCCGGCTCCTCAGAGTACCCCTCTCCTGCTCCATGCATTGCCGCTCAGTCCGATGTCTGTTCTCCCCAGCCAGAGTCCCGCACCCCCTGAGTCCGGCCCACACTGCATTGCATATTTCTCCCGGGTAAACAAACTTTAAGCACACAGATGCAGTGCAGCCCTATGAGAGCTCCCCGGAGGACACTGCAGGCTTGTGTGCCAGCCCCCCTCCTCCCCCGTCATACACAGATGATGAAAGGTCTTTCTGGGAGATATGCTGATCGCCCGTCCAGCACACTGGATGGAGCCCAGGCCAACATGGATGAGTGCGCGGCCTGCAGCTTGGTCATGGTGAGTGAGAGAACCCCACCCCCCACACACCATTACATACCCCCTCCATCTCCCCCCGGGGACAGGGACCCCTTCTCACGTTGGGGACAGGGATCCCCACCTCCCCTGGGGACAGGGACTCCTTCTCACCTGGGGGCAGTAACTTCATCTGCCCTGGAGAAAAGGACCTCATCTCTTCTGGGGACTGGGACCCCATCCTACCTAGGGACAGTCCCCCAATGGGGCACCTAAAAATAAAAAAAAAATAATAAAAATAAAAATACTGATACCAGTGGTGGAACTACAGGGCTCACAAAGGTCATACCTGTGAACACGCCCTGGAGTTCCGCCACCGGACTCGGAGGGAAGGGCCCTGGCTGGGGTTCAGGGGGGGCCCTTCATGGTTTCTTGCATTGGGGCCCTGAAGGTTCTAGTTACGCCACTGGTGGGCCCTGAGGACTACTGTGCTACAGAAACGAGGACAATGATACTCTGCTCCAGAAGACTAAAGTAGTATGGAGATCTTCAAATATTGCAGGCATGTTGGAAATAACCAACTTGGGAAGGAAAAGTAAGTACACCCCTCCCGTTTTTTTGTAAATATTTCATTATATCTTTTCATGTGACAACACTGAGGAAAAAAAAAATCACACTTTGCTACAATGTAAAGTAGTGGGGGGGGGGGTTTAGAATTTAGCAAGGCAGTGATCTTTTCTGAGGAGTGTTTGGGGTGGTTATGTTGGAATACTGCCCTGCGGTCCAGTCTCTGAAGGGAGGGGATCATGCTCTGCTTCAGTATGTCACAGTACATGTTGGCATTCATGGTCCCCTCAATGATCTGTAGCCCCCCAGTGCCGGCAGCACTCATGCAGCCCCAGACCATGACACCCCCACCACCATGCCTGACTGCAGACAAGACACACTTGTCTTTGTCCTCCTCACCTGGTTGCCCCCACACACGCTTGTCACCATCTGACACCAAATACCTTTATCTTGGTCTCATCAGAGCACAGGACATGGTTCCAGTAATCCATCTCCTTAGTCTGCTTGTCTTCAGGAAACTGTTTGTGGTCTTTCTTGTGCATCATCTTTAGAAGAGGCTTCCTTCTGGGACGACAGCCATGCATCCCAATTTGATGCAGTGTGCGGCGTATGGTCTGAGCACTGACAGGCTGACCCCCACCCCTACAACCTCTGCAGCAATGCTGGCAGCACTCATACGTCTATTTCCCAAAGACAACCTCTGGATATGACGCTGAGCACGTGACCTCAACTTCTTTGGTGGACCATGGTGAGGCCTGTTCTGAGGGGAGCCTGTCCTGTTATACCGCTGTATGGTCTTGGCCCCCGTGCTGCAGCTCAGTTTCAGGGTCTTGGCAGTCTTCTTATAGCCTAGGCCATCTTTATGTAGAGCAACAATTCTTATCTTCAGATCCTCAGAGAGTTCTTTGCCACGAGGTGCCATGTTGTACTTCCAGTGACCAGTATGAGAGAGTGAGAGCGATAACACCAAATTTAACACACCTGCTCCCCATTCACACCTGAGACCTTGTAACAACGGGTCACATGACACCCGGGAGGGGAAATGGCTAATTGGGCCCAATTTGGACATTTTCACTAAGGGGTGTACTCACTTTTGTTGCCAGCGGTTTAGACATTAATGCTAGAAAGAAATGCACAAAGCAAACTAAAACTGGAGAGTGGGAAATCTGGTGCAGCTTTGCATGGGAGCCAATCAACTTTGACAATAAATCCTGAAAGCCGATTGGTTTCTATGCAGAGCTGCACCAGCTTTTGCACTCTTCAGTTTTAGCAAATCGACCCCCTGATTGGTCAGATATGCACAGTACCGACAACAGTTACATTTTTAATGGGCGAGAAATATATTAAGCTTTAAATTTATCGTCCGTTTGACAAAAGTTTTCCAACCTGTTCCACCGCACTTTGCTGTTGGATGTCATGACAGACTGTCCAGGAACACCGCGAAACTCCTTGCTGATTAAGCCACTATAAACCAGTATATATATCCAATCACCAGTATATATCCAATCACCAGTATATATCACCAGTATATATCCAATCACCAGCACATCATTGCTGACCCCTCAACGGTCACTTCCAGAAAACTTCTCTTGTTCGAAATGTACACCCCTGAGGAAGGAGGTATATTCTTACTCTGAAACGCGTCGGCTGCAAGAGTATCACAATTTACTGTATGTACAGTGGTGGCTTCTATGCTAATGTACTTTCTATGTTTTTTATGATACTTTTATTCGTGCCTTAAAAGTCCATTTGAGGGTTATTTTGCTTTGGAATCCAACCTGTTCCTTGGCGTTTTTTTGAGCTCAAAAACATCACAACTGATTTCCAATTTGTGCCCATTAACTAGACAAAAAAAAATGAATCAACTGTCCAAATGACAGATTTTCAAACAATTTTTCATCTAGTGCAGCGATCTTTAAACTTTGTCCCGGAGCCCTTTGCTTGCCTTTATCTGGCCCTTGTGGCCCTTTCTTCCACTGATACAAGACACTATTCCTCCCACTGACACCAACAATGAGGCACTATTCCTCCAACTGACACCAACAATGAGGCACTATTCCTCCAACTGACACCAACAATGAGGCACTATTCCTCCCACTGACACCAACAATGAGGCACTATTCCTCCCACTGACACCAACAATGAGGCACTATTCCTATTTTAAAGCGCCTGAAAAACGCCCCAGTGTCTGTTAGATTTTATGAGATGAAGGGGAAAAAATAAATAAATAAATAATCGGCCTAACAAATCGGCCCAAAAAAATCGGCATCATATATCGGCCATCGGCCGTGGCGATTTCTAAATATCGGTATCGGCATCGGCCAGAGAAAAACCCATATTGGTCGACCTCTAACTGACACCAACAATGAGGCACTATTCCTCCCACTGACACCAACAATGAGGCACTATTCCTCCAACTGACACCAACAATGAGGCACTATTCCTCCCACTGACACCAACAATGAGGCACTATTCCTCCAACTGACACCAACAATGAGGCACTATTCCTCCCACTGACACCAACAATGAGGCACTATTCCTCCAACTGACACCAACAATGAGGCACTATTCCTCCAACTGACACCAACAATGAGGCACTATTCCTCTTCCACTGACATCAATAGGGCACTATTCCTCCCACTGACACCAACAATGGGGCACAATTCCTCCAACTGACACTAGAGGTCGACCGATATATCGGCCGATATTTGGCGTTTTTTAATTAAATCGGCATCGGCCGATTGTGCCGTTAAAAAAGGCCGATGATATATTCAGCGCGACTTGCAAATGACTTTGGTTCACACAGGGGCGACCCGTCAGGCGACTTAGCCGCCTGACAAGTCACGTCCCGCTCTATGCAATGGAACCGTTCTAATCGGAGCGACTCAAGTCGCTCCGACTTAGAAAAAGGTTCCTGTACGACTTTTGGGGCGACTTGCATTGACTTCTATACAGAAGTCATTTCACAAGCCGCCGCTAAAGTCCGATCCCGGTCGCCTGAGGCAGTCGTGCTGCAAGTCGTGCCGCCTCAGTGTGAACCGACCCTTAGGCCCGGTTCACACCGCTGCGGGGGGAGATCCGGATGTGATTCGCACCGCAAATCACATCCGATCTCCGTAGCGATGCGAGTACAGCCATACAGATAGTATACAGATAGTATACAGATAGTATACAGATAGTATACAGATAGTATGGCTGAATTCGCAGCGCTCCCGCAGCAAACTCGCACGGGACCCTTTTTTTGGTCCGCAGCAGAATCGGATCGCATGGGGGTTCACACCATGCGATCCGATTCCTGTGCGAGTCGGCAGATCGCACTGCGATATGCGGACGGATCTGGGGGTGTCATTAACATAACATTGACACTCCCAGCCGTCCGCATAGGGCAGTGTGAACTGCCGGCGGGAGGTGTGCGATGCGGGAAAACGCCGCGGATTCGCGGCGTTCCCGCATCGCAGCGGTGTGAACCCGGCCTAATAGAAGTCAGTGTAAGTTGCCTGGAGACTTGAGTGAAGCGACTTTCCTCCTCTCTGGGCAGTTTGCCAAGAAAAGATCAAAAAGATACAATGTTTACACTTCAATGAATGAACTCATCTCTGTGTGTAAAGTTCTCAGTTTAACCATTTAAAGCGGAGGTCCACCCTAAAGTGGACCTTCCGCTCATCGGAACCCTCCCCCCCCCTCCGGTGCCACAATCGCACCTTTCAGGGGGGAGGGGGGGTGCAGTTACCTGGAAAATCCAGGTAACTGCACCCACTTCCGGGATAGCTCTCTGCGGAAAGGGGCGTAACGTACGCCCCTTTCCGCAAGTGCCCACCCCTTCCCGCAAGTGCCCCGCTGCCTGCTGGGAAACACACAGATCCCAGAGGCAGCGTGGAGCGTTCTTATTGCGCAGCGCGATTCGCGCATGCGCAGTAGGGAACCGGGAAATGAAGCCGAAAGGCTCCATTTCCTGATTCCCATACCCAAGATGGCGGCGGCAGCACCCGACAGGCGACCTAGAGATCGGCTTCGGGTGCCGACATCGCGGGCGCGCTGGACAGGTAAGTGTCACTATTTTAAAAGTCAGCAGCTGCAGTATTTGTAGCTGCTGACTTTAAAAAATAAATAAATAAATAAATAAATAAAAAAAAACGCGGAGTCCCGGTGGACTCCCGCTTTAAAGACTAAATCTTTTTTGACACTTGATGCTTACAAATAAAAATCCTGTATTTTCTGCTAGAAATTCACTTAGAACCCCCAAAACTTATATATATATATATATATTTTTTTAGCAGAGATCCTAGGGAATAAAATAGCGGTTGTTGCAATATTTTATGTCACACGGTATTTGCGCAGCGGTCTTTTAAACTCAATTTTTTGGGGAAAAAATACACAGATTTAAAAAAAAAAAAAAAAAAAAACAGTAAAGTTAGCCCATTTTTTTTCATCCAAAAGTTTTGATTACCTGTTTTTGTGTAATATATAAAAAATAAATTATATTATATTATAATATATATATATATATATATATATATATATATATATATATATATATAATTTCATTCTAAATTATACCGTGTTTCCCCGAAAGTAAGACAGTGTCTTACTTTCTTTTTATCCCCACTATGTCTTACTTTCGGGGTATGTCTTATATTGGAAAAAAATCCAAGCATTCAGAGCTGCACTGCGCTACAGAAGAGGACTACAAGTCCCAGCAAGCAAGGCTGCACTGCATTACAGAGGACTACAAGTCCCAGCATGCAAGGCTGCACTGTACTACAGAGGAGGCCTACAAGTCCCAGCATGCAAGGCTGCACTATGGAGGACTACAAGTCCAAGCATACAAAGCTGCTATGCTCAGCAGAGGAGAACTGTAAGCCCACACAGCCCGGTATGTTGGGACTTGTAGTCCTCCTCAGCTGCATCTTGCGGTTACATAATAAGAGCTGCAGAGAATCTCTTCACACCCCCCCCCTCCCCCTCCCCCTCCTTGGTCTCTCTCAGTATGACCAGCACTGACCTGTACCGGGAGGACACAGAGCCAGTGACACCTGTCGGCAGTGATCCGGGACCTGGCGCAATAATCCCCTTCTCTGTGGTTGCGTCGCGCCGTTCTGATCAGTCTCGGGCAGCGGCTGTCACTCACAGCCGAGCAGAGTGAAGCCACCTCCCCCTCCTCTTGTATGGCTACATAGTGCTGTGTATGGAGGAGGAGGAGGAGGAGGAGGGGGGGAGGCGGCTTCAGTGAAGCCGCCTCCCCCTCCTTCTCCTTCATGGACAGCACTGTGTAGCCATACAAGAGGAGGGGGAGGCGGCTTCACTCTGCTCAGCTGTGAGTGACAGCCGCTGCCCGAGACTGATCAGAACGGCGCTGTCTCTTCAGTCGGAGGGGGAGGGCGCTGGCCTGGCACCCCCCCCCCCAGGGTGTGGCACCCGGTGTGGCCCGCACCCCCCGCCCCACTCTTAGTACGCCACTGGAGGCGGCAATACCCCCGTGTTTCCCCGAAAGTAAGACATATGTCTTACTTTCGGGGTACGGCTTATATTAGCCGACCCCTCTGAAACTCCCGATACGTCTTACAATCGGGGGTGTCTTACTATCGGGGAAACACGGTACATACAAGTGAACTGTTTGGATGTTTGTTTTGTTTAATAAATGTAAGAAATTTTCTGTATCACTTAAAGAGGGATTCCACCTACAAAAAAAAAAAAATTAAAAGCCAGCGGCTATAAATACTGCAGCTGCTGACTTTTAATACATGGACACTCACCTGTCCCGGGGTCCAGCGATGCCGGCAGCCGAGGCCGATCGATCGCTCGGCTCTCGGCTGCTGCCGCCACCATTCTAGGTGAGGGAATCAGGAAGTGAAGCGAATCGGCTTCACTTCCCGGTTCCCTACTGTGCATGCGCGAGTCGCGCAGCGCAATAGGAATTGTCCGCGCTGTCACTGGGACCCGTGTGTGTCCCAGCAGACAGCGCGGCAGGACAGGAAATGGCGTAGACTCCCACGGGAGTCTATGCCCGGAAGTGGGTGTAAATACCTGTCTTTGACAGGTATCTCCACCCCCCTCCCCCCTGAAAGGTGCCAATTGTGACACCGGAGGGGGGGAGGGTTCCGATCAGCGGAAGTTCCACTTTAGGGTGGAATCCCGCTTTAAGGCTGCTTTCACACTGGAGCGAGCAGGCGTTGACGGTAAAACGCTGCCAGTTTTATCGGCGCTTTGCCGTCATTTTAGCGGGGCACTTATAATCCAGCTAGCGGCCCAGGAAGGGGTTAAATGTGCCCGTGAAGCGCCGCTGCCAAATCGCATTGCAGGTGCTTCGGCAGCGGTGCCCATTCATTTCAATGGGCAGGAGTGGTGGGGGAGGGGTATACACCACCCGAAAGATGCTGCTTGCAGGACTTTTTTTAACGTCCTGCCAGCGCATCGCCTCCGTGTGACAGCACTCGGGGCTTCCACAGACCGCAGGGGAGCCGTTTTGCAGGCACTTTACAGGCGCAATTTTAAAGCGCCTGAAAAACGCCCCAGTGTCTGTTAGATTTTATGAGATGAAGGGGAAAAAATAAATAAATAATCGGCCCAAAAAAATCGGCATCATATAATCGACCATCGGCCGTGGCGATTTCTAAAATATCGGTATCGGCATCGGCCAGAGAAAAACCCATATCGGTCGACCTCTGACACCAACAATGGGGCACAATTCCTCCACGTGACCAACAATGGGGCACAATTCCTCCAACTAACACCAAACCATGGGGACTATTCCTCTCACCGACACCAACAATGGGGCACGATTCCTCCCACCGACACCAACAATGGGGCACGATTCCTCCCACCGACACCAACAATGGGGCACGATTCCTCCCACCGACACCAACAATGGGGCACGATTCCTCCCACCGACACCAACAATGGGGCACGATTCCTCCCACCGACACCAACAATGGGGCACGATTCCTCCCACCGACACCAACAATGGGGCACGATTCCTCCCACCGACACCAACAATGGGGCACGATTCCTCCCACCGACACCAACAATGGGGCACGATTCCTCCCACCGACACCAACAATGGGGCACGATTCCTCCCACCGACACCAACAATGGGGCACGATTCCTCCCACCGACACCAACAATGGGGCACGATTCCTCCCTCCGACACCAACAATGGGGCACGATTCCTCCCACCGACACCAACAATGGGGCACGATTCCTCCCACCGACACCAACAATGGGGCACGATTCCTCCCACCGACACCAACAATGGGGCACGATTCCTCCCACCGACACCAACAATGGGGCACGATTCCTCCCACCGACACCAACAATGGGGCACGATTCCTCCCACCGACACCAACAATGGGGCACGATTCCTCCCACCGACACCAACAATGGGGCACGATTCCTCCCACCGACACCAACAATGGGGCACGATTCCTCCCACCGACACCAACAATGGGGCACGATTCCTCCCACCGACACCAACAATGGGGCACGATTCCTCCCACCGACACCAACAATGGGGCACGATTCCTCCCACCGACACCAACAATGGGGCACGATTCCTCCCTCCGACACCAACAATGGGGCACGATTCCTCCCACCGACACCAACAATGGGGCACGATTCCTCCCACCGACACCAACAATGGGGCACGATTCCTCCCACCGACACCAACAATGGGGCACGATTCCTCCCACCGACACCAACAATGGGGCACGATTCCTCCCACCGACACCAACAATGGGGCACGATTCCTCCCACCGACACCAACAATGGGGCACGATTCCTCCCACCGACACCAACAATGGGGCACGATTCCTCCCACCGACACCAACAATGGGGCACGATTCCTCCCACCGACACCAACAATGGGGCACGATTCCTCCCACCGACACCAACAATGGGGCACGATTCCTCCCACCGACACCAACAATGGGGCACGATTCCTCCCACCGACACCAACAATGGGGCACGATTCCTCCCACCGACACCAACAATGGGGCACGATTCCTCCCACCGACACCAACAATGGGGCACGATTCCTCCCACCGACACCAACAATGGGGCACGATTCCTCCCACCGACACCAACAATGGGGCACGATTCCTCCCACCGACACCAACAATGGGGCACGATTCCTCCCACCGACACCAACAATGGGGCACGATTCCTCCCACCGACACCAACAATGGGGCACGATTCCTCCCACCGACACCAACAATGGGGCACGATTCCTCCCACCGACACCAACAATGGGGCACGATTCCTCCCACCGACACCAACAATGGGGCACGATTCCTCCCACCGACACCAACAATGGGGCACGATTCCTCCCACCGACACCAACAATGGGGCACGATTCCTCCCACCGACACCAACAATGGGGCACGATTCCTCCCACCGACACCAACAATGGGGCACGATTCCTCCCACCGACACCAACAATGGGGCACGATTCCTCCCACCGACACCAACAATGGGGCACGATTCCTCCCACCGACACCAACAATGGGGCACGATTCCTCCCACCGACACCAACAATGGGGCACGATTCCTCCCACCGACACCAACAATGGGGCACGATTCCTCCCACCGACACCAACAATGGGGCACGATTCCTCCCACCGACACCAACAATGGGGCACGATTCCTCCCACCGACACCAACAATGGGGCACGATTCCTCCCACCGACACCAACAATGGGGCACGGTTCCTCCCACCGACACCAACAATGGGGCACGGTTCCTCCCACCGACACCAACAATGGGGCACGGTTCCTCCCACCGACACCAACAATGGGGCACGGTTCCTCCCACCGACACCAACAATGGGGCACGGTTCCTCCCACCGACACCAACAATGGGGCACGGTTCCTCCCACCGACACCAACAATGGGGCACGGTTCCTCCCACCGACACCAACAATGGGGCACGGTTCCTCCCACCGACACCAACAATGGGGCACGGTTCCTCCCACCGACACCAACAATGGGGCACGGTTCCTCCCACCGACACCAACAATGGGGCACGGTTCCTCCCACCGACACCAACAATGGGGCACGGTTCCTCCCACCGACACCAACAATGGGGCACGATTCCTCCCACCGACACCAACAATGGGGCACGATTCCTCCCACCGACACCAACAATGGGGCACGATTCCTCCCACCGACACCAACAATGGGGCACGATTCCTCCCACCGACACCAACAATGGGGCACGATTCCTCCCACCGACACCAACAATGGGGCACGATTCCTCCCACCGACACCAACAATGGGGCACGATTCCTCCCACCGACACCAACAATGGGGCACGATTCCTCCCACCGACACCAACAATGGGGCACGATTCCTCCCACCGACACCAACAATGGGGCACGATTCCTCCCACCGACACCAACAATGGGGCACGATTCCTCCCACCGACACCAACAATGGGGCACGATTCCTCCCACCGACACCAACAATGGGGCACGATTCCTCCCACCGACACCAACAATGGGGCACGATTCCTCCCACCGACACCAACAATGGGGCACGATTCCTCCCACCGACACCAACAATGGGGCACGATTCCTCCCACCGACACCAACAATGGGGCACGATTCCTCCCACCGACACCAACAATGGGGCACGATTCCTCCCACCGACACCAACAATGGGGCACGATTCCTCCCACCGACACCAACAATGGGGCACGATTCCTCCCACCGACACCAACAATGGGGCACGATTCCTCCCACCGACACCAACAATGGGGCACGATTCCTCCCACCGACACCAACAATGGGGCACGATTCCTCCCACCGACACCAACAATGGGGCACGATTCCTCCCACCGACACCAACAATGGGGCACGATTCCTCCCACCGACACCAACAATGGGGCACGATTCCTCCCACCGACACCAACAATGGGGCACGATTCCTCCCACCGACACCAACAATGGGGCACGATTCCTCCCACCGACACCAACAATGGGGCACGATTCCTCCCACCGACACCAACAATGGGGCACGATTCCTCCCACCGACACCAACAATGGGGCACGATTCCTCCCACCGACACCAACAATGGGGCACGATTCCTCCCACCGACACCAACAATGGGGCACGATTCCTCCCACCGACACCAACAATGGGGCACGATTCCTCCCACCGACACCAACAATGGGGCACGATTCCTCCCACCGACACCAACAATGGGGCACGATTCCTCCCACCGACACCAACAATGGGGCACGATTCCTCCCACCGACACCAACAATGGGGCACGATTCCTCCCACCGACACCAACAATGGGGCACGATTCCTCCCACCGACACCAACAATGGGGCACGATTCCTCCCACCGACACCAACAATGGGGCACGATTCCTCCCACCGACACCAACAATGGGGCACGATTCCTCCCACCGACACCAACAATGGGGCACGATTCCTCCCACCGACACCAACAATGGGGCACGATTCCTCCCACCGACACCAACAATGGGGCACGATTCCTCCCACCGACACCAACAATGGGGCACGATTCCTCCCACCGACACCAACAATGGGGCACGATTCCTCCCACCGACACCAACAATGGGGCACGATTCCTCCCACCGACACCAACAATGGGGCACAATTCCTCCCACCGACACCAACAATGGGGCACAATTCCTCCCACCGACACCAACAATGGGGCACAATTCCTCCCACCGACACCAACAATGGGGCACAATTCCTCCCACCGACACCAACAATGGGGCACAATTCCTCCCACCGACACCAACAATGGGGCACAATTCCTCCCACCGACACCAACAATGGGGCACAATTCCTCCCACCGACACCAACAATGGGGCACAATTCCTCCCACCGACACCAACAATGGGGCACAATTCCTCCCACCGACACCAACAATGGGGCACAATTCCTCCCACCGACACCAACACTGGGGCACAATTCCTCCCACCGACACCAACAATGGGGCACAATTCCTCCCACCGACACCAACAATGGGGCACAATTCCTCCCACCGACACCAACACTGGGGCACAATTCCTCCCACCGACACCAACAATGGGGCACAATTCCTCCCACCGACACCAACAATGGGGCACAATTCCTCCCACCGACACCAACAATGGGGCACAATTCCTCCCACCGACACCAACAATGGGGCACAATTCCTCCCACCGACACCAACAATGGGGCACAATTCCTCCCACCGACACCAACAATGGGGCACAATTCCTCCCACCGACACCAACAATGGGGCACAATTCCTCCCACCGACACCAACAATGGGGCACAATTCCTCCCACCGACACCAACAATGGGGCACAATTCCTCCCACCGACACCAACAATGGGGCACAATTCCTCCCACCGACACCAACAATGGGGCACAATTCCTCCCACCGACACCAACAATGGGGCACAATTCCTCCCACCGACACCAACAATGGGGCACAATTCCTCCCACCGACACCAACAATGGGGCACAATTCCTCCCACCGACACCAACAATGGGGCACAATTCCTCCCACCGACACCAACAATGGGGCACAATTCCTCCCACCGACACCAACAATGGGGCACAATTCCTCCCACCGACACCAACAATGGGGCACAATTCCTCCCACCGACACCAACAATGGGGACTTTTCCTCCCACCGACACCAACAATGGGGACTTTTCCTCCCACCGACACCAACAATGGGGACTTTTCCTCCCACCGACACCAACAATGGGGACTTTTCCTCCCACCGACACCAACAATGGGGACTTTTCCTTCCACCGACACCAACAATGGGGACTTTTCCTCCCACCGACACCAACAATGGGGACTTTTCCTCCCACCGACACCAACAATGGGGACTTTTCCTCCCACCGACACCAACAATGGGGACTTTTCCTCCCACCGACACCAACAATGGGGACGATTCCTCCCACCGATACCAACAATGGGGACTATTCCTCCCACTGATACCAACAAAGGGGCACTTTTCCTCCCGCTGATACCAACAATGGGGACTATTCCCCCCACTGATACCAACAATGGAGACTATTGCTCCCACTGATACCAACAATGGGGCACTAGTCCTCCCACTGATACCAACAATGGGGCACTAGTCCTCCCACTGATACCAACAATGGGGCACTAGTCCTCCCACTGATACCAACAATGGGGCACTATTCCACCCACTGATACCAACAATGGGGCACTATTCCTCCCACTGACACCAACAATGGGGCACTATTCCTCCCACTGATACCAACAATGGGGCACTATTCCTCCCACTGATACCAACAATGGGGCACTATTCCTCCCACTGATACCAACAATGGGGCACTATTACTCCCACTGATACCAACAATGGGGCACTATTCCTCCCACTGATACCAATGGGGACTATTCCTCCCACTGATACCAACAATGGGGAATATTACTCCCACTGATACAAACAATGGAGCACTAGTCCTCCCACTGACACCAACAATAGGGGGGGCACTATTTCTCCCACTGACACCAAAAATTGGGGACTATTCCTCCCAGTGACACCAACAATGGGGCACCATTCCTCCCACTGACACCAACAATGGGGCACCATTCCTCCCACTGACACCAACAATTGGGGACAATTCCTCCCAGTAAGACCAACAATGGGGCACTATTCCTCCCGCTGACACCAGATTTTTCACCGTCCAGTTTTAGTAAATGACCCTCTTAATGTCATTCATTTAAGGTTAACATCCACCTATAAAAATGATGCAGAACAAATCACGTATTCCTGCTGTAAATCTACGATAGCCCATGCGGAGAAGTTTGTTGGCGTATGCCTCTTCCGTATCGCTAACTTGGAACAGTAGCCAGAGTTGGTCTATTGATCCTTTTCACTCATTAAAAGAAAAGTGGAAATATTTTCTTCTGGGCCCGTGACATGATACAGAGATATTTTGGGATTATCCCCGCTGCAAAGTGTAATCTCCCTGACGAGCTCAGCGAGAGATTTTCCCCCCCCCCCGCAGGCCGCGGCCATAAACTTCCTCCACCGTCTGATCCCGGGGCCCGGCTTTTCACTGGTGTGAAGATTAAAGATTATCCAATTAGCCACCCACTGTCTCCGTCTTCCTAATCGCTTAAACCCCTCAAATCATCGCTGTGCGCTGGAGTGTGCAGATCGCTTTTCATTACAGCTGCAGATTTAACTAATTATCGGACAGCGGCGAAGAGGAGAAGCCGCGATGGCGCTCTTGACCAACGACGGGGCTGTGCCGGCGGTTTAACAAGGGTTCATCTGTAGAAGGGGCCATTGTTTTACCCGAAATTCTTAGGTGCCCCCCGGACCCGTGACAAAGCCTTGGAAAAAACCAGAGGCCAGGGGTCAGCAACAAAATGTAACCAAAAATAAAATGTATCTATGTATGTATATATAGGGGAATTTTATAGCGGGAATTTGGGGGAATGTAATAGGATAGAAGAAAAGATTTACAAAAATGTGAGGGGTGTACTCACTTTTGTGAGATAATGTGTGTGTAACACACACACACACACACACACACACACACACACACAAAGTAAGTACACGCCTCACATTTTTGTAAATCTTTTCTCCTCTCTTTCCATGTGACAACACTGAAGAAATGACACTTGTCTACAATGTAAAGTAGTGAGTGTACAGCTTGTATAACAGTGTAAATTTCCTGTCCCCTCAAAATAACTCAACACACAGCCATTAATGGCAACAAAACTTAGTACACCCCTAAATTGAAAATGTCCAAATTGGGCCCAAAGTGTCAATATTTTGTGTGGCCGCCATTATTTTCCAGCACTGCCTTCACCCTCTTGGGCATGGAGGTCACCAGAGCTTCACAGGTCACCACTGGAGTCCTCTTCCCCTCCTCCATGACGACATCACAGAGCTGGTGGATGTTGGAGACCTTCCGATCCTCCCCTTTCCATTTGAGGATGTCCCACGGGGTTTAGGTCTGGAGACATGCTTGGCCAGTCCATCACCTTTACCCTCAGCTTCTTTAGCAAGGCAGTGGTGGTCTTGGAGGTGTGTTTGGGGTCATTATGCTGGAATACTGCCCTGCTGTCAGGGCCGGGGCTCAGCCCTTCCTTCTCTGGAGTTGGCCACTCAGCTGTCGGCTAATTGCCAGCTCTCATCTCTCTCCACAGTTACTCAGCTGTTGATTATATTCTGCTCGTCAGTCCTGCCTACTTGAGCCGTCCAGTCCAGAGGAGGTCTACCTTCGCCTTGGTCACATCACAGAGACTATCTCCTGCGATCCTGTTCAAGACTTGCTTTGCTGACATCCCCTTCTGGCTCCAGATCCTGCTTGCTGTTCTACTACATTGATCCCTGACTTCTGGCTTGGCTGACTATCCGTTCCGGTTACTGAACTTTGACTACGTTTTTATTTTTACATGTATTATTAAAGAGGAAGTAAACTCTCCCACTCTGATGCTTCTTTTTTGTCCATTATAATAAGTAATTATCAGACTATAGCCACTGTAATGCAGCCCAAATCACATATTATTTACTGTTTAAAGAAACTTTAAAAAACTTGTTTCCAGGAGTTAGGCAGCGCCATCTTAAGTATTGTTTTCGGAGTCCACAGGGGAGTGTATTTCCGCCCTTGCATTGAGAACTTCCTGTACTGTTAACCAAGCCTCCTTCTCAATCCGATGATATAGAAATTGGGAGCCTAGTCCCCAAATAGACTACCATGGAAATATGGGGACTATTGCGGTACAATAAAAAGCAATACAATGAATAATGTAACAATGTTGTTACATTATTCATTGTATCGCTTTTTATTGTACAGCAATAGTACAAACTGCCCCCCTATTTCCACAGTAGCCTGTTTGAGGACAAGGCTCCCAATTTCTATATCACTTGATTCCTGGATGATGGTACAAGTCCCTATTATTCCTATTTTGGTATTTTACACACTCATGCCTCCTTCTCAATCCAATGTTTCTATGGCAACCCTGCTTCCCTGATCATAGCCGACTTGTTTTATTTCATAGTATTTACTTGTGCCAATTATCTAGTGTTTGCCTGTGTGAGTCTTATCAGCTTCAGTTGATAAGACTGCAGTAAGGCTGTCCTATGCCCTGGTTTACACTGCATGTGATGTCACATGGTCACATGGGGTGTAGGAGGAAGCTATAAGTGATTCTGCAGTCTCCTGGGATTTCAGTGTTGTGTGCCGTAGAAAATCCTGATAACAGATAGACAAGTACACAGAGTGTGCCATAAATCAGGGGAGATCTGGGCATGCTCAGTGACGTCATTCTAAAGAACAAAAAGGATTACATTACTAATCAAGTAAGGAGATATCTACAAGCAGTGCTCATTAGGGTTTTTTTATGCCGATTTACATGGGACAAAGTTGTGGGGGAGAGTTTACAACCGCTTTAAACAATTGTGATTTAACTGTACTTCTGTCTCGGCCTGATTTCATGGTTTCTGACACCTGCGGTTCAGTCTCTGAAGGGAGGGGATCATGCTCTGCTTCAGTATGTCACAGTACATGTTGGCATTCATGGTCCCCTCAATGATCTGTATCTCCCCAGTGCCAGCAGCACTCATGCAGCCCCAGACCATGACACTCTCACCACCATGCAAAAAAAAAAAAAAAAGCAAAAACAACCCAGCAGTGATTAAATACTACCAAAAGAAAGCTCTATTTGTATGAAATAAAAAAAAAAAAAAAAACTATCATATGTGTTACATGACCGCGCAAATGTCATTCAAAGGTGTGACAGAGCTGTCAGCTGAAAATTGGCCTGGGCAGGAAGGGGGTGAAAATGCCCGGTAGGCAAGTGGTTGATTATTACCTTTAGAATCACTTTAAGCCATACGAATGCAAGCACCCCCCATCAGTGTTATATGGTTTGTCCCAAGCCCTGTAACTGTCACTTTTGTTGGACAGGTTGGTCTGCATGTAAATATGGACAAAAAAAAAAATATATAGAAATCAAGGCATGTAACAAAAAACAAAACAAAACCAAAAAATATATTGAATACTGTCATTGTAGGTGTTACCTCCATACAGTTACTAGAATACAATATGTTAAACCAGAAAATGTCTTCCATGGTCATGGTGGTGGTGGGGGGATGGGGGTGGGGGAATTATAGGGGAAAAAAGCCCCAGTGTGTTCCCTCCTTTGTTGATGGTGACACTTTCCTCTCCCCACTGATATTTTGACTACTCTGGCCGACACTCACCGACTGAGACTCACTGAATGGTGACCGAAAAGTAAACTCTGACTAATTTCCTTAATTCCTTGTGAAGGGGAGATGCGGGAATTGGGTCCAGTCTCATGTGATCAGCAGAGCGGGAAGCGGAAACATGTGACATGGGGGGACAGAAGACGGAAGCTGTCAGTTTCGGGGTGGGGGGGGGTAGAAGGAATGACTGACACAGAGTGAAGGTCCAGAACAGGAGTCAAAACTTTCCAGCTTTTGAGTAAAGAAAAAAAGCCGAATTCATCGCTCCGGTGCCCCTGCCCCTGTGCCCTATTCAAACTGCCAAGACTAATGGTTTAAATTAGACCTTCTAAGTGGCCCTTCCGTGCTGTGCCTCCCGAGAGATGGACAGAATTAGGACGCAAAAGTTAAAGCAGGATACAGATTTTTTTTTTTTTTACATAAAAAAAAAATAAAATAAATAAAAGTAAAAGGTTGACAGTATGCTGTAAAAATGAGTATATACAGTATGTGTGGGATAGTGGTGAGCACCTTGCAGAGAAGAGGGCTGATCTATGGTATGTACCAATGGTGAGGGACAGAATGGTCCATGGCAGGGGGTCTTCAAACTATGGTCCTCCAGTTGTTCAGAAACTACAATTCCCATCTTGCCCAGTCATGTCTGTGAATGTCAGAGTTTTACATTGCCTCATGGGATGCGTAGCTCCGTAACAGATGTAGGGCCGTAGTTTGAGGATCCCTGGTCTATGGTATGTACTAATGGTGAGGACCTTTGTGCGTGAGCTCTTCCCCCAAGATAAGGACGAATCTGCAGTATGTACTAGTTGTGAGGACCTTAGAATGTGCTAATGTGGAGGGCCTTCGTTTGTCCTCCTACTGGGGATAGAGACTGATCTATTGTGTGTACTAATGTAAAGTGAGGACATACAGTATGTGTATGAGAGTTGCGAGTACTTTAGCATGTCCTCTCACTGGGGACAGGGACTGATCTACAGTATGTATTAAAATGATGAGGACCTTAGAGCATGAGCTCCTTCGCAAAGAACAGGACTGATCTATGGTAAGTACAAATGGTAAGGACCTTCCCCAAGACAGGAAGTAATCTACAGTAAGTACTAGTTGTGAGCACCTTAGAGTACCCTCCTCCTGGGGACAGGGACCTATCTACGATAGGTGCCAATGAGGAGGACCTTGGTTTGTTCTCCTACTGGGGACAGAGACTGATCTATTGTGTGTACCAATGGTGAAGGCCTCAGAATGAGCGCTCCTCCTGGGAACAGAGACTGATCTATTGTGTGTACTAATGTAAAGTGAGGACTTATAGTATGTGTATGAGAATTGTGAGTACTTTAGTGTGTCCTCTCACTGGGGACAGGGACCGATCTACAGTATGTATTAATGATGAGGACCTTAGAGCATGAGCTCATTCGCAGAGACCAGGACTTTTCTATGGTATGTATGAATGGTAAGGACCTTCGCGTGTGAGCTCCTCCCCAAGACAGGAAGTAATCTACAGTAAGTACTAGTTGTGAGGACCTTACAGTACCCTCCTCCTGGGGACAGGGACCTATATGTGCTAATGAGGAGGACCTTGGTTTGTTCTCCTACTGGGGACAGAGACTGATCTATTGTGTATACAAACAGCGAGGGCCTCAGAATGTGAGCTCCTCCTGGGGACAGGGACTGGTCTATGGTATGTACTAATGGTGAGGACTTCAGAGTTTCTTCCTCCAGGGAACAAATCTGCAGAACGGGGACCAAGCTACAGTATGTATTAACGGTAAGAATCTGGAGTATAAGCTGCTCCTGGGGACAGGGATTGATCTCTGGTTTGTACGTATGGTGAGGACCTCAGGAGTGTGAGCTTCTCCAAAGAACAGGGACCAATCTATGGTATGAATTAATGGTAAGGATCTCGGACTGTAAGCTCCTCCTGTGGACAGGGATCAATCTGCAGGGGTAGGCAACCTCGGCCCTCCAGCTGTTTCGAAACTACAAGTTCCATGAGACATTGCAAGAATCTGACAATCACAGGTATGACTCCGAGAGGCAGAGGCATGATGGGATTTGTAGTTTCACCACAGCTGGAGGGCTGAGGTTGCCTACCCCTCATCTACGGTATGCACTAATGGTGAGGACCTTAGCATTTCCTTCTCCCAGTTGTAGGGACTGATCTAGGGTATGTACTATTGGTGAGGATCTTAAAGTATCCTCGTACTGGGAACACGGACAAATCTATAGTATGCACTAATGGTGAGGGCCTTAAAGTGTGAGCTCCTCCGAGGGCCAGAGAATGGTTTACAGAAGCTATTTTCAGCCAGGGTTCCTCCAGAGGTCGCAAGGGGTTCCTTAAGCTGTGGCTCATACGCCACCCATTTGATGATGCCTTAATAGTTCCAGGGCCAGCACCACTGGGTAAAGCTAGCAGCATGACACCATCTTTTTATCAGCCTTTTAATGTAGCATTCTGAGCATCAATGTAATGGGAACATTCTTCCACCAAATAAGGCGCATATTCCCTATCGACTCCAAATGAGTTGGATTTAATAAGGGTTCCTTGAGACCTGAAATATATTTTAGGGGTTCCTCTGGGTTAAAAGGGTTGGGAAAGGCTGGTCTACGGCATGTAGTATTGTTGGAGGACCATCGCATATCCTCCTCCCAGGTACAGGGATTGGTCTATGGTATGATCTTTTGGTAAGGACCTTAACAGTATAGTCGTTCCAGGGACAGAGAGCAATCTATGGTATGTGCTAATGGTGAGGACCTTAAAGTGTGAGCTTCTCCAGGGTACAAGGATTGGTCTATGGTATGTATTAATAGTGAGGACTGTAGAATGTGTGTTCTTCCCAGTGACAAAGATTGGTGTATAGCATGTACAAACTGTGAGGACCTTTAATGCCGCATACACACGATTGGCCTTTCCGACAGACTTGGTCCGGCGCCCCCGGAATCCGTCGGACAATTTGATCGTGTGTGGGCTCCAGTGGACTTTTCCCCCCCCCCCCAAAAGTCAGACAGCCCTAGAAATAAAACATGTTTCAAATCTGTCCAATGGACTCGGCTTTCTAGCGTGCAAACCGTTTGTCTGTGTGCTAGTCCGACAGACCAAATACGACGCAAGGGCAGCTATTGGCTACTGAACTTCCTTGTTTAGTCCGTTTACGTCATCACGCTCAAAACGAATGGACTTTCGAACAGACTTAGTCCGGTCGTGTGTGGCCAAGTCCGTTCATTCAGAAAGTCCGTCGGACCTCCGCCGAAAGTTCGTCGGACCTAGTCCGTCTAAAAGTCCGGTCGTGTGTACGCGGCACTAGTGTGAGCTTCTCCAGGGAATGCGAGACCAATCCATAATATGTACTAATGGTGAAGACCTCAGAGTGTGACCTCCTCTTGGGTACAGGAATTGGTCTATGGTATGTACTAATGGTGAGAAGCGCAGAATGTTCTTCCCAGTGACAGGGATTGGTCTACAGCTTGCACAAACGGTGAGGACCTTAAAGTGTGAGCTTCTCCAGGGGACAGGTACAGTTCTACAATATGGACTAATGGTGAGGAACTTAGAGTATAAGCTTCTCGCAGGGGCAGTGTGACTGATCTACGGCATTAATAGGAACTGAAAAATATATAAAACAAATTCCTCCATCCACCCTATACAGAGCTGACCCCCTGCTATGGCTATTGTACTTTACCAGCCAATACCAGCAGCTGTAAGAAAATCAAATGACGGCTACATCTGATTGAATTTAGGCATGATCACTGTCATGTCCCAGGCAGCCCATCCCAATAGGATCGCTTGTCCTTTCAGCCAATCAGGTGATGGGTGTCAGACCCGCTTCCCAATTGACCGGGAGGAGGGTCAGTGTTGTAACAGCAAATAGTAATTAGTAAGCCTATTAAAGCCCCTCAATCAGATGCTTAAAAAAAAAATATATAATAACACCCACACACTTCATGCCCATCCCCACCATAGGAGTTCATGTGCCTGACATCCTGAAAGGGGCCAGTTGCATGGATAGGGAGGGTGGCGCCGCCCATGTGCCCACAATAGACAGGCCACCCCCTGCCTTTAATTTGTAAAAGCTGGGAGGCAGAGACGGGCATTCAGGTCATGTGAACACTGTGATTGGCTTTCACAGCAGTCACATGACAGGAAAGCTCCCAACTGCAAGTATGCATTAGGAGCTTACCGTTGCCTGCTGTGCTGGGAGCGCGCTCTTAACGCGGTAAGTTGTTTTAACAGGGCAGCATGTGTGTCGCCGCTCAACGTTAAGACCCACCTGCATCAGGAGGTTAAATGTTATCAATGCAACAGTTGTGCGACAGTCAAAGTCACACCGATCCAAAGTTGCATCAAAGTCGCAATGGAAACGGCACGACTTTGGAGTTGCACAAGTGTGAATGGAACGTTGGGGTTCACATTAACTTCAAAACAGAAGCCCTAGGGTGATTTTCACCCACGACCAGCTCGAGTACCCACCCTTTTGGGACTTGGGGGAGCATGGGATAATTTGCAAAATGGGGGGGCAATGGCATTTAAAGCATGGCTGAAGTCCAGTCTTCAGATTAGAAAGCGCCTGGGTCATACTGCGATCGCCCCCCCCCCCTCCCCCCCAAAACCAATTGCAACAGAAGGTTCTCGAAGTACATTCAAGTGTGTTATGGGACAAGCAGAGTTGCTTCATGTGGCTTTCTGGGAAATCCGGATACACTGGCAGGAAGTGGACTGTGTGTGGGAATATCCCCCCCCCCCCCCCCATGAGGGACGTTTCCAGTTCTGGGCACCCAACTATGTGCAATATTGTCAATGACAACAGATCCTTTCTGAAGTGTTTACCGATCCGCTACAAGTTACTCTATAAGCGGAATCCAGGTGAAGTGTCAGCTAAAGCTGAACTCTCGGCACAAAAACATCTTCAACCACTTCCTGTCCGGAGGAATTCTATCGTTTTTCTTACACAAATCAGCATTGTTTGTTAGAAAATTACTTAGAACCCCCCCCCCCCCCCAAATATAATATATATTCTCTGAAAGCAGAGGCCCTGGAGAATAAAATGGTAACTGTTGCAACTTTTTCTTTTTTATGTTTTCCACGATATTTGCACAGCCTTTTATTAAAATCAATAAAAAATTTGGGGGGGGAAGAACACCAAGACACCAGTTTGTTTGTTTGTTTTTGCCAAAATATAAAAAGACGATATTGCATCAAGTGAATAGATACCAAACATGTCAAGATTTAAAATTGCACAAGTCCATAAAATGGCAACAAACTACAGTATCTAAAAATTATCCAACGGTGATGCTTTAAAAGCCTTTACAGCTAAAAGATTTTTTTTTTTTTTAAGAATCATACTTACCTAGGTGGATGCTGCATCTGTCCCCCGGAGCCTCTTACATTGAGAGCCGAGTGATCTAACAGCGCCGATCGCTCAGTTCTTACAGCTCCCTGAGCAGAGAGCTGGTGACTGTCAGTCAGCAGCTCTCTGCTCTCTCCCCCCCCCCCGTGCACTCACTAGAGCTGTGGAGGGGGTGGGAGCGACTGGTTCAGGCTCTCAGTGGCTCTCACTGAAAGGCTGAGCCAGGTGCCGGTCCAGGCATGTGGGCGGATCCCGACTTCCACTGTCGTGATCTTGCCCAGCTTGGTGATGTCAGCGGGCTTCAGCCAGCTGTCAGCTTGAAACGGGTCACAGGAGTGCAGAACGTACTTCACCCCTGTGATCCACAGGAGAAGTACAGCCAAATGAGCTTTTCTCATACTTCTCCTTTAATACTGAAATATGGCCCTAGCACTTTACATATACATTGTACATTCACATCAGTCCCTACACCCAAGGAGCTTACAATCTAAGGCCCCTAACTCACATTCATACATAAACATACTGGGGCCCATTTAGACAGGAGCCAATTAACCTCCCAACATGTCTTTGTAGTGTGGGAGGAAACCGGAGTACCCGGAGGAAACCCACGCAGGCACCGGGAGAACATCCAAACTCCAGGCAGGTAGTGCTGTGGTTGGGATTTGAACCGATGACCGGTTCGAATCCCAGGTGATAGGTAGTCAGGTGGGTGATAAGTAGTCTTTAGGGAGATGATATAAAGAGTGATCAGCGCAACTTATTAAACAGCTGTGTATATCTTAAAATCAATGTAAATATTGCTCTGTAAATATTACTGTGCAACCAAATAACTATGTGCAGCTTCAGTAAACAATGATATACTAGTAGTCTTTAGGGAGACATCAGGGGTCTATTAGGCCCCCGATGTCTCCCCTGCCCTCCACATCAGCTAACCAAGCACAGATCATGCTTTTCTAGCTGCTTCTCTGGCTGCGACAGCCAGGGAATGATAGCTCTGGAACTGAAAGTAATGAAGTACTCGTCACTTCCGGGTTCATTCATCAAAGAGGAAATTGGGGGATGGGCGTTCCCCGTCTTCTCTGTGTGAAGCGGTTATGGCCATCTACTGTGGTTCTTGGGCTTCCCCTGGTGGAGAATATAGATTTAAAAAACACAATACACACACACACACACACACACACCACCCTACACAAAGAAAGCAAGAGCGGTGGGAGGGGCCCAAAAGCTCTACCCATTACAGGCTGCCCGGAGAAAACTACAGGAGGGGGTGGAGACAAGATAAGTCACCCTGCACAAAAAGAGTGAGCAGAGCTGTGGGAGGGGCCAAGCAGACCCCAGCCACTACAGGCTGTCATCAGAGAACTATAGTAGGGGGTAGCGACAAGACCAGTCACCCTGCACAAGGAGAGAGTGCAAAATTGTGGGAGGGGCCCAAAAGCTCCACCCACTACAGGCTACCTGCAGAAAACTACAGGAGGGGGTGGAGACAAGATTAGTCACCCTGCACAAAAAGAGCGAGCAGAGCTGTGGGAGGGGCCCAGCAGACCCCACCCACTACAGGCTGTCATCAGAGAACCACAGGAGGAGGGGGCGGCGACAAGACCAGTCCACCTGCACAAGGAGAACGAGCAGCAGTGTGCGGTCTTTATTACAGGAAGTCTCACACAATTACTGCACAGATCTGGAGCAAATACACAAAGATCACCGAGATTCAGAGAAGAACACACACATAATGAATGGATTTGGTCAATTTTGATTTATTTTGGTGTTCAGCTTTAATTACACTGGCGGTAAGCCATGTTGTCACTCTCCCGCCACTTGTCTCAGTTACGGCACACATCCGATAATCTGTTTACACACTAGGCTGCCATTGCATCACTCTTGTTCCTGTTATTATAGCAGGAAAACTCAAAGAAGAGTCATGGGCACCAAAGAAAAAAAAAAAACAAAAAAAATAATATATAAAAAAAAAAAAACAGAAAAACATAAATAAAACCTTTTTTTTAGCCTTTAGTTATACTTTAAGTACCGGGGTGGTCGTTGCACAAAATCGTAATCACAAAACTGTAAAAATGAAGCCGATGCTCCCACAATCACAGCATAGAGACCGCGCTGCTGTGAGAAGACGACGAGTCACTGAGGACTTCTCAAAAATCAACAGCCTTTGTCACCCAAAGCAACCAATCAGGGATCCCTCCCTTTAGTTTTCAGGAAGGTTTGGAGAGTACAGGAAGGAAGAAAATGATTGGCTGCTGTGGGCCACAGTCTGCCCCCCCCCCATAGCTGGCTCCTTTTGAAATCGGCACTGGCCATACATGGATAAGAATTGGGACGGTCCCTACTGAAGTGGCTTCATTCCGATCCACGTACGGCCGGGCTTCACAATACAGCTTTATACCGAAACGTAACCAAATCTTCCACAACGAGAAGCTCCTCACCTGACCACGTCGGGCGCCGCGCCTTCATTAGAAAGGGACATCTGAAGGTGACGTTCTTTGGTGAGCAGCTCATCCACAAGGTTCTGTCTTCGATCCCCTTCCAGCTGGGTGCTATGAGCCATGCAAGTTAAGGTTTTTATATGATTTGTCGCAGAGTAAAACCTTCCTTACTGCAAGCTTCAACCACCTCCCTCTCACCCACGGCGGTACTTTTACTGCGAGCCGGGCGGCAGCTGTACATCACTGGCGCTCCCCCCCACCCCCACCGCCGGGGCATGCAGCAGCGCAATCCTGTGACATTGTAATCATGCGATCGCTATGACACAATCATATCGATCACATGATAACCGCAGCAATGCGCTGTGATCGCTGTGAGCGGCCGCGGTCATCACGTGATCAATATAACTGGTCACAGCGGAAACAGGATTACAATGTAAACAAAAACAGTAATAAGTGGCTTCTAGTCGTGACTGCTTTGCTTACTATTGTGATGCTGCGATTGGCCCACAGCGATCACATGGTACCTGGGCCAATCAGAACACCCTGTACCATGTGATTAGTTGTAGCCAATTAAAAGATCCCTATTGCAAGCATGCTATTCATGACAGCTAAAACTATTGCTTATAAAAGTGTAGTGTAAAAAAAAAAAAAAAAAATCCCTAAACATCACCCCAGTTTTTTTTTTGTTTTTGTTTTTTAACAGTGTCACTATGGGGACACTACTACTCTGATAAGAGTATGAAAAAATAAATAAATAATAAAATCTTCAAAAAGGACAAAAAAAAATTTTTTTTAACTTTTAAAATTATTATTTTTGACAAAATACATTCCAATATAAATTAAAAAAAATTACTTGGTATTGCTTATCATATTCCATAGAACAGATAATAAAAAAAATTGGGGCATGAACAAGAAGAAATATTTTATTTTATAATACACTATATATTTAAATAATGAATCTTCCAATGGGAACACTAGTTCTGGTGTCCCCAAAAATTTCCCGCCTCCTCCCCTCCAAAAATTAAAAGTCAGCAGCTTCCCATTACTGTAGCTGATGACTTTTAATCTTAGGACACTTACCTGCCCGGGGAGCCCGCGATGTCTGCACCACAGTTGATTTTCCGGCTCTCGGGGTGCAGCAGCCGCCGCCATTCGATGTGAGGGAAGCTCACAGTGTGCAGTGAAATCAGAGGCTGTACAGGGTGGAGCCCCGGGGGGGAGGGGAGGGGTCAGCGGAAGCCGTATGGGAAGGATACATCTGACGTGTGGACACCGATCTCAGGAGGGAATCCCTTAGCTGTTCGATCCGCTCGTTCAGTTTCTTCATCAGAGTGCGAATGGTCACCGTGACCTGCGGGGGAGGGGGGAGAGAATCGCACGATTAAAGCCAAATCCCATTCATAGAATACAGTTGTGCTCATAAGTTTACATACCCTGGCAGAATTTATGATTTCTTGGCCATTTTTCAGAGAATATGAATAACACAAAAAACTTTTTTCACTCATGGTTAGTGATTTGGCTGAAGCCATTCATTATCAATCAGCCGTGTTTACTGTTTATAAATAATAATGGCAACAGAAACGACCCAAATGACCCCGATCAAAAGTTTACACACCCCAGAGATTTTGGCCTGATAACATGAACACATAGTTACATAGTTACTAAGGTTGAATAAAGACACCAGTCCATCCAGTTCAACCTGAGTGAGTGTCTACAATTGTCCCCATCCCTGTACATTGCACACTCACATCGCTCCCTACCCTCAAGGAGCCCACAATCCAAGGTCCCCATTCATATACTAGGGGCCAATTTGGGACAGAAGCCAAATTTACCTACCTGCATGTCTTTGGAGTGTGGGAGGAAACCGGAGTAAACACATGCAGACACAGGGAGAACATGCAAACTCCAGGCATGTTGTGTCGTGGTTGGGATTCAAACCAGCGACGCTTTTTACTGCTAGGTGAGAGTGCTAACCACTACACCACTGTGCAGCCCACTACACCACTGTGCCTTTGTTGACACAAAGGGGTTTGAATGGCTATTAAAGGTCCCCATCCTCCCCTATGATCTGTTTGCTAGTGTGTGTGTATAAAAAGGTCAATGAGTTTCTGGACTCCTGACAGACCCTTGCATCTTTCATCCAGTGCTGCACTGACGTTTCTGGATTCTGAGTCATGGGGGAAAGCGAAGGAATTGTTAAAGGATCTGCAGGAAAAGGTAGTTGAACTGTATAAAACAGAAAAAAGGGATCTAAAAGGATATCCAAGGAATTGAGAATGCCAATCAGCAGTGTTCAAACTCTAATCAAGAAGTGGAAAATGAGGGGGTTCTGTTGAAACCAAACCACGGTCAGGTAGACCAACTAAAATTTCAGCCACAACTGGCAGGAAAATTGTTTGGGATGCAAAGAAAAAAATCCACAAATAACTTCAGGTGAAATACAGGACTCTCTGAAAACATGTGGTGTGGCTGTTTCAAGATGTACAATAAGGAGGCACTTGAAGAAAGACGGGCTGCATGGTCGAGTCGCCAGAAGAAAGCCATTACTTCACAAATGCCACAAAGTATACCGCTTACAATTCACCAAACAGCACAGAGATAAGCCTCAAATCTTCTGCCAAAGTAATTTGGGGTGAAAGACCAAAATTGAGCTTTTTGGCCACAACCATAAACACTACATTTGGAGAGGAGTCAACAAAGCCTATGATGAAAGGTCCACCATCCCTACTGTGAAACACGGAGGTGGATCGTTGATGTTTTGGGGATGTGTGAGCTACAAAAGGCACAGGAAATTTGGTCAAAGTTGTTGGCAAGATGAATGCAGAACGTTATCAAAAAATACTGGAGGAACATTTTGCATTCATCAGCCAGGAAGCTGCGCATGGGACGTACTTGGACATTCCAACATGACAATGACCCAAAACACAAGGCCAAGTCCACCTCTCATTGGCTACAGCAGAATAAAGTGAAGGTTCTGGAGTGGCCATCTCAGTCTCCTGACCTCAATATCATTGAGCCCCTCTGGGGAGATCTCAAACGTGCCATTCATGCAAGACAGCCCAAGAATTTACAGGAACCGGAGACTTTAGCAAGTGGAACCATCTGAGAAGATAAAGAGCCTCGTCCACAAATACCACGAAAGACTTCAAGCTGTCATTGATGTTCTGGAGCGATCCCCTGCGGAGCGAAGCGGAGGCCCGTACACCTCCGTGTGAAAGGGCCCTCAGGCTCTCTACCTCTTCAGGGCTTATATACCATTTTTCTGCCCCCCTTACGAGTATTTTTTTTTTATTCATTCCGTTAAACTGCATGAAAATATTATTGTTCATTAACATGCTATACTTTTTGTAGCTTCTGACTTTTAAATGGGTGGAACGCCACTTTAACCACATGCCGACCGGCGCACGCCCGATATACGTCGGCAGAATGGCACGGACAGGCAAATGAGCGCACAGGTACGTCCCTTTAAATTTGCCGCCGTTCCATCGCATGCTATAACTTTTGCGCAAACCAATTGATAAACGATTATTGCGTTTTTTTTCCACCAAAAATATATAAAAGAATACGTATCGGACTGAGGAAAAAATATGTTTTTTTTATATATTTTTGGGGGATATTTATTATAGAAAAACAATGCAAAAATAATGTGTTTTTTTCAAAATTGTCACTCTTTGTTTGTAGCGCAAATAATAAAAACCGCAGGGGTCAAATACCACCAAAAGAAAGCTCCATTTGTGGGGGGGGCGGGGGGGGGAGTACGTCAATTTTGTTTGGGAGCCACGTCGCACGACCGCGCAATTGTCAGTTAAAGCGCCGCAGTGCCGAATCACGAAAAGTGCTCTGGTCTTTGGCCTGCAAAATGGTCCGGGGCTTAAGTGGTTAAACCCTGAAGAAGGAGGGGGATGCCTATCCCCCAGAAACGCGTTGGCGGTATCAGACGCTCTGTTTTCAAAAAGTTTTTTGAACAAAACATCCAAAGAAAGACGACAGTTTTTACAAGGTGCTCCTAACCAACCTAAAACATGGCTGCCTCGTGGCCGACAATGGCATCAGCCACTACCTATGTCATGTGATAACACAGAACTCCGGACACAAGACAGCACACGCCGCAGACAGGAGGAATAATAATTATCTTTCGTCATTTGCTCTTGAATTTGCGCAGAGAATTTTCTGGCGACGGCTGGCCGGGCAGCCATTGTTGTCACCACAAACACGTCAGACGGTTGTTTACAGTAGAAGCAAGACTTGGAGCCGGTGACTCCCCCCGGGGAAATGTGCAGCTTTTCACCCGTTCACTCCCACCGCTGAAAAAACTAATATATAAAACCTGCAGAGTCCATTGAATCGCTAAAAACGGGCGCTGAGCACACCTCATATGATCCTGATGAAGAGGAACATGACAACAAACTGCATTCAGCTCTATCATTCGAAGAGAAACTCACAACTTTTATTATAAAAAAAAATAAAAAATCTGAGCTCCAGCCCCGTGACTTTGTCCAGGCTGAGATGATGTTATCAGTCTGCTGCAGGCAGGAGGAAGCATTTACTTAGTCCCCACTTCCCCACTGATCAGACTGCAACATTGTAACTTTGTTGCAAGTGACAAAGTGAGAGGCTGCAGCAGGGGGCTGATCTGTGTCAGACATTTGTGATTGTGTCATCTCTGAGCCGGCAATCTCAGTTCAGAAAATAGATGGTGACCCCTGAATGATGTCTGAACAGAGACCCCCTGATGTAAAGTAAGCAGTGGGTCGGCTTTTGGGAGGAGTTATGCCAATATCAAAATTGCCCTTATAGGTGGGTGTTCCTAGGAAGGCTGTATTTGTATACAGACCGCCCACATGCGATGCTAATGTGAGGCTGAGCCTCCATTAATGACAGAACTGAAATCCAATGAATGAAAGGGGCTGGGCCAGTCAGGCTGGGGAGAAAAGAGCTAGATGATGCTGTAAGCCAGGTAATTAGGCTGGGGGCTCTATCTGACTTGCAACTTCTAATGCACATGGTGAGAAGCTCACAGTGTGCAGTGAAATCGGAGGAGGCCATTTCAGTCCAGGGGGGAGGAGCTGGTAAGACTGAAGGGAAGGCTGGAGCGAGGATCAGATTAGGTGAGATGCGGATCCACTGCAGGGGGTTCCCACATTGCACCCGACCCGAGTTCACACTCCCATATGCAAACCGCTGGGAGTGTCAATGCAAAGTTAATGACACCCCCAGATGGGTTGGCACATCGCAGTGCGAACTGTCAATTCAGACAGGAATTGGATCACACGATCCGATTCTGGTGCGGACAAAAAAAAAAAAGGGCTCCTGCACACCTTTGGTCCGAATGCGATGCAAATTCAGCCATACTATCTGTATGACTGAATTTGCATCACGCAAACATCACCTGTGATGTCGCACCGCGGTGTGAACCCAGCCTTAGGGAGGGGGGATGGGGGGCGGAGCCTGGAGTCAGGCTTTAGGCTGCATTCACATCTCAGCGTAGCGTCTGAGCATTTTTCTGGAGTTTTTTGGTGCATTTTTTGTACGATTCTGAACGTTGGCATTGTTTTATTACCCAATAGAGAAAACTCATCTATTGCATCATTTGTAGCTAGGTCTTTCAGATTTTTTAGCTTTTATTTTATTATTAATTTATTTTTATTTTTTAGAGTTGAAGCTGGGAGTTAGTTGGGATTAGAAGCTGGGAGTTAGTTGGGATTAGAAGCTGGGAGTTAGTTGGGATTAGAAGCTGGGAGTTAGTTGGGATTAGAAGCTGGGAGTTAGTTGGGATTAGAAGCTGGGAGTTAGTTGGGATTAGAAGCTGGGAGTTAGTTGGGATTAGAAGCTGGGAGTTAGTTGGGATTAGAAGCTGGGAGTTAGTTGGGATTAGAAGCTGGGAGTTAGTTGGGATTAGAAGCTGGGAGTTAGTTGGGATTAGAAGCTGGGAGTTAGTTGGGATTAGAAGCTGGGAGTTAGTTGGGATTAGAAGCTGGGAGTTAGTTGGGATTAGAAGCTGGGAGTTAGTTGGGATTAGAAGCTGGGAGTTAGTTGGGATTAGAAGCTGGGAGTTAGTTGGGATTAGAAGCTGGGAGTTAGTTGGGATTAGAAGCTGGGAGTTAGTTGGGATTAGAAGCTGGGAGTTAGTTGGGATTAGAAGCTGGGAGTTAGTTGGGATTAGAAGCTGGGAGTTAGTTGGGATTAGAAGCTGGGAGTTAGTTGGGATTAGAAGCTGGGAGTTAGTTGGGATTAGAAGCTGGGAGTTAGTTGGGATTAGAAGCTGGGAGTTAGTTGGGATTAGAAGCTGGGAGTTAGTTGGGATTAGAAGCTGGGAGTTAGTTGGGATTAGAAGCTGGGAGTTAGTTGGGATTAGAAGCTGGGAGTTAGTTGGGATTAGAAGCTGGGAGTTAGTTGGGATTAGAAGCTGGGAGTTAGTTGGGATTAGAAGCTGGGAGTTAGTTGGGATTAGAAGCTGGGAGTTAGTTGGGATTAGAAGCTGGGAGTTAGTTGGGATTAGAAGCTGGGAGTTAGTTGGGATTAGAAGCTGGGAGTTAGTTGGGATTAGAAGCTGGGAGTTAGTTGGGATTAGAAGCTGGGAGTTAGTTGGGATTAGAAACTGGGAGTTAGTTGGGATTAGAAGCTGGGAGTTAGTTGGGATTAGAAGCTGGGAGTTAGTTGGGATTAGAAGCTGGGAGTTAGTTGGGATTAGAAGCTGGGAGTTAGTTGGGATTAGAAGCTGGGAGTTAGTTGGGATTAGAAGCTGGGAGTTAGTTGGGATTAGAAGCTGGGAGTTAGTTGGGATTAGAAGCTGGGAGTTAGTTGGGATTAGAAGCTGGGAGTTAGTTGGGATTAGAAGCTGGGAGTTAGTTGGGATTAGAAGCTGGCGGTTAGGATTAGAAGTTGGCGGTTAGGATTAGAAGTTGGCGGTTAGGATTAGAAGTTGGCGGTTAGGATTAGAAGTTGGCGGCTAGGATTAGAAGTTGGCGGCTAGGATTAGAAGTTGGCGGTTAGGATTAGAAGTTGGCGGTTAGGATTAGAAGTTGGCGGCTAGGATTAGAAGTTGGCGGTTAGGATTAGGAGTTAAGGGTTAGGATTAGGAGTTGTGGTTATTATTATTTTATGTTGGGGTGTTACTACTACATGAATAAATACAGAAATAAATGAAACTAATAAATAAATTCAATAAATACTAGGTAATAATAAATAATGAATGCCCTAACCTTAACCCCAAAGTCTGTAAAATAAAATAATAACCAACTAAAAACCCCAAAACACAAAATAAATAAATACGTTATTATTATTAAAAAAACAAACCACAGCGCTAACATTACCCGAATAAAGTGCAACTTCTTAAAGTGTAAATATTGTACATCTACGATAACTCAATACATAATACAAACTAGAGGTCGACCGATATATCGGCCGATATTTGGCGTTTTTTAATTAATCGGCATCGGCCGATTGTGCTGATAAAAAGGCCGATGATATATTCAGAGCGACTTGCAAATGTAATAGAAGTCAGTGTAAGTTGCCTGGAGACTTGAGTGAAGCGACTTTCCTCCTCTCTGGGCAGTTTGCCAAGAAAAGATCAAAAAGATACAATGTTTACACTTCAATGAATGAAATCATCTCTGTGTGTAAAGTTCTCAGTTTAACCATTTAAAAGACTAAATCTTTTTTGACACTTGTTGCTTACAAATAAAAATCCTGTATTTTCTGCTAGAAATTTACTTAGAACCCCCCAAAACTTATATATATATATATATTTTTTAGCAGAGATCCTAGGGAATAAAATAGCGGTTGTTGCAATATTTTATGTCACACAGTATTTGCGCAGCGGTCTTTCAAACTCAATTTTTTGGGGAAAAAATACACAGATTAAAAAAAAAAAAAAAAAAAAAAAACAGTAAAGTTATCCCATTTTTTTTCATCCAAAAGTTTTGATTACCTGTTTTTGTGTAAATATATAAAAAAAAATTATATATATATATTTCATTCTAATTTTTACATACAAGTGAACTGTTTGGATGTTTGTTTTGTTTAATAAATGTAAGAAATTTTCTGTATCACTTAAGGCTGCTTTCACACTGGAGCGAGCAGGCGTTGACGGTAAAACGCTGCCAGTTTTAGCGGCGCTTTACCGTCATTTTAGCGGGGCACTTATAATCCAGCTAGCGGCCCAGGAAGGGGTTAAATGTGCCCGTGAAGCACCGCTGCCAAATCGCATTGCAGGTGCTTCGGCAGCGGTACCCATTCATTTCAATGGGCAGGAGTGGTGGGGGAGGGGTATACACCACTCCAAAGATGCTGCTTGCAGGACTTTTTTTTTTAACATCCTGCCAGCGCATCGCCTCAGTGGGAAAGCACTCGGGGCTTCCACACAGACTGCAGGGGAGCCGTTTTGCAGGTACTTTACAGGCGCTATTTTAAAGCGCCTGAAAAACGCCCCAGTGGGAAAGGTGTCTAACTGTTAGATTTCATGAGATTAAGGGGAAAAAATAAATAAATAATCGGCCTAACATATCGGGCCAAAAAAAATAAAAAATCGGCATCATATATCGGCCATCGGCCGTGGCGATTTCTAAATATCGGTATCGGCCAGAGAAAAACCCATATCGGTCGACCTCTAATACAAACACAAATTATATTATTTTTAATAGTTTGCGGTTTAATTATTTTGATAGGAACACAGGAGACATTTATCTATTAATTTAGATTTTACATTATTATTATTAGTAATATTATTTATTATTGTTTTCAGGTTTGGGTGATTATCATTATTAATAATAAATGTATTATTTTTAAGGTCAGGGGTTCATTATTATTTATGTATTATTAGACGTTATTGATTACATTTATTTATGCTGATTTTTAGTTATTTGAGTGTTTATTTTACATTTATTTATTCATATATTTTTACTATTTGAGGTTTTAAATTTTGTAATTTGAGCAGAAAATTGTGCAAGAACCGCACAAAAACCATGTGGCGTGTTTCCATTCATACTGAGGTTTTAAAGGAGTTGTTAAAGTCTCATGGTTTACATTAAGGTGAAAAACCTTTTGTGGTGCAGCACCCCCAGAGCCCCCCCCCCCCCCTTTTACTTACTTGAACCCGATATTTCCAGTGACAAGCAACGGGCTCAGCAGCTCCAGCCACGGTCTCAGGTCCTCATTGGATAAATTGATGGCAGCAGGAGCCATTGGCTACTGCTGCAGTCAATCAAATCCAGTGACAAGGGAGCCGGGGGCGGGGCCGAGTCCTGCTGTCTGTATCAATGGACGCAGCAGCAGGACTCGGGAGCGCACCTCCATGGGAGCACTCAATGGGAAAGAACGCCGCAGTGGGACCCCAGAAGAGGAGGATTGGGGCTGCTCTGTGCAAAACCATTACACAGAGGAGGGAAGTATGACATGTTTATTATTTAAAAAAAATACATGAATCTTTACAATGACATGAAGATCAGGAGGGGAAAGGTACGAGGGGAGGGTACGAGAGGGGGGGGAAGGTACGAAAGGGGGAGGGAAGGTACGAGAGGGGGAGGGAAGGTACGAGAGGGGGAGGGAAGGTACGAGAGGGGGGGAGGGTACGAGAGCTGCGGCTGATGAATCGCTAATCATGTTTATGTTTTGTGAATGTTATCATGGAAAAAAACCAGAACCCAAAGAAAAGAAAATTGGAGAGCAAAGATTGACGAGTGTTGTCTATACACAGACTGATCCTGTAATTATAGAGGAGGGAGATCCATCCGCAGATCATGTGAGGGAAAAACACCGACCGTCCTCAGAGGATACAAAGAAAGGACACCACGGACCCCCCCCCCTGCTCATCTGCCCCACCACTGCCCCACCCGCACATCTGCCCCACCACTGCCCCGCCCGCACATCTGCCCCACCACTGCCCCGCCCGCACATCTGCCCCACCACTGCCCCGCCCGCACATCTGCCCCACCACTGCCCCGCCCGCACATCTGCCCCACCACTGCCCCCCCTGCACATCTGCCCCACCACTGCCCCCCCTGCACATCTGCCCCACCACTGCCCCCCCTGCACATCTGCCCCACCACTGCCCCCCCTGCTCATCTGCCCCACCACTGCCCCCCCTGCTCATCTGCCCCACCACTGCCCCCCCTGCTCATCTGCCCCACCACTGCCCCCCCTGCTCATCTGCCCCACCACTGTCCCCCCTGCTCATCTGCCCCACCACTGTCCCCCCTGCTCATCTACCCCACCACTGTCCCCCCTGCTCATCTGCCCTCCCTCTGTAACCCCCCTGCTCATCTGCTCCACCACAGTATCCCCATGCTCTTCTGTCTAACTACTGAATCAACTTCTTATCTGTCCTAACACTGAACCCATCTGCCCCACCACTGTAACCCTGCTTTCTCATCTGCCCCACCAATGTACATCTTGCACGTCTCACCTCTGTATCCCTGCTCTCCCGCCCCACCACTGAACCTCCCTGCACATCTGCCCCACCGCTGTACCCTCCTGGTTATCTGTTCCACCTCTGAACCTCTCCTGCTCATTTTCCCACCGCTGTACACTGTTCCTGTGTGCCATGTGGAAAGGGGGGGGTTGTCTCTTCCCTCCAATCAGTACCGAGCCTCAGTTCCGCCGGTCCCCCGCTCCGTACCGAGCCTCAGCTCCGCCGGTCCCCCGCTCCGTACCGAGCCTCAGCTCCGCCGATTCCCCGCTCCGTACCGAGCCTCAGCTCCGCCGATTCCCCGCTCGGCTACCGAGCCTCAGCTCCGCCGATTCCCCGCTCGGCTACCGAGCCTCAGCTCCGCCGATTCCCCGCTCGGCTACCGAGCCTCAGCTCCGCCGATTCCCCGCTCGGCTACCGAGCCTCAGCTCCGCCGATTCCCCGCTCGGCTACCGAGCCTCAGCTCCGCCGATTCCCCGCTCGGCTACCGAGCCTCAGCTCCGCCGATTCCCCGCTCGGCTACCGAGCCTCAGCTCCGCCGATTCCCCGCTCGGCTACCGAGCCTCAGCTCCGCCGATTCCCCGCTCGGCTACCGAGCCTCAGCTCCGCCGATTCCCCGCTCGGCTACCGAGCCTCAGCTCCGCCGATTCCCCGCTCGGCTACCGAGCCTCAGCTCCGCCGATTCCCCGCTCGGCTACCGAGCCTCAGCTCCGCCGATTCCCCGCTCGGCTACCGAGCCTCAGCTCCGCCGATTCCCCGCTCGGCTACCGAGCCTCAGCTCCGCCGATTCCCCGCTCGGCTACCGAGCCTCAGCTCCGCCGATTCCCCGCTCGGCTACCGAGCCTCAGCTCCGCCGATTCCCCGCTCGGCTACCGAGCCTCAGCTCCGCCGATTCCCCGCTCGGCTACCGAGCCTCAGCTCCGCCGATTCCCCGCTCGGCTACCGAGCCTCAGCTCCGCCGATTCCCCGCTCGGCTACCGAGCCTCAGCTCCGCCGATTCCCCGCTCGGCTACCGAGCCTCAGCTCCGCCGATTCCCCGCTCGGCTACCGAGCCTCAGCTCCGCCGATTCCCCGCTCGGCTACCGAGCCTCAGCTCCGCCGATTCCCCGCTCGGCTACCGAGCCTCAGCTCCGCCGATTCCCCGCTCGGCTACCGAGCCTCAGCTCCGCCGATTCCCCGCTCGGCTACCGAGCCTCAGCTCCGCCGATTCCCTGCTCGGCTACCGAGCCTCAGCTCCGCCGATTCCCCGCTCGGCTACCGAGCCTCAGCTCCGCCGATTCCCCGCTCGGCTACCGAGCCTCAGCTCCGCCGATTCCCCGCTCGGCTACCGAGCCTCAGCTCCGCCGATTCCCCGCTCGGCTACCGAGCCTCAGCTCCGCCGATTCCCCGCTCGCTACCGAGCCTCAGCTCCGCCGATTCCCCGCTCGCTACCGAGCCTCAGCTCTGCCGATTCCCCGCTCGCTACCGAGTAGTAAGCCTCAGCTCTGCCGATTCCCCGCTCGCTACCGAGTAGTAAGCCTCAGCTCCGCTGATCCCCCGCTCAGTAGTAAGCCTCAGCTCCGCTGATCCCCCGCTCAGTAGTAAGCCTCGGCTCCGCTGATCCCCCGCTCAGTAGTAAGCCTCGGCTCCGCTGATCCCCCGCTCAGTAGTGAGCCTCGGCTCCGCTGATCCCCCGCTCAGTAGTGAGCCTCGGCTCCGCTGATCCCCCGCTCAGTAGTGAGCCTCGGCTCCGCTGATCCCCCGCTCAGTAGTGAGCCTCGGCTCCGCTGATCCCCCGCTCAGTAGTGAGCCTCGGCTCCGCTGATCCCCCGCTCAGTAGTAAGCCTCAGCTCCGCTGATCCCCCGCTCAGTAGTAAGCCTCAGCTCCGCTGATCCCCCGCTCAGTAGTAAGCCTCAGCTCCGCTGATCCCCCGCTCAGTAGTAAGCCTCAGCTCCGCTGATCCCCCGCTCAGTAGTAAGCCTCAGCTCCGCTGATCCCCCGCTCAGTAGTAAGCCTCAGCTCCGCTGATCCCCCGCTCAGTAGTAAGCCTCAGCTCCGCTGATCTCCCGCTCAGTAGTAAGCCTCAGCTCCGCTGATCCCCCGCTCAGTAGTAAGCCTCAGCTCCGCTGATCCCCCGCTCGCTACCGAGTAGTAAGCCTCAGCTCCGCTGATCCCCCGCTCAGTAGTAACCCCCAGCTCCGCTGATCCCCCGCTCAGTAGTAACCCCAAACTCCGCTGATATGTACAACTTATGTAGGTGGATTTGTTTAATCTTTGTGCCTCATCTGAGGACAGTCACATCACCAGGTGTATGTAAGGGTTTGCAACCACTTGCAAGACAATCCCTGGTGACCCTGCCATGAACAGTTTTTATGCTTTAGTGATGCTTTTTTAAAGCTTTGATGAAGCTTGGCCAATGCCCCATGTGTGTTGATTTGCTATTTGTTTTAAAGGGGCTCAGTAGCACCCCCACTCAGCAGATCCCCCCAGCTTATTAGTACCCCCACTCAGTGCTTTTCTCATGCACTTCCTGTTACAGGGTGATAACACTATGTGGCCTGTCTCCCAATTGCACTCCTGCGTCCCCACCCTGTCACATGCTCCCATGGTGAAGACTACAAGCAGCTGCACCAACATACATTGCACAGTCACGGTCCACCATCGTCTCTATCAGGAGCAATGGTGCGCCCCTGATACTGGACGAAGAGCATGAAGACAGGAAGCAGCTGAAAGATCAGCAGCACTGAGTTGGGGGAAACAAAAAAGGATGTAAAAAAAGAGAAGTAAAAGTTAAACTCAAAAGCCAACGTCTCCCCCGTGACATCGTGTTTTTTTGCAATTCTTTGTTTACAGGATCACATCAGGACTCAACATAACAATAAGTTACTGTAACAATGCAAAACAGAAAAGAAGTACAAGTACAGCAGCAATAGTACTATGACAGATTGCAAAAGAATTACTGTCAGTCTGCACATTTTTTCCATTGGTTGCTAGGATGGAGGCCGTCTGCATCCTAGCAACCAAGATTTACACTGAGCCGACAGTGGGCAGAGCCTGGGGGGGGGACTCAGAGTCTAATTACCTACAAGGTTTCTTGTGAATGACAGCGCATGGCAGTGCGAAGATTTCATAGCCGCTCTTCAGCCCAATAGCAGCGTTCCCAATTAGGCTCCTCCCCTCAACCACAACACACATTATTGGCCGCTGCACCATCCCTTGGCCCCTTTCACACGGGTGCCTCCGTCTTGCGTAATCCACTTGCTCAGCGGGGGATACCTCCACTGATTCCCGCTAATCAGGTGGATGACAGGTCTGTCCCCGCTCACTGAACGGAGCGGACGCGGACCCAGTCCTGCTCTCCCCTATGGGGAAATCGAGTGAAAATGAACCGCCAGTGCGATCATCCGATCCAATCCGCCAGGTGGATGGAAATCGGACCACCATTCGCCTGGATTTTGCATGCGGGATCGGATAGCGGCGGACGTCAGCGGACACGTGTCCACAGGGGAGGGTGCAAGGTCCAAACAGGTCAACCTGAAAAACTGACAAGCGGACCCCATTAGACAGCCTGAGTGAAATGGGGGCTATATGAATTCCCCAGAATAGTTTTTGGCACCGTGATCCTCTAAGACAGGGGTCTCCAAACTTTCTAAACAATCATGACGATCAGAATACCCAACATGTTGTTTCGGAATTTTGCTCATACAGTTCCTTCTTCAGGGGTTTTAAAGCTATACTGTATAATCCATCATAAAAAATACATAGATATACCTTGTTTATCGGCGTATAACACGCGCCCCAAGTTTAGGAGGGAATTTAACCACTTGCCGCCCGCCCTATTACAAATTGACGGCGGCAAAGTGGTTTCATTATCCTAACCGGACGTCATATGACGTGATTAGGATAATGAGCCGCTGCGCGCCCCCGGGGGAGCGCATCGCGGCGATCGTTGTTGCGGGGTGTCAGTCTGACACCCGGCAACTACGATCTCGGTAAAGAGTCTCCGACGGAGACTCTTTACCACGTGATCAGCCGTGTCCAATCACGGCTGATCACAGTGTAAATGGGAAGAGCCGGTGATCGGCTTTCCCTCACTCGCGTCTGTCAGACGCGAGTAGAGGAGAGCCGATCGGCTGCTCCTCTGACAGGGGGGGTCTGTGCTGATCGATTATCAGCACAGCCCCCCCGAGGATGCCCACACTGGACCACCAGGGACACCACTAGACCACCAGGGAAAAGGTAATAAAAACCCACAATCCTCCCTAGACCACCAGGGTGCCAGTCAGCACAATGGGTGCCAATCAGTGCCCATAATGGATGCCAATCAGTGGCCACAATGGGCATCACTGATTGGCATGCATTATTGTTTGGCACTGATTGGCATCCATTACTATAACACCGATGCCGCCTATGAGTGCCCACCTGTGCCGCCTGAGTGCCCACCTGTGCCGCCTGAGTGCCCACCTGTGCCGCCTGAGTGCCCACCTGTGCCGCCTGAGTGCCCACCTGTGCCGCCTATCTGTGCCCACCTGTGCCGCCTATCTATGCCCACCTGTGCCGCCTATCTATGCCCACCTGTGCCGCCTATCTATGCCCACCTGTGCCGCCTATCCATGCCCACCTGTGCCGCCCATCCGTGCCAGCTATCAGTGCCAATTTGTGCCACCTATCAGTGTCCGTCCGTGTCGCCCATCCGTGTCGCCCATCCGTGTCGCCCATCAGTGCCGCCTATCAGTGCCACTTCATTGGTGCCACATTGGTGCCCATCAGTGCCACCTTATCAGTGCCCATCAGTGTAGCCCCATCAGTGCCCATCAGTGAAGGAGAAAACATACTTATTTACAAAGTTTTGAAACTGAAACAAAAAAAAACATTTTTTTTTTCAAAATTTTCGGTATTTTTTTATTTGTAGCGCAAAAAATAAAAACTGTAGAGGTGATCAAATACCACCAAAAGAAAGCTCTATTTGTGGGAAAAAAATGATAAAAATTTCATTTGGGTACAGTGTAGCATGACCGCGCAATTGTCATTCAAAGTGCGACAGCGCTGAAAGCTCAAAATTGGTCTGGGCAGGAAGGTGTTTAAGTGCCCCGTATTGAAGTGGTTAAAAGAAAAAAACTTTTAGGAGGGAAGTTTAAGGAAAAAAAAAAACTTACATTTAAATGCCCATCAATGCAGCCTTGTCAGTCATTGCAGCCTTGTCAGTCATTTGGAGCCTCGCATTGCAGCCTTGTCAGTCATTTGGAGCCTCGCATTGCAGCCTTGTCAGTCATTTGGAGCCTCGCATTGCAGCCTTGTCAGTCATTTGGAGCCTTGTCAGTCATTTGGAGCCTCGCATTGCAGCCTTGTCAGTCATTTGGAGCCTTGTCAGTCATTTGGAGCCTCGCATTGCAGCCTTGTCAGTCATTTGGAGCCTTGTCAGTCATTTGGAGCCTCGCATTGCAGCCTTGTCAGTCATTTGGAGCCTTGTCAGTCATTTGGAGCCTTGTCAGTCATTTGGAGCCTCGCATTGCAGCCTTGTCAGTCATTTGCAGCCTCGCATTGCAGCCTTGTCAGTCATTTGGAGCCTCGCATTGCAGCCTTGTCAGTCATTTGGAGCCTCGCATTGCAGCCTTGTCAGTCATTTGGAGCCTCGCATTGCAGCCTTGTCAGTCATTTGGAGCCTCGCATTGCAGCCTTGTCAGTCATTTGCAGCCTCGCATTGCAGCCTTGTCAGTCATTTGCAGCCTCGCATTGCAGCCTTGTCAGTCATTTGGAGCCTCGCATTGCAGCCTTGTCAGTCATTTGGAGCCTCGCATTGCAGCCTTGTCAGTCATTTGGAGCCTCGCATTGCAGCCTTGTCAGTCATTTGGAGCCTCGCATTGCAGCCTTGTCAGTCATTTGGAGCCTCGCATTGCAGCCTTGTCAGTCATTTGGAGCCTCGCATTGCAGCCTTGTCAGTCATTTGGAGCCTCGCATTGCAGCCTTGTCAGTCATTTGGAGCCTCGCATTGCAGCCTTGTCAGTCATTTGCAGCCTCGCATTGCAGCCTTGTCAGTCATTTGGAGCCTCGCATTGCAGCCTTGTCAGTCATTTGGAGCCTCGCATTGCAGCCTTGTCAGTCATTTGGAGCCTCGCATTGCAGCCTTGTCAGTCATTTGGTGCCTCGCATTGCAGCCTTGTCAGTCATTTGGAGCCTCGCATTGCAGCCTTGTCAGTCATTTGGAGCCTCGCATTGCAGCCTTGTCAGTCATTTGCAGTCTTGTCAGTGTGTTTGCCGTTTAAAAATCGCGCCTCCGAGATACAGAGCAGATGTCCCATGTATCTCGGCGGCTGTTCTCGGCTATTTTCGGAAACACTCGGCCGTTCTCGGCTATTTTCGGAAACACTCGGCCGTTCTCGGCTATTTTCGGAAACACTCGGCCGTTCTCGGCTATTTTCGGAAACACTCGGCCGTTCTCGGCTATTTTCGGAAACACTCGGCCGTTCTCGGCTATTTTCGGAAACACTCAGCCGTTCTCGGCTATTTTCGGCCACACTCGGCCGTTGTTTCGGGAAAAGCCGGAAGCCGCCGAGTGCGGCCAAAAATACCCGGAAGCCGCAGAGAACGGCAGAAAGAGTGAGAAACAGCGGGGGATCGGCGTATAACACACACCCCCGATTTTAAGGGGGAAAAAGTGCGTGTTATACGCCGATAAATATGGAAAATTAATCAAATAATATAAAGCATATGCAGAAAATGGGGACAACAACATAGAGCATGGCAAATAATGAAAGGCAATCCCTGAAGAAGGAACTGTATAAGCAAAATTCCGAAACATATTGGGTATTCTGATCGTCATGATTGATCTTGTTCTCTCACCTTAGGCTGGCCATACATTATACAATTTTCTTCTATAGATTTCCTTTAGATTTACCAAAACCATATAATATGAGGTCAAATCTGAACAATTTCAGTTTGTGTGCAATCAGGCCGGCCCTTCTACTACACAGTTGAAGGTAAATCTAAAGGAAATTGAATAAGAAAATTGTATGGTGTATGGCCAGCTTTAGAGTTCTCTCTGTCATGCTTCAGGAGATTAACTATGAATTGTTCAATATACTGTTTGTTTTTAAACCGAGTATTTTATGTATTTTGAATAAAATGTAAAACTTTATACGCTTTAACCCTCACCTGTACAATCCCCGGGGCATTTTTTCCTATTTTGCCTTGATTATTTGGGATGAGGTGTGGGTTTTCACATTTCATTGTTAGGTAGGTTTCTCTCATATATATATATATATTATATGATATGATATTTGACACTAGGGGGAGAACTAGTGCCCCATTGTTGGTGCCAGTGGCATGGATTATGGCCCATTTTTGGTGTCAGAAGGCAGAATAGTGTCTTACATCAGTGGGATGAATAGTGCCCCAAGGGCCAGATAATGGCAGGCAAAGGGGCCCCGGGCCGCAGCTTGGAGACCCCCCCCCCCCTGCTCTGCTCTAAGACATATGTGTCAAACATAAGGCCCACAGGCCGAATCTGGCCCGCCAGCCTATTTCATAGGCCCCACTCTCGCAGCTGTGGCACCCCATTCATCCCCGCCCACCTGGTCTCAGCACTCAGCAAGCAAAAGAGGAGGACAGAACTCACCCACCAGACCCTGCTCTTCTCTGTGTGCAGCTGAGGAGAGGCTAGTCTCTGCCCCACCCACAGCAGTCGGCGGCAGAAAGGAAGACAGAACTCCTCCTATAGATTCTGCGCAGAGCCCCTCCCCTCCTCCTCGTCATCTCCACCTCCCCTGGTCTCAGCATTCAGCAGCTGACTCCAGCCCTCCTTTGGTCCTCCTCCAGACAGTGCACTTCCTGCTTCCCAGCTCTGCCCCCAGCTTCTTCCCAGCAGCAGTACAAGGTGAGGGTGGTGCATTGTGGTGTAAAGGAGGGTGCAGGAACTCTTGACTTCTGATGTAAGGAGGTTTGGGTGTTCTGGACATCCAGACTTTACAGATAAACCATAATGGTGATACAAAGACAGAGCTGTGCCCCTCCCCCCAACCTTGGGGTGCAGGTCCGATCCGCAGCCTGGATAAGAGACAATGGTTCAAGAAAGGCTGACCGTACTCCCACGTATGACGCAGTAATGATAAAAATCCACCAAGATACATCACGAGACCTCTATGCAGGCATGGCGAGATTAACGCGTTTCAAGGTTTGCTTACTCATAATCTTAGTCCTATGACCAACGAACCTTGAGCCGTGAAACGCGTTCATCTTGCCATGCCTGCATAGAGGTCGTCATGTATTTTGGTGGATTTTTATCATCACTGCGTCATACCTGGGGGTGCGGTCAGCCTTTCCTTAACCGCAATGCTGATGTAGCCCCCGGGGATAAAATTGAGTTTGGAACCCCCGCTATAAGAAATGGGTTCAAAGTGAAGCACAATTCATCCCTTTACCCCCTCCCCCCCCCCCCACGAGACCTTACCCTGGCCGGGTTCTCTCCATTCCGCAGGTATCGATCCCTCTCATGGACCTTCTCGGCGATCTCCTGGGCGAGGTGGTACGTGTCATCGTAGATCGACAACCTGCATCCAGAACACAAATAAAACTCCCGTCATTCACCGACACCTTCTCTACCGCAACCGAAACATACACAGTACAAGGCTGAAATGTACACACAGTGTAACAGACTACTCTTCTACCCCCCCCGTCACAGAGCTTACACAGGGATGAGACCCCCGCGGCTCCGACACAGAGCTTACACAGGGATGAGACCCCCACGGCTCCGACACAGAGCTTACACAGGGATGAGACCCCCGCGGCTCCGACACAGAGCTTACACAGGAATGAGACCCCCGCGGCTCCGACACAGAGCTTACACAGGGATGAGGGACCCCGCGGCTCCGACACAGAGCTTACATAGGGATGAGACCCCTGTGACTCCGACACAGAGCTTACACAGGGATGAGACCCCCGGGGCTCCAACACAGAGCTTACACAGGGATGAGGGACCCCGCGGCTCCGACACAGAGCTTACATAGGGATGAGACCCCTGTGACTCCGACACAGAGCTTACACAGGGATGAGACCCCCGGGGCTCGGACATAGAGCTTACACAGGGATGAGACCCCCGGGGCTCCGACACAGAGCTTACACAGGGATGAGACCCCCGGGGCTCCGACACAGAGCTTACACAGGGATGAGACCCCCGCGGCTCCGACACAGAGCTTACACAGGGATGAGGGACCCCGCAGCTCCGACACAGAGCTTACATAGGGATGAGACCCCTGTGACTCCGACACAGAGCTTACACAGGGATGAGACCCCCGGGGCTCCAACACAGAGCTTACACAGGGATGAGGGACCCCGCGGCTCCGACACAGAGCTTACATAGGGATGAGACCCCTGTGACTCCGACACAGAGCTTACACAGGGATGAGACCCCCGGGGCTCGGACATAGAGCTTACACAGGGATGAGACCCCCGGGGCTCCGACACAGAGCTTACACAGGGATGAGACCCCCGCGGCTCCGACACAGAGCTTACACAGGGATGAGACCCCCGCGGCTCCGACACAGAGCTTACACAGGGATGAGGGACCCCGCAGCTCCGACACAGAGCTTACATAGGGATGAGACCCCTGTGACTCCGACACAGAGCTTACACAGGGATGAGACCCCCGGGGCTCCAACACAGAGCTTACACAGGGATGAGGGACCCCGCGGCTCCAACACAGAGCTTACATAGGGATGGGACCCCTGTGACTCCGACACAGAGCTTACACAGGGATGAGACCCCCGGGGTTCCAACACAGAGCTTACACAGGGATGAGGGACCCCGCGGCTCCGACACAGAGCTTACATAGGGATGAGACCCCTGTGACTCCGACACAGAGCTTACACAGGGATGAGACCCCCGGGGCTCGGACATAGAGCTTACACAGGGATGAGACCCCCGGGGCTCCGACACAGAGCTTACACAGGGATGAGACCCCCGGGGCTCCGACACAGAGCTTACACAGGGATGAGACCCCCGCGGCTCCGACACAGAGCTTACACAGGGATGAGACCCCCGCGGCTCCGACACAGAGCTTACACAGGGACGAGACCCCTGTGACTCAGACACAGAGCTTACACAGGGATGAGACCCCCCGGGGCTCCAACACAGAGCTTACACAGGGATGAGGGACCCCGCGGCTCCGACACAGAGCTTACATAGGGATGAGACCCCTGTGACTCCGACACAGAGCTTACACAGGGATGAGACCCCCGGGGCTCGGACATAGAGCTTACACAGGGATGAGACCCCCGCGGCTCCGACACAGAGCTTACATAGGGATGAGACCCCTGTGACTCCGACACAGAGCTTACACAGGGATGAGACCCCCCGGGGCTCCAACACAGAGCTTACACAGGGATGAGGGACCCCGCGGCTCCGACACAGAGCTTACATAGGGATGAGACCCCTGTGACTCCGACACAGAGCTTACACAGGGATGAGACCCCCGGGGCTCGGACATAGAGCTTACACAGGGATGAGACCCCCCGGGGCTCCAACACAGAGCTTACACAGGGATGAGGGACCCCGCGGCTCCGACACAGAGCTTACATAGGGATGAGACCCCTGTGACTCCGACACAGAGCTTACACAGGGATGAGACCCCCGGGGCTCGGACATAGAGCTTACACAGGGATGAGACCCCCGCGGCTCCGACACACCAGCGCCTGGCAAGCTTTCGCTTTGACCAATGGGAAAAGGAAGGCGAGGACGCTCAGCACCGCCATGATGACGTGTCCGCCTCCCTCACACCAGTAACACCCCCGGGGAACTGGTTGTAGATGGTGGGCAGCCATAAAACTGGAGGTGGAGGCTTCTTCTCCTGACTCTACAGCCGCTGGATAACCAGAAGGACAACTACTCCCAGCATACCCAGAGGGCCGCTCTGAGCCGGACCCCTCTCCACCCCTCTGTGTACCCACCAGGGATCCGGAGCCATCGCCTCAGCCGCTCCACACCGGCGACACTTCCTGTTTGTGTCACGTGACGGACGGCGCGGCCGAAGGGACAAATCTACCCGGGAGAGGGAGCGTGGAGAGGAAAGGAGGACATCTAGTGGTCACTGGAGGAATTGTCTTCATATGGGTTATCTCTGAGCTACGTGCAAGTGCAACTGGAGACACTTTTCTTTTAATGTTTTGGATGAAGTAGGGAATTGACAGAACCCCCGCCAGGTTTTTATTGCTCAAAGTAAATATGTAAGAGGTGCTAAAAGTCCTGTTAATACCCTGTATTGCAAGGACCCACGTCAGAGCAACGGAAGAATGTTAGGTGGTTTCACTGAGACTCCGCCTACGTCCTAGCAACGGAAGAATGTTAGACGGTTTCACTGAGACTCCGCCTGCGTCCTAGCAACGGAAGAATGTAAGGCGGCGTCATTGAGAATCCGCAGAAGGATACTAAACTTCTTCACTGAAAAGCCACCTACATCCTAGCAATGGAAGGATGCTAAGCAGCGCAAAGAATCACCTGCATCCTAGCAACAGAAGGGCACTTTGCAACTTCTATGAGTAACCACATGCATCCTAGCAACAGAAGGGCACTTTGCAACTTCTATGAGTAACCGCATGCATCCTAGCAACAGAAGGGCACTTTGCAACTTCTATGAGTAACCGCCTGTATCCTAGCAACAGAAGGATACTAAGCTTCTTCACTGAAAAGCTGCCTGCATCCTAGCAACAGAAGGATACTAAGCTATTTCACAGAAAAGCCGCCTGCATCCTAGCAACAGAAGGGCACTTTGCAACTTCTATGAGTAACCGCATGCATCCTAGCAACAGAAGGGCACTTTGCAACTTCTATGAGTAACCGCCTGTATCCTAGCAACAGAAGGATACTAAGCTTCTTCACTGAAAAGCTGCCTGCATCCTAGCAACAGAAGGATACTAAGCTATTTCACAGAAAAGCCGCCTGCATCCTAGCAACAGAAGGATACTAAGCTTCTTCACTGAAAAGCCGCCTGCATCCTAGCAACAGAAGGATACTAAGCTTCTTCACTGAAAAGCCGCCTGCATCCTGGCAACAAAAGGATACTAAGCTTCTTCACTGAAAAGCCGCCTGCATCCTAGCAACAGAAGGATACTAAGCTTCTTCACAGAAAAGCCACCTGCATCCTAGCAACAGAAGGACACTAAGCAGCTTTAAGAAGCACCTGCGTCTTAGCAACAGAAGGACGCCTTGCAACTTCTATGAGTAACCGCCTGCATCCTAGCAATAGAAGAATACTAAGCTTCTTCACTGAAAAGCTGCCTACATCCTAGCAATGGAAGGATGTTAAGGGGCTTTAAGAATTGCCTGCATCCTAGCAACAGAAGGACACTTTTCAACTTCTATGAGTAACCTCCTGCGTCCTAGCAACAGAAGGATACTAAAATTCTGCATTTAAAAGCCGCCTACATCCTAGCTGCTGCTCCACCTGCTGTCACCGGTACATTAGAAGTGGTAGCAGGTCAGACAGATCCCACCTCATTTCCTGGCTGAAGGACATCCAGCATCATCTTTCCCCCCTTTCCCTGACCTGACTGTCCCTGGCCCCACCCCTTCCAATCACTGGATTTCAGTGTACAATCGTGCAGGCTCAGCATCACAGGGCAAGGTTACCTCGGGTGGTTCAAATGCGATGGAAGCTTGCCTATGAACGCCCCGCTCCCTCCCTTCCTGAATTTTGATATTTGCATAACAGCAAGGGTTGAGGGTCCTTGAGAGAAGTACCGAGGCCGGGGGGCTGGGATGTTTTCAGGAAGCTACGTCTGGCTCTCTGCCGGCCCCTCCCACCCGCCACCATCTGCCTGCATTGCATAGAGACGCGCAGAGGCCCTGTGATGACTTCAATAGGCATATAATGGAAAAGGAAAACGCTTTCTCTAACATTTTCATTAGCGTGTTGATGGCGGGCAGAGGGAGGGACCAGGGAAGGCAAAACATAAGCATAATAAACCTCGGATTTAATTTAACGTGGTTTTATGTTTACAGAAAATGGATCCATTTTGGGCTCTGGGTGTGTCCGTTGTTGTGACACGGTTTTAAATGCGCTGTAATAACTGTGATATTGCAACACTGCATGGAAATATCAACACGGCCGGGGAGTGTACACAACACGGGGGGTCAGGATTCCGGTCCTGTAAAGTCTGGTTATTGCCATCGGTTACCTCAAGCCGATTCCATTCCATGACTCTTATTTTTAGCAAATTTCCACTATGAGTGAAGGTCACGGGGGATGGGGGTCGGAGGATCACGTGTGGCCACAGCCACTGCGGGCGATTTACACAACAAACACGAGACGGGGGACTCGCTGCTTTTTTTTTTTTTTACAAGGATGAATTCCTCCCTAATGGAAATTAACTCTTGTGTTCAAAAGCTGATAGAATAGAATGGAATAGAAAGGATATAAAGACCAAAATTCAAATAGAATAAATTTGATTTTGAATAAATTTCTATCTGAATGCAAATTGATGGAATTCGAAAAAAAAATTTGAATCGTTTCGAATAAATGAAACAAATTCCAAAAACGAATCAAGTGAATTTTACTAAAACAAATTTATCTGAATAGCAAATGGACACAAAACATATTTTTTTCCTTCTGCACATGTCCAGCACCATGACCAATAAAAACATTTTAGGCCTCGCTCTGACGGGCACGCTAAAGCGCACACTTGTGCGAAGGGCCGCCGCATTTGTCCAAACAGGACCTTCAGTAGTCACAGGATCCTTGTTGGATATTCCAGGATTCCTAGGACCCTTATTGGATATTCCAGGATTCCTAGGACCCTTATTGGATATTCCAGGATTCCTAGGACCCTTATTGGATATTCCAGGATTCCTAGGACCCTTATTGGATATTCTAGGATTCCTAGGACCTCCACTACTCACAAGATCCCTGCCAGGTCTTCCAGGATTTTCAGAACTCCTAGGACCTTCAGTAGTCAGAGAATCCCTGCCAGGTCTTCCGGGATTTTCAGGATTCCTAGGACCTTCAGTAGTCAGAGAATCCCTGCCAGGTCTTCCGGGATTTTCAGGATTCCTAGGACCTACAGTAATCACAGGATCCTTGTTGGGTCTTCCAGGATTCTTAGGACCCTTATTGGATTTTCTAGGATTCCTAGGACCTCCGGTACTCACAGGATCCCTGCCAAGTCTTCCAGGATGTTCAGGGTTCCTAGGATCTTCAGTAGTCAGAGAATCCCTGCCAGGTCTTCCGGGATTTTCAGGATTCCTAGGACCTTCAGTAATCACAGGATCCTTGTTGGGTCTTCCAGGATTCCTAGGACCCTTATTGGATTTTCCAGGATTTCTAGGACCTCCACTACTCACAAGATCCCTGCCAAGTCTTCCAGGATGTTCAGGGTTCCTAGGATCTTCAGTAGTCAGAGAATCCCTGCCAGGTCCTCCAGGATTTTAATGATTTCTAGGACCTTCAGTAATCGCAGGATCCTTGTTGGGGATTTTCAGGATTCCTAGGACCTTCAGTACTCACAATACCCTTGCCAGGTCTTCCAAGATGTTCAAGATTCCTAGGACCTTCAGTAGTCAGAGAATCCCTGCCAGGTCTTCCAGGATGTTCAGGGTTCCTAGGATCTTCAGTAGCCAGAGAATCCCTGCCAAATCTTCCAGGATTTTCAGGATTCCTAGGACCTTCAGTAATCACAGGGTCCTTGTTGGGTCTTCCAGGATTCCTAGGACCTTTATTGGATTTTCCAGGATTCCTAGGACCTCTGGTATTCACAGGATCCCTGCCAGATCTTTCAGGATGGTCAGAATTCCTAGGACCTTCAGTAGTCAGAGAATCCCTGCCAGGTCTTCCAGGATTTTCAGGATTCCTAGGACCTTCAGTAATCACAGGATCCTTGTTGGGTCTTCCAGGATTCCTAGGACCCTTATTGGATTTTCCAGGATTTCTAGGACCTCCGGTACTCACAGGATCCCTGCCAGATCTTTCAGGATGGTCAGAATTCCTAGGACCTTCAGTAGTCAGAGAATCATTGCCAGATCTTTCAGGATTTTCAGGATTCCTAGGACCTTCAGTAGTCAGAGAATCCCTGCCAGGTCCTCCAGGATTTTAATGATTTCTAGGACCTTCAGTAATCACAGGATCCTTGTTGGGTATTCCAGAATTCCTAGGACCTTCAGTAATCATGGGATCCTTGTTGGGTCATACAGAATTCCTAGGACCTCCAGTACTCACAGGATCCTTATTGGATTTTCCAGGATTCCTAGGTCCTCCAGAACTCACAGAATCCCTGCCAGGTCTTCCAGGATTTTCAAGATTCCCAGGACCACCAGTACTCACATAATCCTTGTTGGGTTTTCCAGGATTCCTAGGACCTTCAACATTCATTGGATTCCAGCTGTGTCTTGGACCTCCAATATTTACAGGACCCTCGAACAGGTCTTCCAGTTTTTGACCATAGTGACTGCAAAATTCAGCAGGATGGCATATCAACAAAAAGGTCCCCACAAGGTCTTCCAGTATTCAGAGGATCTCTGCTGGGTTTTCCAGCATTCCTAGGGCCCTCGGTAATCAGAGGATCCTTGTCAGCTCTTCCAGGATTTCCAGGATTCCTAGGACCTTCAGTACTCACAAGATCCCTGTTGGATCTTCTAAGATTTTCCAGGATTCCTAGAACCTTCAGTACTCACAAAATCCCTGTTGGGTCTTCTAGGATTCTCCTGGATTCCTAGAACCTTCAGTACTCACAAGATCCCTGTTGGGTCTTCTAGGATTTTCAGGATTCCTAGGACCTTCAATACTTCACAAGATCCCTGTTAGGTCTTCTAGGATTCTCCAAGATTCCTAGGACCTTCAGTACTCACAAGATCCCTGTTGGGTCTTCTAGGATTCTCCAGGATTCCTAGGACCTTCAGTACTCACAAGATCCCTGTTGGGTCTTCTAGGATTCTCCAGGATTCCTAGGACCTTCAGTACTCACAAGATTCCTGTTGGGTCTTCTAGGATTCTCCAGGATTCCTAGGACCTTCAGTACTCACAAGATCCCTGTTGGGTCTTCTAGGATTCTCCAGGATTCCTAGGACCTTCAGTACTCACAAGATCCCTGTTGGGTCTTCAAGGATTTTCAGGATTCCTAGGACCTTCAGTACTCACAAGATCCCTGTTGGGTCTTCTAGGATTCTCCAGGATTCCTAGGACCTTCAGTACTCACAAGATCCCTGTTGGGTCTTCTATGATTTTCCAGGTTTCCTAGAACCTTCAGTACTCAGAGGATCCTATCTTCAACATGAGTTGAAGATATAGTCATTTTTAGCAGGGGTTTCCTCCATGTAGAAAAGGTCGAGAAAGGCTGGACAGAAGCATAGCAACATGCAGGCCGGCTCCCAGGGAAGGAGGCCCCAAAGAAAGTGAGCACTGATCAGATCCTTCCAAGGACTTACCTTCTCCCCAGCTACTGGCCATCAGAGTGAGGACATCTTGTGGCAGGAAAAAAAAAGGAACTGCAGGGAAATCTCTGGATTGAAGATGAACATTGCAGCAAAAGCTGTCTTTGTTATTTTGTCTTTGAATGGGCTATTCATTTTATCTTGTTATTTTTGGCTGGAAGTCTCTCCTAAGTTGCCTGCCTTGGAAGCCTCCAAACCTCATGGGCTCCTCTGGTCAATGGAGTCATTCCAGAGCACAGAAGGGTGAAATTGGCTTCCCCACAACATGAGAGCCGGGCCAAGAAGAAGCTCCGCTTGCGGTTGGAGTCGCTTATCGCGCCGCTCATCCTGAACTGTGATACGTTTGTATTTCAGCGGCTGTTAATTGTCCCCGAACTTCCTGCCTGGCAGACTCCTCGCCCTGGATGTCACATTGATTTGTAATTGCTAAATAGAATGCGGCCATTGTTCCTCATTTATTGCTCCTCTGTCATCGATTCCTTATTGTAGTGCTAAAAGGAAACAAAGTGGTTACACGTTACGAAAAAAACGAAAACAAAAAGTATATCGCCATTTAAGGCGGACTAACTGAAAAATTACGTTCCGATGCCGGCATTTAAGGTGGACACAATAAAAATGTTATACACTATATTGTCAAAAGTATTGGGACACATGCCTTTACACACACATGAACTTTAATGGCATCCCCAGTCTTAGTCCGTTGGGTTCAATGTTGGGTTGGCCCGCCCTTTGCAGATATAACAGCTTCAACTCTTCTGGGAAGGCCGTCCACAAAGTTTAGGAGGGTGTCTATGGAAATTTTTGACCATTCTTCCAGTAGAGCATTTGTGAGGTCAGGCTCTGATGTTGGATGAGAAGGCCTGCCTCGCAGTCTCCGCTCTAATTCATGCCAAAGGTGCTCTATCGGGTTGAGGTCAGGACTCTGTGTGGGCCAGTCAAGTACCTCCACCTCAAACTCGCTCATCCATGTCTTTATGGACCTTGCTTTGTACATTGGTTCGCAGTCATGTTGGCCCACCTAGCCTATAGCAGACTGATGGTCGGGTGGTGGCTTCACTGTTCTGACTGGACATCATCTGACGTCTTTATGTGTGTCCCTGGGGGGCACACAGCACGGGCACATCACATCACAGTAATGAGCCTATTACATAGACTGTCCACCAGTGATGCCAATCAGTACCCATCAGTGCTGCTTTTCAATGCCCATCAGTGAACCCTGTCAGTGCCCATCAGTGCCAACTATTAGTGCCGCCCATCAGTGCAGTATATCAGTGCCCTGATTATCAGTGCAGCCCCATAAATTATGCTCGTCAGTGCCCATCAGTGATGTGCACCAGTGATGCCAATCAGTGCCCATTAGTGCTGCCTTTCAGTGCCCATCAGTGAACCCTGTCAGTGCCCATCAGTTCTGCATATCAGTGACCTGATTATCAGTGCAGCCCCATCAGTGATGTCTGTCAGTGCCCTCCAGTGATGTCCACCAGTAATGCCAATCAGTGCCCATCAGTGAACCCTGCCAGTGCCCATCAGTGCTGCATATCCGTGACCTGATTATCAGTGCAGCCTCATCAGTGATGTCTGTCAGTGCCCACCAGTGATGTCCACCAGTGATGCCAATCAGTGCCCATCAGTGAACCCTGCCAGTGCCCATCAGTGCTGCATATCCGTGACCTGATTATCAGTGCAGCCTCATCAGTGATGTCTGTCAGTGACCACCAGTGATGCCAATCATTGCCCATCAGTGCTGCCTTTCAGTGCCCATCAGTGAAACCTGTCAGTGCCCATCAGTGCTGCATATCAGTGACCTGATTATCAGTGCAGCCCCATCAGTGATGTCTGTCAGTGCCCTCCAGTGATGTCCACCAATAATGCCAATCAGTGAACCCTGTTAGTGCCCATCAGTGCTGCATATCAGTGACCTGATTATCAGTGCAGCCTCATCAGTGATGTCTGTCAGTGACCACCAGTGATGTCCACCAGTGATGCCAATCATTGCCCATCAGTGCTGCTTTTCAGTGCCCATCAGTGAACCCTGTCAGTGCCCATCAGTGCTGCATATCAGTGACCTGATTATCAGTGCAGCCCCATCAGTGATGTCTGTCAGTGCCCTCCAGTGATGTCCACCAGTAATGCCAATCAGTGAACCCTGCCAGTGCCCATCAGTGCTGCATATCCGTGAATTGATTATCAGTGCAGCCTCATCAGTGATGTATGTCAGTGACCACCAGTGATGTCCACCAGTGAAGCCAATCAGTGCCCATCACTGCTGCCTTTCAGTGCCAATCAGTGAACCCTGTCAGTGCCCATCAGTGTAGCATATCAGTGACCTGATTATCAGTGCAGCCCCATCAGTGATGTCTGTCATTGCCCACCAGTGATGCCAATGTTTAATAGCACTGATCGCTGTATAAATGTGAAACGGTCCCAAAATTGCGCCAAAAGTGTCCGATGTGTCCGCTGTAATGTCGCAGTCCCGATAAAAATCGCCGATCGCCGCCATTACTAGTAACAAAAAAAATAAAATAAAAAAATGAATAACAAAAATGCCATAAAACTATCCCCTATTTTGTAGACGCTATAACTTTTGCGCAAACCAATCAATAAACGCTTATTGCGATTTTTTTTTTTTTACCAAACCTATGTAGAATACGTATCGGCCTCAACTGAGGAAAAAAATATCGGTTTTTTTTATATATTTTTGGGGGATATTTATTATAGCAAAAAGTAAAAAATATTGCTTTTTTTTTTTCAAAATTGTCGTTCTTTTTTTGTTTATAGCGCAAAAAAAAATAAAAACCGCAGAGGCGATCAAATACCACCAAAAGAAAGCTCTACTTGTGGGGAAAAAATTTGTTTCCAGTCGCCGGGCAATTGTCAGTTAAGGCGGCGCAGTGCCGAATGGCAAAAAAACGCTCTGGTCTTTGGCCAGCCGAATGCTCCGGGTCTTAACTGGTTAATGCCACTTTTTTTATTTATTTTTTTTTTGAACGGTTAGCTACCACTTTAACTTTAAAAGGTATAAATATTTCCGGTACTTTCCGATTCACATTTATACTTATTTTTTGTTTTTTACACTTGAGAACATTCCGTTTCCGAAGGTGGAGGAACGTGACTCATTCCTCCATGTTTTCCCCATCGCACATGATGATCAGGAAGACGTAAAGCGGTGACTCCGATTCCATCCTCCGAGGCTTTGTCCTTGAGAGAAAGTGACAGTTGTGCTCCTGGCGTGGAAAGAAAAAACGTTCTCCATTTATCTGCCTGAAAAATCTGAGGCCAAAACAGAAAACAACGGGCTCGGCTTTTCCGGTTGGGCCAGGGCAGAAAGGCGTGGGCAGGCGTGACATCACCTGGAGGCGGGGCTTATCTACCTGCCCTTCATAATGAATGAGTGACAGGTGAGAGCGGGACACAGAGAGCTCCTCCTGGGTGCAGATTTCACCTGAGAGCGACCGAGAGCATCGCAGAGAGCACTGGTAACATTGTAACGAGTAAGGACATTTTATTTTATTTTATTTCATGCTTTCTTATGATGAAATCCCTTGAAATGCGGGGGGGGGGGGGAGGGGAAGGGGTCATGCTTGCCACCGATATCACTTTTAGGACAAAGCAGTAGAATCATTCCATTGGGAATGGCGTTCATTCAACCTGCTGTCCCATTATACTTGCACAGGCTCTAGAAGTATCAACTGTACAGAATATATATATATTTTTTTATCTTTCTGAAAGCAGAGGCCATGGAGAATAAAATGGTGGCTGTTGCAATTTTTTTTTTTTTTTTTTTTTGCAACGCACAAAAATATATTATAATGCTGGTTATCAGTCTTTATATGTGGCTGCCTTAGTTTTCTTTTCTTTTTTTCCTTTATTTTCACACACTTCCTGTATTAGAGCGATAACCATAGGCATTTGCACAGGGTATGTCTGGTGTGCCCTGCTGCTGGCTCCCCCCCCCCCCCCCCCCCCCGCTGCTTCTGCTGGCACACACAGATGATGCTTTAGGATGAGTGGGGGAAGGTTGTGATGTCATTTACCGCCACCCCTTCCTTTTCTGAATGAACACAGTGAGTGATTGGTACCGTGTGTTTTGAGCTTTGGGGTGCCCACCCTAATGCAACAGGCTCCGCATATCTATGGCGATAACACTCATTCGCCATACTGTATCTAGGGAGGAGAGGAGCAGTGTTGCCCCATGGACAGAACTACAAAAGCCTCTTTCTCTTCTCTGCACCATAACAGAGAGGGGGAGGGTTCTGTAGTCCTCATAGATGGCTGAGAACAATGCAACTGATAACAGACAACACAGGCAGAGAGCTCACAGGATTTTTGGCAGGACCATCATACATAAATATATTATTATACATTCATTTTAATATACCTAATGGGGGACATTGCGGTGTCTTCTGATTGCACTGTCGCCTTGTAGCAGTGCATTCCCAGAATCAGTCCACATGGAGTTTGTGTGTCCAGAACAATGACACTCTGACACTTGGGGGTCCCAGAACAATGACACCCTGACACTTGGGGGTCCCAGAACAATGACACACTGACACTTGGGGGTCCCAGAACAATGACACACTGACACTTGGGGGTCCCAGAACAATGACACGCTGACACTTGGGGGTCCAGAACAATGACACCCTGACATTTGGGGGGTCCCAGAACAATGACACACTGACACTTGGGGGTCCCAGAACAATGACACCCTGACACTTGGGGGTCCCAGAACAATGACACACTGACACTTGGGGGTCCCAGAACAATGACACGCTGACACTTGGGGGTCCAGAACAATGACACCCTGACATTTGGGGGGTCCCAGAACAATGACACACTGACACTTGGGGGTCCCAGAACAATGACACCCTGACACTTGGGGGTCCCAGAACAATGACACACTGACACTTGGGGGTCCCAGAACAATGACACGCTGACACTTGGGGTCCAGAACAATGACACACTGACACTTGGGGGTCCCAGAACAATGACACGCTGACACTTGGGGTCCAGAACAATCACACCCTGACACTTGGGGTCCAGAACAATGACACACTGACACTTGGGGTCCAGAACAATGACACACTGACACTTGGGGGTCCCAGAACAATGACACGCTGACACTTGGGGTCCAGAACAATCACACCCTGACACTTGGGGTCCAGAACAATGACACACTGACACTTGGGGGTCCCAGAACAATGACACGCTGACACTTGGGGTCCAGAACAATGACACACTGACACTTGGGGGTCCAGAACAATGACACGCTGACACTTGGGGGTCCAGAACAATGACACGCTGACACTTGGGGTCCAGAACAATCACACCCTGACACTTGGGGTCCAGAACAATGACACACTGACACTTGGGGGTCCCAGAACAATGACACCCTGACACTTGGGGGTCCCAGAACAATGACACGCTGACACTTGGGGGTCCCAGAACAATGACACGCTGACACTTGGAGGTCCAGAACAATGACACACTGACACTTGGGGGTCCCAGAACAATGACACACTGACACTTGGGGTCCAGAACAATGACACCCTGACACTTGAGGGTCCCAGAACAATGACACACTGACACTTGGGGGTCCAGAACAATGACACCCTGACACTTGAGGGTCCCAGAACAATGACACACTGACACTTGAGGGTCCCAGAACAATGACACACTGACACTTGGGGGTCCAGAACAATGACACACTGACACTTGGGGGTCCCAGAACAATGACACACTGACACTTGGGGTCCAGAACAATGACACACTGACACTTGGGGGTCCCAGAACAATGACACACTGACACTTGGGGGTCCAGAACAATGACACCCTGACACTTGAGGGTCCCAGAACAATGACACACTGACACTTGAGGGTCCCAGAACAATGACACCCTGATACTTGGGGGTCCAGAACAATGACACACTGACACTTGGGGGTCCAGAACAATGACACACTGACACTTGGGGGTCCAGAACAATGACACACTGATACTTGGGGGTCCAGAACAATGACACACTGACACTTGGGGGTCCAGAACAATGACACACTGACACTTGGGGGTCCAGAACAATGACACGCTGACACTTGGGAGTCCAGAACAATGACAATCTGACACTTGGGGTCCAGAACAATGACACACTGACACTTGGGGTCCAGAACAATGACACACTGACACTTGGGGGTCCCAGAACAATGACACGCTGACACTTGGGGTCCAGAACAATCACACCCTGACACTTGGGGTCCAGAACAATGACACACTGACACTTGGGGGTCCCAGAACAATGACACGCTGACACTTGGGGTCCAGAACAATGACACACTGACACTTGGGGGTCCAGAACAATGACACGCTGACACTTGGGGGTCCAGAACAATGACACGCTGACACTTGGGGTCCAGAACAATCACACCCTGACACTTGGGGTCCAGAACAATGACACACTGACACTTGGGGGTCCCAGAACAATGACACGCTGACACTTGGGGGTCCCAGAACAATGACACGCTGACACTTGGAGGTCCAGAACAATGACACACTGACACTTGGGGGTCCCAGAACAATGACACACTGACACTTGGGGTCCAGAACAATGACACCCTGACACTTGAGGGTCCCAGAACAATGACACACTGACACTTGGGGGTCCAGAACAATGACACCCTGACACTTGAGGGTCCCAGAACAATGACACACTGACACTTGAGGGTCCCAGAACAATGACACACTGACACTTGGGGGTCCAGAACAATGACACACTGACACTTGGGGGTCCCAGAACAATGACACACTGACACTTGGGGTCCAGAACAATGACACACTGACACTTGGGGGTCCCAGAACAATGACACCCTGACACTTGAGGGTCCCAGAACAATGACACACTGACACTTGAGGGTCCCAGAACAATGACACACTGACACTTGGGGGTCCAGAACAATGACACCCTGACACTTGAGGGTCCCAGAACAATGACACACTGACACTTGAGGGTTCCAGAACAATGACACCCTGATACTTGGGGGTCCAGAACAATGACACACTGACACTTGGGGGTCCAGAACAATGACACACTGACACTTGGGGGTCCAGAACAATGACACACTGACACTTGGGGGTCCAGAACAATGACACACTGACACTTGGGGGTCCAGAACAATGACACACTGATACTTGGGGGTCCAGAACAATGACATGCTGACACTTGGGGGTACAGAACAATGACACCCTGACACTTGGGGGTCCAGAACAATGACACACTGACACTTGGGGTCCAGAACAATGACACACTGACAATATTGAACCCTACAGACTAAGACTGGGATGGTATTGCATGGTAGTGCATCTCTTGACATGAAAAATTGCAACATCCACCATTTTATTCTCCAGGATCTCTGCTCTCACAAAATATAAACTTTTTATGGGGTTTACAGTAGTTTCTAGCAAAAAATGTCCATTTTAACATTTGTGCAAAAAAGTAAAAAAATGCCCCCCCCCCCCCCCCCCGGGTAGACCGGTGGTTAAAGCCTTATTGATTCCCCCCACACTATCTCTAGGGGCCCCAGAACAGAAGTATAAATGGGCCCGTGTAGAGCCCATATACAGAATGTTACAATAACAAAACCATCACAGGTTGCACTTGATGGACTTGTGTCTTTTTTTTTACCTCACCTTCTATGTAACAGGTAGCGTTGTTCATTTGTTCATTCGTTCGATACACTGTGAGCTGAAAACAAGGTCAGCTCATTCATTTACTGTAAACAGACACAAAGTGCTTTGTTGTGAGGAATACATAAGAGCATGACATGTTTACCGCCTTACCGCGATTATTCCTCCCCGGGGCCACCGGGTTCCTTCCTAAGGTCACACCCTCCACCCTACAGCAGGATAAACACAACCCATACACTGCTCCTGTGTACAAAAGCGTCACATTACTTAAATTGTGATACACACAAAAATGATACAATCAATCTGGTGATAATCTGCAACATAAACATACATCAATAAATACATTGTAATATTCCCACAATATACAAATAAATAGAGTAACCGACCTCCCAGACCATGGGAAGTCACCCAATGTAGTCCAAATAGGTGCAAACATTCAGGCTCCATTCACCCTTCATGATTTGGAATCCAAAATTGTGTGGCAATTGCTGCACAATGCTATTCTTTAACGGCACTCCAAACGTGACGCGATTCTGCCGCAACTGTCATGCGAAAGGTTCACACAGCAAAACGCAACATCTATGGGGAGGAGAGGAGCAGGAGCTTAGGGCAGGCCAATCAGGTGACTGGCGGGAGCCCACCGTACTTTTGAAAATGAACGGACTTGCCCACACACGGAGGAAAGTGACTAGCGAAGGAAGTCAATCTCACCGCCTTCGGCAGCGAGATTGACACCTCGCTGGCCCCGTCACCTGGTATGGACTTAAAGGGGAAGCTCTACGCCGAAAAAAACGGCGTGGGGGTCCCCCCCAAGGTCCATGTAAGACCCTTATCCGAGCACGCAACCTGACCGGTCAGGAAAGGGGGTGAGGACGAGCAAGGCCCCCCCCCCTCCTGAGCCGTACCAGGCCACATGCCCTCAACAAGGTTTAAAATAATTTATTGCACAGCTCCGGGGGTCTTCTTCCATCTTGGGGGGTCTTCTCGCCGGACTCCTCCGCTATCTTCTGCTAGCTCTTTTACTAGCAGAGGAGCCCGGCTTTCTTCTTCGTCGCCGCCCGGGAGTCTTCTTCTGACTTCGGGGGTCTTGTCTCCCTCTTCGGGGGTCTTGTCCCCTTTTTCAGTTCTTGCTGGGCCTCCGCTCCTTCTTCCAGCTCTTTTACTAGCGGTGGCCCGGTCTTCTGTCGCCGCTGTTGCCGCCGCCTTCTCTTCTTCTTCCTTGAGATGTTGACTCGACGATGTCTCTGGCCGTGATGAAAGGGACATGTTGCGCGGCGACATATATAGGGACAATGGGCGGGTCACCGGGTGATGTCCCCGCCCATTATGATGTCACAGTCCCAGAGGATGCTGGGACTGTGACATCATAATGGGCGGAGACATCACCCGCCCATTGTCCCTATATAAGTCGCCGCGCAACACGTCCCTGTCATTACGGCCAGAGACATCGTCGAGTCAACATCTCAAGCACGAATAAAAGAAGGTGGCGGCAACAGAAGACCAGGCCACCGCTAGTAAAAGAGCTGGAAGAAGGAGCAGAGGCCCAGCAAGAAGAACCGAAGAGGGGGACAAGACCTCCGGACGGCGACAAAGAAGAAAGCCGGGCTCCTCTGCTAGTAAAAGAGCTAGCAGAAGATAGCGGAGGAGTCCGGCGAGAAGACCCCCCAAGACTGAAGAAGACCCCCGGAGCTGTGCAATAAATTATTTTAAACCCTTGTGTGGTGTTTTTTTTTTTTTTTACCAGGTGAATGGGTAGGGGTACATTGTACCCCATACTCATTCACATAGGGTGGGGGGCCGGTATCTGGGGGTCTCCTTATTAAAGGGGGCTCCCGGATTCCGATAAGCCCCCCACCCGCAGACCCCGACAACCCTGGCCGTTGGTTGTCGGGGTCTGCGGGTGGGGGGCTTATCGGAAGAGGCCCTTGTCCTCATCAACATGGGAACAAGGTGCTTTGGGGTGGGGGGGGCCCATGTTGAGGGCACGCGGCCTGGTACGGCTCAGGAGGGGGGGGGGGGTTGCGTGCTTGGATAAGTGTCTTATATGGACCTTGGAGGGGACCCCCACACCGTTTTTTCAGCGTAGGGCTTCCCCTTTAAGTCCATACCAGGTGACGGGCCAGCAAGGTGTCAATCTTGCCGCCGAAGGCTGTAACATTGACCTCCTGCGCTAGTCCCGTCTATGTGGAGCCGCGTTCTTTTCTCCATGTGCGGGGAAGTCTGTTCATTTCAAAAGTCCGGCAGGCTAGCACACAGACGGCCGGATTTTTGAGTCAAAACTACTTTCTAAGTCCGCCGGACTTTGGGAAAAAAAGTCAGCCGGAGCATACACACGGGCGGATTGTACGCCAGATAGTTTGACCGTGTATACGCGGCATTAAGGTACCCAGACAAATGTTTGTTAAAATTGTATCATTTTATTAAAAAACATGTATATTTACAGAAAGAATGTTCCTTACATTGGTGATCAGTGGGAAGAATGTTCCTTACATTGGTGATCGGTGAGAAGAATGTTCCTTACATTGGTGATCGGTGAGAAGAATGTTCCTTACATTGGTGATCAGTGAGAAGAACGTTCCTTACATTGGTGATCAGTGAGAAGAATGTTCCTTACATTGGTGATCAGTGAGAAGAATGTTCCTTACATTGGTGATCAGTGAGAAGAATGTTCCTTACATTGGTGATCAGTGGGAAGAATGTTCCTTACATTGGTGATCAGTGAGAAGAATGTTCCTTACATTGGTGATCAGTGAGAAGAATGTTCCTTACATTGGTAATCAGTGAGAAGAATGTTCCTTACATTGGTGATCGGTGAGAAGAATGTTCCTTACATTGGTGATCAGTGAGAAGAATGCTCCTTACATTGGTGATCGGTGAGAAGAATGTTCCTTACATTGGTGATCAGTGAGAAGAATGTTCCTTACATTGGTGATCAGTGAGAAGAATGCTCCTTACATTGGTGATCGGTGAGAAGAATGTTCCTTACATTGGTGATCAGTGGGAAGAATGTTCCTTACATTGGTGATCAGTGAGAGGAATGTTCCTTACATTGGTGATCAGTGAGAAGAATGTTCCTTACATTGGTGATCGGTGGGATGAATGTTCCTTACATTGGTGATCGGTGAGAAGAATGTTCCTTACATTGGTGATCGGTGAGAAGAATGTTCCTTACATTGGTGATCAGTGAGAAGAATGTTCCTTACATTGGTGATCAGTGAGAAGAATGTTCCTTACATTGGTGATCAGTGAGAAGAATGTTCCTTACATTGGTGATCAGTGAGAAGAATGTTCCTTACATTGGTGATCAGTGAGAAGAATGTTCCTTACATTGGTGATCAGTGAGAAGAATGTTCCTTACATTGGTGATCAGTGAGAAGAATGTTCCTTACATTGGTGATCAGTGGAAAGAATGTTCCTTACATTGGTGATCAGTGAGAAGAATGTTCCTTACATTGGTGATCAGTGAGAAGAATGTTCCTTACATTGGTGATCGGTGGGATGAATGTTCCTTACATTGATGATCAGTGAGAAGAATGTTCCTTACATTGGTGATCAGTGAGAAGAATGTTCCTTACATTGGTGATCAGTGAGAAGAATGTTCCTTACATTGGTGATCAGTGAGAAGAATGTTCCTTACATTGGTGATCAGTGGGAAGAATGTTCCTTACATTGGTGATCGGTGAGAAGAATGTTCCTTACATTGATGATCAGTGAGAAGAATGTTCCTTACATTGGTGATCAGTGAGAAGAATGTTCCTTACATTGGTGATCAGTGAGAAGAATGTTCCTTACATTGGTGATCAGTGAGAAGAATGTTCCTTACATTGGTGATCAGTGGGAAGAATGCTCCTTACATTGGTGATCAGTGAGAAGAATGTTCCTTACATTGGTGATCAGTGAGAAGAATGCTCCTTACATTGGTGATCGGTGAGAAGAATGTTCCTTACATTGGTGATCAGTGAGAAGAATGTTCCTTACATTGGTGATCGGTGAGAAGAATGTTCCTTACATTGGTGATCAGTGAGAAGAATGTTCCTTACATTGGTGATCAGTGGGAAGAATGTTCCTTACATTGGTGATCAGTGGAAAGAATGTTCCTTACATTGGTGATCAGTGAGAAGAATGTTCCTTACATTGGTGATCAGTGAGAATGTTCCTTACATTGGTGATCAGTGGGAAGAATGTTCCTTACATTGGTGATCAGTGGGAAGAATGTTCCTTACATTGGTGATCAGTGGGAAGAATGTTCCTTACATTGGTGATCAGTGAGAAGAATGTTCCTTACATTGGTGATCAGTGGGAAGAATGTTCCTTACATTGGTGATCAGTGGGAAGAATGTCCCTTACATTGGTGATCAGTGAGAAGAATGTTCCTTACATTGGTGATCAGTGGGAAGAATGTTCCTTACATTGGTGATCAGTGGGAAGAATGTTCCTTACATTGGTGATCAGTGGGAAGAATGTTGGGAATGTTTGATCATTCTTCCAGAAGAGCATTTGTGAGGTCAGGCACTGATGTTGGACCAGAAGGCCTGGCTCGCCGTCTTCACTCTAATTCATTCCAAAAGTGTTCTTTTGGGTTGAGGTCAGGACTCTGTGCAGGCCAGTCAAGTTCCTCCACCCCACACGCGCTCATCCATGTCTTTATGGACCTTGCTTTGTACGCTGGTCCAAATCATTTGGTGGAGGGGGGATTATGGTGGTGTTTTTCAGGGGTTGGGCTTGACCCCTTAGTTCCAGTGAAGGGAACGCTTAAGGCATCGGCATAGCAAGGCATTTTGGACAATTTCATGCTCCCAACTTTGTTGGAACAGTTTGAGGATGGTCCCTTCCTGTTCCAACATGACTGCGCACCAGTGCACAAAGCAAGGTCCATAAAGATGTGGATGAGCAAGTTTGGGGTGGAGGAACTTGACTGGCCTCAACCCGATAGAACACCCTTGGGATGACTGCAGACTGCTAGCCAGACCTTCTCTTCCAACATTAGTGGCTGACCTCACAAATACGCTTCTGGAAGAATAGTCAAACATTCCCATAGACACATCTCCTAAACCTTGTGGACGGCCTTCCCAGAAGAGTTGAAGCTGTTACAGCTGCAAAGGGTGGGCCTACTCAATATTAAACTAAAACTGGGATGCTATTAAAGTTCATGTGCGTGTAAAGGCAGGTGTCCCAAACCAATACTTGTGATAATGGTGTACTTCAAGTCCATTCACCTGCTCTACCATCCAAATTCTTTATACTGTTATGTCATCTTCTACATATCCTGTCTGGTTGCTCTGATGTCCGTGGGCCAATTTTGGATATCCCTTGACCCGTTACATCCATTGATACTACCCCTTCCTATTGGGTCCTGAAGAAGTCAACAATTGGTGAAACGCGTCGACATGCGTACCGTAAATCTATAAAGTTGTATTCACTATACTGTTATGACCATGGATATGTTATTTATTTGTGATATGAATTTAGATTTTACGGTTGTTCCTCATCGGGGTACTGTACTCTTAACCCTGCAAGGGCTTTAGGTCATTGAGGGTATTCCTTTTTATCTACGTGTTTTTTAACATGTACAATAAAGTTTATAGTTCATAAAATATTTGTCGTCTCCCATGCTGAGCCAGTAAAGTCTGGTTGTTTGCTATGTTTGGCTTGATTTATTTGATAAATGTTTTCGGATGTGGCTTGTGGAAGTAAAACCTACAGTATTTTTCTATGTATATAAATAATTTTTATCTCATTGAACAGGTATGAGTGACTTTTGCCCCCCACCAATCATTGTTACGCCAGACGACAATGCCTGGGATATCGACACGTCTCACTATGCCGACTGTGGTCATTTTGTGGACTGGGATCAGTTCCCCGCCAAGCCTCAGAAGAAGGGTCCCTCACATCTGGAAATCCCCTTCTCCGCCAAGGAACTCAAGCGGATGGCCAGAGAGGGCATTTGGGCTAGCCATCGAACCTTGAGAGCAGAGGCCTACAACAAGATCATCAAGGACATCAACTGCCGGATATTCACACCCAATGCCAAGGTTTACCATGATGTAGCCGAGAGGCTCTTCGGTCATGATGACGCTATCGACCATCCTTTGCCGGAGTTTGTGGAGGGTTGTCTTCTGCCCATGTACTGCCTCACTGCTAGAGGAGAGAACGCTGTGAAGAAAGTACTGATCTGTATTAGTAACCAGTATCCAGACATTACCTATTCCCCGGCCTTGCCGGCAGTGGTGGCGCTCTTGATGCACTTCAGTGAAGACGAGGCAGAATGTTTTGAGAAGACTTGTCGTCTTATCTCTTGCACTGATCCGCACAAGTCTTACATTGAACAAAGCTTCTTGTCCTACGAAGCCTCAAGCATGGCCTTTGGTGACTTGGCCAAGAAGTATTGTCAAGCCGGTCATAAGTTAATCGTCTCCCACTGTGAAAATTCAGCAGAGGTCTTCTCTGACTGGCAAACATGGGTCTTTGGTGACTTACCCTTTGAGTATGCCATTAGGGTCTTTGACGTTTTTCTTCTTGAGGGCAACAAAGTCTTGTATCGAGTGGCTCTAGCCCTACTCAAACAGTACAAACTCCAAACTGAATATGTAGGACAGGACATCAGGGGCGACATCCAGAATTTTGTGAAGAACATCTCCCAATATGTCTGTGTAGAGAAGCTGTTAGATAAAGCTTTCAGCATTCGACTTTTCACCCACAAAGAGATCTGGCTGTTGCACATGGCCAACAGAAAAGCCTTGTCCCAAAGCGGGATTACTGTAATGCAGCCAAGGTAAGTAGTATATTAGCTGTCCACCAAGTATTCCATTGACAGACAAAATCATGGTATGCTTTTCAGATTCTCTGTTTCTTGTGGTTCCTTCTGTGTACTTAGTGATTGGGTATATACAGTGCCTTGCGAAAGTATTCGGCCCCCTTGAACTTTTCAACCTTTTGCCACATTTCAGGCTTCAAACATAAAGATATAAAATTTTAATTTTTTTGTGAAGAATCATCAACAAGTGGGACACAATTGTGAAGTGGAACGAAATCTATTGGATATTTTAAACTTTTTTAACTAATAAAAAAATGAAAAGTGGGGCGTGCAAAATGATTGGGCCCCCTTTGCGTTAATACTTTGTAGAGCCGCCTTTTGCTGCGATTACAGCTGCAAGTCGCTTGGGGTGTCTCTATCAGTTTTGCACATCGAGAGACTGAAATTCTTGCCTATTCTTCCTTGCAAAACAGCTGGAGCTCAGTGAGGTTGGATGGAGAGCGTTTGTGAACAGCAGCTTTCAGCTCTTTCCACAGATTCTCGATTGGATTCAGGTCTGGACTTTGACTTGGCCATTCTAACACCTTGATACGTTTATTTGTGAACCATTCCTTTGTAGATTTTGCTGTATGTTTGGGATCATTGTCTTGTTGGAAGATAAATCTCCGTCCCAGTTTCAGGTCTTTTGCAGACTCCAACAGGTTTTCATCCAGAATGGTCCTGTATTTGGCTGCATCCATCTTCCCCTCAATTTTAACCATCTTCCCTGTCCCTGCTGAAGAAAAGCAGGCCCAAACCATGATGCTGCCACCACCATGTTTGACAGTGGGGATGGTGTGTTGAGGGTGATGAGCTGTGTTGCTTTTACGCCAAACATATCGCTTTGCATTGTGGGCAAAAAGTTGGATTTTGGTTTCATCTGACCAGAGCACCTTCTTCCACATGTTTGGTGTGTCTCCCAGGTGGCTTGTGGCAAACTTTAGATGAGACTTTTTATGGATATCTTTGAGAAATGGCTTTCTTCTTGCCACTCTTCCATTAAGGGCAGATTTGTGCAGTGTACGACTGATTGTTGTCCTATGGACAGACTCTCCCACCTCAGCTGTAGTTCTCTGCAGTTCATCCAGAGTGATCATGGGCCTCTTGGCTGCATCTCTGATCAGTCTTCTCCTTGTCTGAGCTGAAAGTTTAGAGGGACGGCCAGGTCTTGGTAGATTTGCAGTGGTCTGATACTCCTTCCATTTCAAAATGATCGCTTGCACAGTTCTCCTTGGGATGTTTAAAGCTTGGGAAATCTTTTTGTATCCAAATCCGGCGTTAAACTTCTTCACAACAGTATTACAGACCTGCCTGGTGTGTTCCTTGGTCTTCATGATGCTCTCTGCGCTTTCAACAGAACCCTGAGACTATCACAGAGCAGGTGCATTTATACAGAGACTTGATTACACACAGGGGGATTCTATTTATCACCATCAGTCATTTAGGACAACATTGGATCATTCAGAGATCCTCGCTGAACTTCTGGAGTGAGTTTGCTGCACTGAAAGTAAAGGGGGCCGAATAATTTTGCACGCACCACTTTTCAGTTTTTTATTTGCTAAAAAAGTTTAAATTATCCAATAGATTTCGTTCCACTTCACAATTGTGTCCCACTTGTTGGTGATTCTTCAAAAAAAAAAAAAAAAATGTTATATCTTTATGTTTGAAGCCTGAAATGTGGCAAAAGGTTGAAAAGTTCAAGGGGGCCGAATACTTTCGCAAGGCACTGTATATGAAATTAAATCTCTTAAAGGAACAATACAAGTGAATTTCTTCTTCATCGTGTTGTACAATCAATACTTCAAATACAAGTGAGGGACCCACAGAGCAGCCATGCAGGAAGGGGTAGACATGTGCAATTCGGTTCGTTACGAATTAGTTTTTTAATGAATTTTGGACAAATTTGGACATATCCGAATTAACGAAAGCTCGTTTACCGAATGTTTCTGAATATTCTAAAATTCGTAAATCTGAAAACCGGAAAATTCGAAAATCTGAAATAATAACTTAACTATTACTAATTATTCAATTATAGGTATTTTAATTTCCTTTCAAATTTGGCTGTTAGTGAACGTAACAAATACCAATTTATCTGAAGTTACGATTTATCAGAAATGCCTGAATGCCGTCTCTAAACAAATGCAATGTAATGAATTAATAATAATTAATAATGAAAACTTTTTATTACTATTTATTATTAATTTGTTATGTTTAATCTGTTTATATACAGCATCCGTTATTTTGGATAATTCCTAACTTTGGATAAATTCGTATTCGTTCCGATCACTAAAACCCAAATTTGAAAAGGAAATTACAATACCCAAGGCCGTCTTTAATTGGACCCTGGGCAAACGTTTTCTTGCCCCCCCCCCCCCCCCCCCCAATACAATTTTGCTCTCCACCTGCTCTGAAACATACAATAAATAGCAGCTAGACTAAAAATCAGTTTACTGTATCAAATCAGGCAGCAATTGAAATTGGTTGCCAGAGGTTACATTGTATCATTACCCCTTACCGACTGGTTGCTAGAGGTTACAGCACACATTACAGCTCGCTGATTAGTTGCTAGAGGTTACAGCACATGATTTCCTCTTGTTGGTTGGTTGCTAGCGATTACTGTACAGTAATACTGCTCGCTGCAGGGGGCATGATATCCATATGAATGCCGCCTTTATTTACATATCTATGCCTTCGGATGAAGCTATTTACATAGGAATGCTGCTATTTACATAGGAATGCCGGTTATTTACATGTAAACACAGGGTCTGCAGGTGAGTTATCTGTACACAACAATAGGGCAGAGCTGGGCAGCATTAGTAGCAGCACTTCACACTGAGATATCAGGACATAGCAAGGGACTAAAACTTCAAAGGAATTTAAACTGGGATAGTTGGCAAGTATGAGGCAGCTGCTTTGGGCCCCAAAACAATGACAGGGCCCAGGGCAGCTGCCCCTTTTGCCCTGCCTTAAAGACGGCCCTGACAATACCTATAATTGAATAGTTAGTTATTATTAGTTAGTTAGTTATTCTTTTGAATTCTTAGATTTTCTCTTTCTTTTCGAATTTATGAATTGCGATCATAACGAATGACCTGAAAAATGGGAAAAAACAAAACAAAAACCCCCAGAATGAAACGAAAACAAACACATTTCTCTGCAGTGCACATGTCTAGGAAGGGGTGCCACGTCCCATCAATAGTTATTGTGTCTCTATAAACAGTAATATTACACCATTTGTAACTATGTGTGATATGCAATGACCTGATTATAGATATTTCATGTTGATGCTTTAACCACTTCCCGACCAGCGCACGCCGATGTACGTCGACAGAATGGCACGGGCAGGCATATTGGCGTACATGTACGTCCAATCTTCAATGCCGCCCTGCCATCGGGAGCGCGCTCCCGCGCCGGTCGGGACCCCCGTGAGTCCGGTCGCGGGACCCGCGGACTCGATCGCCGCGGGTATACCCGCGATCGTCTCACGGGACGGCTGAATGGAGGAAATGCCGTGTAAACAGCATTTCTCCATTCTGCCTAGCAACTAGTGACGCTGATCTCTGCTCTATGTGATTGGAGCAGAGATGAGTGTTCACTAAATGAAAGCCCAACCCCCCCAGTTAGTAACACACCCCTAGGAACACTTAACCCCTACACTGCCACCCACTGGTTAACCCCTTCACTGCCAGTGTCATTTACACAGGATTCACTGCATTTATATAGCAGTGATTACTGTATAAATGACAATGGTCCCAAAAAATGTGTCAAAAATGTCCGATGGGTCCCCCACAATGTCGCAGTCACAATAAAAATCGCTGATCGCCGCCATTACTAGTAAAAAAATAAATAATAAAAAATTATTAATAAAAATGCTATAAAACTATCCCTATTTTGTAAACGCTATAACTTTTGCGCAAACCAATCAATAATCGCTTATTGCGATTTTTTTTTTTTTTTTTTTTTTTTTACCAAAAATATGTAGAATACGTATCGCCCTTAACTGAGGGGAAAAAATATTTTTTTATATATTTTTGGGGGATATTTATTATAGCAAAAAGTTAAAAATAATGCGTTTTTTCCAAAATTGTCGCTCTATTTTTGTTTATAGCGCAAAAAATAAAAACCGCAGAGGCGATCAAATACCACCAAAAGAGAGCTTTTGGTGGAAAAAAAAGGACGTCAATTTTGTTTGGGAGCCACGTCGCACGACCGCGCAATTGTCAGTTAAAGCGACGCAGTGCTGAATCGCAAAAAGTGGTCTGGTCTTTGACCAGCAAAATGGTCCGGGGGCTGAAAGTGGTTAATATTTATCACAATCACTATCGATGAAATGACGTTACCAGTACAGTATATAGTTATAGTGCCTTGAAAAAGTATTCAGAACCCTTATTTTGTTCTGCGTTATTGTACTGTATATATATATATATATTATATATGAGCTCCATTATGCTGTGGTGGGCGCAATCCCGCCATTACAATAACCTTATAATAATAATGTTTTATTTCTCGGCAGGCAGTCTGCGCATATGTCGGTCGACATTTTGAATTTCAGCTCTGAAATTGTCACGGCGCAGGAGATGAGGGTGGTTTGGTCCTGGATACCGGAACGGTTTTCCTTGTACCCCCCTGTCCTGCTGTTCTCTACGCTGGAACACGGCTATAGCTTACAGAGGTCAGTAATCAATAGTCAAATATCTGAAAAGCAGATGAAGGCATTGCCAAGGGGGGGGGGGGGGGGGGGGAGTACTGTGATGTCTGTGTAATAAATAAATAGATGTGTAGCACACATTACTTACCATTTCACGGCGTCAAAATTATTGGGACGCCTGCCTTTACACACACTTAAACTATAATGGCATCCCAGTCATAGTTCGGAGGGTTCAATATTGAGTTGGCTCCGCCCTTTGCAGCTATAACAGCTTCACCTCTTCTGGGAAGGCCGTCCACAAGGTTTAGGAGGGTGTCTATGGGAATGTTTGACCATTCTTCCAGAAGAGCATTTGTGAGGTCAGGCACTGATGTTGGACGGGAAGGCCTGGCTCCCAGTCTCCACTCCAATTCATCCCAAAGGTGTCCTATCAGGTTGAGGTCAGGACTCTGTTCAGGCCAGTCAAGTTCCTGTCTTTATGGACCTTTCTTTGTGCACTGGTGCGCAGTCATGTTGGAACAGGAAGGGGCCGTCCCCGAACTGTTCCCACAAAGTTGGGAGCATGAAATTGTCCAAAATGTCTTGGTATGCTGACTCCTTAAGTGTTCCCTTCACTGGAACTAAGGGGCCAAGCCCAACCCCTGAAAAACAACCCCCCCCCCACACCATTATCCACCCTCCACCAAATTATTTAGACCAGTGCACAAAGCAAGGTCCATAAAGACATGGATGAGTGAGTTTGGGGTGGAGGAACTTGACTGGCCTTCAAAGAGTCCTGACCTTAACCTGATAGAATACCTTTTGGGATGAATTTGAGCGGAGACTGTGAGCCAGGCCTTCTCCTCCAACATCATTGCGTGACCTCACAAATGCTCTTCTGGAAGAATGGTCAAACATTCCCCATAGACACCCTCCTAAACCTTGTGGACGGCCTTCCCAGAAGAGGTGAAGTTGTTATAGCTGCAAAGGGCGGAGCCAACTCAATATTGAACCCTCCGGACTAAGACTGGGATGCCATTAAAGTGGTTGTAAAGCCCTTACAACACACTTTGACCTACAGGTAAGGCCTAGATTAAGGCTTACCTGTAGGTCCAAGAAATATCTCCTAAACCTACACGGTTTAGGAGATATTTGCCGAAAGACAGCACGCCGTAGACAGCAGCGCGCAGGCGCAGTGAACGCGGCACCCGTCAACGGCGATATGCCATGCGTGGCGGCTCCCGTGCGCATGCGCGGGAGTGATGTCATTGGGGCTTCGCCGAATGGCGGCGACGAGACCCACCGAGAAGATGGAGGCTCCAGACTACAGGGGACAGCGGTGACTTCTCTGGCTCCTGTGTCAGGTAAGTGACACATAACGGACTACTATGCGATACGATGCGATGCGATGCGATGCATAGTAGTCCATTATGCTTTGCCTTTGCAGGGAATGAAAGAGGAAGTAAACCCATCAGGGTTTACTTCCTCTTTAAAGTTCACGTGTGTGTAAAGGCAATATAGTTTATATGAAAGGCAAGCTTCTCTTTGACACCTCCATGGTGCCTTGGCAACCCTACCCCAACAGAAACAGTGATGACTGTATATCTAATTGCAGATTTTATGCCCACTGTGAAGGGTTTGAACCTACCGTCTTGCTCATCAAAACAACTACAAGCAAGGTAATCAACAGCTCCAATAAAAAAAAAGCTATAAAGTTTTTATCTGTTGCTTTTTTTTTTTCCTTTAGTGCCAACACATTCTGCAAATAATAAACTGGCCGTAGTATTGCCGGTTATTCACGCTTCCTGTGTTTTGCTTGGAGAGATCTGAGGGTCTGAGTATCTCTGTGTTTCGCAGGTGTTCGGAGCCTACCTCTCCACTGACTGGAATGAGCGGAGGAAATGCTGTGGACAAGTGGCCACCTTTTTCGGCACTGGAGAATGCTTTGTGTTCACGGTAAGTTGTCCCGGATGTAGTTAAAGGAGACTGTAAATATATTTTTGTATCGCCATATATATACACTATCTCACAAAAGTAAGTACACCCCTCACATGTGTGTAAATCTTTTCTTCTCTCTTTTCATGTGACAACACTGAAGAAATGACACTTGTCTACAATGTAAAGTAGTGAGTGTACAGCTTGTATAACAGTGTAAATTTCCCGTCTCCTCAAAATAACTCAACACACAGCCATTAATGTCTAAACCGCTGGCAGCAAAAGTCAGTACACCCTAGAGCTGCACGATTCTGGCTAAAATCAGAATCGTGATATTTCTCTTTTTTTTGCTTAGATGATAGATCACGATTCTCGCAGGGTAACATCATCTTTCACATTAAAACAAAAAAAAAAACTAGGCTGACTTTACTGTTTTTTATTTTTTTATTTTTTTATTCATTGAAGTGTATTTTTTTCCCCAAAAATTGCGTTTGAAAGACCGCTGGGCAAATACAGCGTGACATAAAATATTGCAACAATTGACATTTTATTCCCTAGGGTCTCTGCTAAAATATATGTAATGTTTGGGGGGGTTGCAAGTAATTTTATAACAAAAAATATTGATTTTATCTTAACCACTTACAGACCGGACCATTTTGCTGGTCAAAGACCAGGCCATTTTTTGCGATTCGGCACTGCGTCGCTTTAACTGACAATTGCGCGGTCGTGCGACGTGGCTCTCAAACAAAATTGACGTCATTTTTTTTCCCACAAATAGATATTTCTTTTGGTGGTATTTGATCACAACTGCGGTTTTTTTTTTTTGCGCTATAAACAAAAATAGAGCGACAATTTTGAAAGAAACGCATTATTTTTTTACTTTTTGTTATAATAAATATCCCCCAAAAATATATAAAAAAACATTTTTTTCCCTCAGTTGAGGCCGATACGTATTCTTCTACATATTTTTGGTAAAAAAATAAAAAAATTGCAATAAGCGATTATTGATTGGTTTGCGCAAAAGTTATAGCTTTTACAAAATAGGGATAGTTTTATGGCATTTTTATTAATAATTTTTTATTATATATTTTTTTACTAGTAATGGCGGCGATCAGCGATTTTTATTGTGACTGCGACATTGCGGCGGACACATCGGACATTTTTGGGACCATTGTCATTTATATAGTAATCACTGCTATATAAATGCAGTGATTCCTGTGTAAATGACACTGGCAGTGAAGGGGTTAACTAGCGGGTGGCAGTGAAGGGGTTAAGTGTTCCTAGGGGCGTGTTACTAACTGTGGGGGGGCTGGGCTTTCTTTTAGTGAACACTGATCTCTGCTCCAATCACATGGAGCAGAGATCAACGTCACTAGTTGCTAGGCAGAATGGGGAAATGCTGTTTACACTGCATTTCCTCCATTCAGCCGCCCCATGAGACAATCGCGGGTATGCCCGCGGCAATCGAGTCCGCTGGACCCGCGATCGGACTCATGGGGGTCTGGCGGCGCACTCACGATGGCAGGGCGGCATTAAAGATTGGACGTACCTGTACGCCATTCTGCCGACATACATCGGCGTGCGCCGGTCGGGAACCGGTTAAGAAACAAGTGCCAGAAAAAGATTTACACTTTAAGTGGTTAAACTTCCTGCATTTACACATTGTTTAAAAACTTGGCAGACTGCCTGGATTTTTTTTCTTTACACACAGAAGTTTATCCCTTTGATCTAAGAAGGAAGGGTTAGTTACAATGTTTCATGTTAAAAACTTGTCAGACTGCCCAGATGTTTTCTTTTGGCAGTTGATTGACCAGATAAGTCTCTCCACTTGTTATATGAAAGAATCGGCAAACTCTGCAACAGAGATCGTCAGGGGGGGTGGGGGGGGGGTTGAATCGAGATCACGATTTATTATTATTTTTAATTGTGCAGCTCTAGTACACTCCTAAGTGAAAATGTCCAAATTTGGGCCAAAGTGTCAATATTTTGTGTGCCCACCATTATTTTCCAGCACTGCCTTAACCCTCTTGGGCATGGAGGTCACCAGAGCTTCACAGGTCGCCACTGGAGTCCTCTTCCCCTCCCCCATGATGACATCACAGAGCTGGTGGATGTTGGAGACTAGGGGGTGTACTCACTTTTGTGAGATACTGTATATACTGAATATGTAAAGGAAACAGACTCCAGTCAAAACTGACCTTATAGGACATCTGAGGTTTGTAGTTCTACAGAAAAGCTTAGAGAATAATTCCATTTATGTTGAGAAGAAAAAAAAAACAATCCCCTCTGGGTAATCTATGAACGTTGCAGGGTTTTTAATAAACTTTGTAGCAGATTCCTACCTTTTCTGCTCTGAAGAAATAGCTGTTTGTGTCACCATGTCCTATAATTGCAGAGAAAGGGTGTTCTACAAAGTATTGACTCCGGGGGGCGCCATGCTAATGCCCCCCCCCCCCCCACACTTTTCACATTAATTTGTATCATTTATCATTTTCCTCCCACTTCACAATTATGTGCCACTTTGTGTTGGTCCATCACATAAAATCCCAATAAAATACATTTATGTTTTTGGTTGTAACATGAGAAAATGTGGAGAATTTCAAGGGGTATGAATACTTTTTCAAGGAACTGTATTATATACTGTAGATTCGTTACACACAGAGTGATATATTACAAGCATTTCTTTCTTTTAATTTTGCTAATTATGGCTTACAGCGAGTGAAAACCCCAAATTCAGTATCTCAGAAAATTAGAATATTGTGAAAGTTGAATATTGTTGTCACGGTACTACGAACCCACAGGCGAGCAGGTGACACGGGATCCCCCAGGGCGTGGAATCTAAGAGTCAGCCGGTGTTCTGCCAGGGACCCTCTCACGAAGGTTTGGACTTAGCTGCGTGCTGACCCCAGGTCACGACCCCCGGGTTCACCCTGCTCGCTAGGGAAGTACCAGAAGACACTGTAGACAAGGATGGTTGGATGGATGAAGCAAGGAAAGCCAGGTAGTGAGCTAAGGTCAGAGTGGGCTGCAGACAACGTAATCAGAACAAGCCGGGTCGGTACACAGAAGATCAGTTCACGAGAAGTCAGGTAAAACAGGTTACACAGGGGAGCTTCAGAAACAAACGTTGCTCAAGCAATGGTAGCAAGTTAGGAAGGGATTTAAATAGAGAAGCACATGAGGGGCTGGACAGGAAGTAGCAGGAAGGAAACATATATCAGGCAACAGGTGAAGGGTGTCGATGCCCATAGCTGCAGAGTGCACAGAGCCGAACACCTGACAGTGGACAACAGATGGCAGCCGACCCACTGCAGTAAAGGTGAGACACAGATCAGCTGATCAACCATTGTATATTCCTTTGTGTGTTAGTTTCCTGTTTCCTGCCGTGTGCGCTTCTACTGTTTTCCGTTACCGACTTTGGCGTGTCTTGACTATCCCTGTTTGCCTGTGATCCTGACCTTTTGGCGTGTCCCTGACTATTCTTGTCTGCTTGTGGCCCCGACCTTGGCTTTGTCCCTCACCATTCCTATCCTCCTGTTGCCTACTGTGGGTGTGAGCTGGGGGACCCTGGGGGTCGCGACCTGGAGCCAGTTTCAGCCAAGTCCATCCTCACCACTCGAGGCTCTGGTGAACACCTGCTGGCTCTTAGACTCCGGGCCCCAGGGAATCTTACGCTCTAACCCCAGTGGGATCTGTCCCCCGTCTGCAGCAGTCAGCCGTAGGGTCCACAACCTTGCGGTGCACTCCTGATCCTTCGGTGTGCACCTGTCACCTCGCCTCAAGATGACCTGACAAGACCATTCAAGAATATAGGGGAGATTCACAAGGAGTGGACTACGGCTGGTGTCAGTGCTTCAAGAGCCACCACATAGAGATGTCCACAACATGGGCTACAACTGCCCCATTCCTTGTGTCAAGTCACTCCTAAACCAGAGACGTCAGAAGAGTCTTTCCCGGCCTAAAGATGAAAGTAAATTTTTGCATTTCATTTGGAAATAACGGTCCCAGAGTCTGGAGGAGGAGCGGAGAGGCACTGAATCCAAGTTGCATGAGGTCCGGTGTGAAGTTTCCACAGTCGGTGATGATTTGGGGAGCCGTGTCATCTGCTGGTGTTGGTCCTCCTGTGTTTTATCAAGTCCAAAGTCAGTGCAGTCATGCTTCCCTCTGCTGACCAGCTTTATGGAGATGCCGATTTCATTTTCCAGCAGGACTTGGCACCTCCCACACTGCCAGAACTACCAATAACTGGTCACATGATCATGGGATCACTGTGTTTGATTGGCCAGCAAACTCGCCTGACCTAAACCGCATAGAGAATCTGAAAGAGGAAGATGAGAGACACCAGACCCAACAATGCAGACGAGCTGAAGGCCGATATCAAGGCAACCTGACCTTCCATAACACCTCAGCAGTGCCACAGACTGATCTCCTCCATGCCACGCCGCCACTGATGCCAAAATTCATGCAAAATGAGCCCCGACCAAGTATTGAGTGCATTTTATTCTGTACATGGACATTTCTGTATTAAAAATCCTTTTTTTATTGGTCTTATATAAAATTCCCATGTTCTGAGATAATGAATTTTGGGATGTCACTCGCTGTAAGCCATAATCATCAAAATAAAAGAAAGGAAATGCTTGACATATATCACTCTGTGTGTAACGCATCTATATAAAATATGAGTTTCACTTTTTGAATTAAGTTACTGAAATAACTTTAAACTTTTTTGATATTTTTACATTTTTTGAGATGCGCCTGTATATGAACCGCTACAAATGGGAGCTGCTTCCAACTCATGAATCCAGAATCTGATTCCCGTTCCCTTACAATTGTACTCGTTATGATCTCAATTAATTGTCAAACAATTCATAAAAAGGTACAGATGTTAAAATGATACAAATTAAAATCTATTTAAATTAAATAACGCAATTCATAATTATATCGCCATCTTGTGGTCAATTCAATAATTACACCCGACCACATACATCAATTCATGATGGGAAGGAGTTTCCATTTGCAATTTAATGTCACACATTTATTATAACTTGCCAATATATTTATAGATCATTACAGTTGGTATAAGCAAACTCTTATAAGGCTCAGCCGTGGCAGATTTTTATCAATCATATGCACAGTGGTCTATATATGTAGATGTCTTAACTATTCGTATGGGTACCACCGGGATTTTTTATTTTTTTTTTCAAACAGAAACGCGGGGGAATGCAGTTCTGTCACCTCCAGTATGTATGCAATGGCAAGGGGTACTAGAGTGCGCTGGAGGGTCTATTGATGCTGGCTGCTGGGGGATCTATGGTCAGTGGTGGTGGGGGGGGGGGGGTCCAGTGGTTGCTGTGGACGTTTATTGTTGCTGGGAGGGATCTACTGTTGAGGGAGGGGTCTATTGTTGCTGGGGTTGGGAGTATTTTTTGTGGTGGATCTATTATTGCTGGGGGGGTCTATTGTTGTTGGCTGCAGGGGATATATTTTATTGCTTTTCTTGTTATCCGTACAAATTTCATGGTATGGTATTCTCTAAAAGGGGTGGTACTATAAGGTGAGTAGGGGGTGGAACCAAGGGACAGTGCTCGGAGGTGGGTAGGGGGTGTGATCAAGGGACGGTGCTTGGAGGTGGAATCAAAGGACGGTGCTCAGAGGTGGGTAGGGGGTGGAACCAAGGGACGGTGCTCAGAGGTGGGTAAGGGGTGATACTAAGGGATGGTGCTCAGAGGTGGGTAGGGGGTGGTACCAAGTTTGGTGCTCGGAGGTTGGTAGTGGGTGGTACCAAGAGACGGTGCTCAGAGGTGGGTAGGGGGTGGTACCAAGGGACGGTGCTCAGAGGTGGGTAGGGGGTGGAACCAAGGGACGGTGCTCAGAGGAGGGTAGGTGGTGGAACCAAGGGACGGTGCTCAGAGGAGGGTAGGCGGTGGTACCAAGGGATGGTGCTCAGAGGATGGTAGGTGGTGGAACCAAGGGACGGTGCTCAGAGGTGGGTAGGGGGTGGAACCAAGGGACGGTGCTCAGAGGAGGGTAGGGGGTGGAACCAAGGGACGGTGCTCAGAGGATGGTAGGTGGTGGAACCAAGGGACGGTGCTCAGAGGATGGTAGGTGGTGGAACCAAGGGACGGTGCTCAGAGGTGGGTAGGGGGTGGAACCAAGGGACGGTGCTCAGAGGTGGGTAGGGGGTGGAACCAAGGGACGGTGCTCAGAGGAGGGTAGGGGGTTGAACCAAGGGACGGTGCTCAGAGGATGGTAGGTGGTGGAACCAAGGGACGGTGCTCAGAGGTGGGTAGGGGGTGGAACCAAGGGACGGTGCTCAGAGGTGGGTAGGTGGTGGAACCAAGGGACGGTGCTAAGAGGTGGGTAGGGGGCAGAGGCAAGGGGTGATATGAAAGGAGGGAGTACTTGCACCTATTCCCTGAAAATAAAAAAAGTCCTGGGTACCACAAATGTTTGCCATATTATTTATGCTATGATTATTTACTACAATCGTCAGCTCCATCTAGTGCCCATAATACAGTATTATTTTTTTTACAGTTTTTCTTTTCCCTCCCCAGGTCCGGCCAGAGATGGAGAGATACGAGTGGGTTGTGGTGAGGAAGCCGGAGATGGTGAAGGTAGCCCCGCTTTCCCCGCGCTCCAGACCTCGTTCCTACTCCCACGGTTCCCGTATAGCTTTACCCCCGCTGCGTCCTCATTCATCGAGTATGAGCTCTGCGCCCAGCAGCCCTCCGGAGTCCTCCAACTTTCTGACCGTCCCCGCGGAAGGAAACCCAAGCCGGTTATCTCCGTTCCTGTCCGTCCGTCACTTCCAGCTGCCTTCCAAAACTGCCTCCATGTTTATGTCTGGCAACAGCCAAGGTTTTATCATAGGTAAGGTGGGTGGAAACCATTACCGAGGGCACAAACCCATACCAGCCAACAGAGGTCTAGTAAAGTGATGGTCAACATTGCCCATGATGCTCCACTACATGGCAGAGTGCATGAGCGTCATGGGAGATGTAGTTTCAAAACATCTAGGGTGGCAATGTTCACCATAACTGGTCTAGTAGAACCATTTTGGATAGCCGTGTTTCCTGCAGTAAGCTCTGTAGCAGTGGTAAAGGTTTGGTCCTCCAAAAATCTGCATTCTAGTGTTTGGCAGATGATGGGAGGGTTAAGCCACCCTATTGGCTTCTTCTTTCTCTGGAGGATTCCAGCGGTCAGATTTCTGCTTTCACGCTTCTAGATCTTCTTCACATTTTAAGCAGCAACTCCATCACTCTGTTGGACTACATTCAGAGAATGCAAAAAAAAATCGATATGGGCCCTAAGCAGGAACATATGGTACAGCACGATGGGGGTGGCGTCACACACTGTATGCAGGGCTGCTGTTAGAAATCACGGGGAGCCCCATACAGCCTGTCTGACAGGACCCCCCCCCCCCATCAAATTATATTTTCGCCAAAATGCCATGGACCCAAAGCTATGCTTCGCAGCCCTAGCAAAAATTGATACCCTCATCGATCGAAAATAAGACCCAGTCAGGTGAGAAGCATTGCTCTGCAAGTGCCGCCCCCCAACCCACATGCAAAGCAGTTGCAGTGTGATAGTGCAGGGGGGGGGGGGGTTAATGCAGGCAGTGAGAAGGCAATATGCCTCCTCACTGCCTGTCAAATGTTCTCTGAAGAGTGATCCAAATGCTGACTGCTCTATAGAGAGCAAAGCACATTTGAACGAGTCCCTAATTTTGTAAAAAAAAAAAAAAAAAAAAATTTAACTGCCGTGTTGGGGGGACCTTTGGTGACATATCAGGGGTTGAAACAGTCACCTGATGTCTCACATTTGAGAAAGATAAATGGACGGAGGACAGAGATTCCTCCATCCCTTTCTCTGCAGCCTCAGCTGAACTGGACGGTAAATGAATGAGAAGTGCTCTGCGCTGAGCGGCTTTCTGGTCGTTCTCAAACGGAAGTGTAGTAAACATTGTAATGGACACAATCCCTCCCAAATGACACCAATGATGGGGCACAGATCCTCCCAAGGACACCGCTAATGGGGCACAATTCCTCCCAATGACACCAATGATAGGGCACTATTCCTCCCAATGACGGTGCACAGTTCCTCCCAATGACACCAATAATGGGGCACAATTCCTCCCAATGACTGAGCACAGTTCCTCCCAATGATACCAGTGATGGGCACAATTCCTCCCAATTACACCAGTGATGACCACAATTCCTCCCAATGGCACCAATGATGGGCACAATTCCTCCCAATGATGGGCAAAATTCCTCCCAAATAACACCAATGATGGGCACAATTCCTCCCAATTACACCAATGATGGGCACAATTCCTCCCAATTACACCAATGATGGGCACAATTCCTCCCAATTACACCAATGATGGGCACAATTCCTCCCAATTACACCAATGATGGGCACAATTCCTCCCAATGACACCAATGATGGGCACAAATCCTCCCAATGACACCAATGATGGGCACAATTCCTCCCAATGACACCAATGATGGGCACAATTCCTCCCAATGACACCAATGATGGGCACAATTCCTCCCAATGACACCAATGATGGGCACAATTCCTCCCAATGACACCAATGATGGGCACAATTCCTCCAAATTACACCAATGATGGGCACAATTCCTCCCAATGACACCAATGATGGGCACAAATCCTCCCAATGACACCAATGATGGGCACAATTCCTCCCAATGACACCAATGATGGGCACAATTCCTCCCAATGACACCAATGATGGGCACAATTCCTCCCAATGATGGGCACAATTCCTCCCAATGACACCAATGATGGGCACAATTCCTCCCAATGACACCAATGATGGGCACAATTCCTCCCAATGACACCAATGATGGGCACAATTCCTCCAAATTACACCAATGATGGGCACAATTCCTCCCAATGACACCAATGATGGGCACAAATCCTCCCAATGACACCAATGATGGGCACAATTCCTCCCAATGACACCAATGATGGGCACAATTCCTCCCAATGACACCAATGATGGGCACAATTCCTCCCAATGATGGGCACAATTCCTCCCAATGATGGGCACAATTCCTCCCAATGATGGGCACAATTCCTCCCAATTACACCAATGATGGGCACAAATCCTCCCAATGACATCAATGATGGGCACAATTCCTCCCAATTACACCAATGATGGGCACAATTCCTCCCAATGATGGGCACAATTCCTCCCAATGATGGGCACAATTCCTCCCAATTACACCAATGATGGGCACAATTCCTTCAATGATGGGCACAATTCCTCCCAAATAACACCAATGATGGGCACAATTCCTCCCAAATAACACCAATGATGGGCACAATTCTTCCCAATGACAGGAACAATTCCTCCCAATGACACCAATGATGGGGCACAATTCCTCCCAATGACACCAATGATGGGCACAAATCCTCCCAATGACACCAATGATGGGCACAATTCCTCCCAATGACACCAATGATGGGGCACAATGGTGGTGCACAGCTCCTCCCAAGGACACCAATAATGGGGCACAGATCCAATGATGGGCACAATTCCTCGCAATTACACCAATGATGGGCACAATTCCTCGCAATTACACCAATGATGGGCACAATTCCTTCAATGATGGGCACAATTCTTCCCAATGACGGGCACAATTCCTCCCAATTACACCAATGATGGGCACAATTCCTCCCAATGACACCATTGATGGGGCACAATTCCACCCAATGACACAATTGATGGGGCACAATTCCGCCCAATGGCGGTGCACAGCTCCTCCCAAGGACACCAATAATGGGGCAAAGTTCCAATGATGGGCACAATTCCTCCCAATTACACCAATGATGGGTGCAATTCCTCCCAATGACACTATGGGGCTCAGTTCCTTTCAATCGCACCAATGATGGTGGATTGCTTACTTCCACTGATGCTGGGACATTTTGTACTCCCGATGGCCACAGTCCGGCCCCCTAAAGTCTAAAGGACAGTAAAATGGCCCTTTGTTTAGAAAGTTTGGAGATCCCTGTTATTGGCCATACAGGTGTAGGTGTGATGGTTAGGTGCCCACATCCCTTTAGTTGTCTTTCAGATTTTTTATCTGACCAAACCTTCTTTTTTTTTTTTTTGCTCCATTCCAGGTGGTGGCGGGGGTCAGGCCTTAAACATCGACGCAGATCTGAACATTGGGCGGACGGAGCACTGCGAGACCTTTGACAACCCGCCGCTTTGCGAGGAGAACTTTCACATCCAGCACCTGGAGGTCTGGGGCTACCAAAATTCCTAAATGCCCAGAGAGGCCACAGGAAAAAAACTATTGTATAAATCACAGATGGGTGGCTAGAGCCGGCACCGCGCTCTTCTTATCCGTAACCAAATGGCCTCCGACGTTCCTGTGTCTCCGCTCTCCATCCACCGATTTTTTTTTACTTGGGAGCAGAACTTTGAAGACAAAATAGACTGGAAGATGAGAACAAGCAACGAAAGACTTCATAATAAAACTGGCTTGAAACAAGTCTTTGCCTCGTGCAGGTTGGAATACGGACTGTTCGAGCTGCAAGGGCCCCTTTTACACACTATTGAATGTGAAAAATGCTTTTATGTGCACATTTTAGTTTTTTTTGTTTTTGTTTTTTTGTGAATTTCAAATTGCCCCCACGGAATGGCCTCTAGCACCTAGACAAAGGTCTGCTCCGCCAATGGGACATGAGTGTAATAAAGCAATAAAGTACATTGTGAAAAGTTCGGAGCACTTCAACACGTAAAAAAAAAAAATTCCCTATGGGCCATGGGTTGTGCAGTTTGCATTGTTCTATTAAGTCGTAACTCCGGCCAAATTTAGTTTGGATAAAGTGAGGAAGCATTGATGTTTATTGCAGGCTGTGCCCCTGTTGTAGGGCAGATATCGTTATTGAAAGACTTTCCTATCCTGGGGACAACCCCCCATCGACTTGCCAATTAAATTTTTAAATAAAATTGTTTTGTGTTCATTATAAACCTTATTTTAGACCCAATAATGTCATCACTGGGTCTCTGTGCTTCTTTATACAATTAATGCAATTCATATAATATGAGTGTTCCTGGGGAAGACTTACAGCGGAACGTCTAGGCTGGGGGGGGGGGCTGAATGCAGCAATATGGTTCCATCACACGTATTTGTAGTCTAGCCGGCCCTCCTCCTCCCCCCATAACTGAGGGACTTATGATGCATCTCGATCCATGCCCGTTAATGGTGGATTGTAAATTGCCTTGTCTGGTATGTGATACATGTAATGGAACGCCCCACTCTCCGCTTGAGTGCTTTCGTCATATACCACTTCCTCCAGTCTGAATATAGATATTATAGCCACATATTACAACCAAGAAGTAGGCAGGGCTCGTTTGGCTGCAAAGCTGGAACGCTTTATTTGAACAAGAATACAGGCTTTTATACACTTGAGAAGGACAGTTCCCCTCCTGATCATATTACCCTAACAATACAAACTGTAACCAGAAACATAAATTAAAGCGGAGTTCCACCCACAAATGGAACTTTCGCTTTTTGGGGGGGGGGGGGAGGTGGATAACCTCTTTTTAGAGGGTACTAGCTCCCATTTCCTCCTGGCGCACCCGTGGCATGGGAAGGAAGATGACCTCATCCCCCTCCCTCTCGGCAATCATCTGGGACACAGGGCGTAGCGCGGCTCACGCAGTGCCTGCCCGGCTGTGAAGCCACAGCGGGGAGCCCACTTTGGCAATGCCTGTGCCGCAGAGAGGAGGGGGAGACGAGTGGGGCTTCGTTCCCCAGCATCGCTGGACCCTGGGACAGGTAAGTGTCCAATTATTAAAAAAAAAAAAAAAAAGTCAGCAGCTACAAATACTGCAGTTGCTGACTTTTAATTCATTTATTTTTTTTAAGCGGAACTTTGCTTTAACATGAGCTAATTAACTAGTAATTTAACCAACCTAGGTGACTCAGAGGTCTGACTGATCAGGTCAGACTTGCCGTCTTCTAGTTCAGAAGACACAATACACATTGTCATAAGTATAAACACAGAACACCTTCACACAATAGCAGGAGCCCCCAGTAGCAGACGGACCGGCTCCTACATGGAAGACCATGAAATCCATATCTAAGGAATGCTTTAATTTATCAGGGATTGCAGATGGCATGGCAACAATCTACAAAACTCTTACAAATTTCCATCATTTTCTCAGACACCCTGTGCCCCTAATAGACACAGGATGAGTAGACATAGGAGGTGCATGGGGAGCTGAAACAAGGGTTTCCAAACCTCTCCAAAGGATTCTGGTTTCCATGGGCCCCCCCTAGATTATGAATTCCTGAGTTATGTTTTATACAATGTTCATTGCTCTGACTATAAACCACGTCTATGCTACAGAAGAAAGACAAAGCTCTTGTGTGGTGCAGCAACCTAATGAGGTACATTACATGTTCATAGGAAGGACTTACCAAAGGTTCTGTATGTCATGTGTGATCTCATTCAAAAGATTATTTAATGCTGGACTATAAAATAAAGGTTGTTGGGTTGTAGCACACGATTGTACAGAAATGTTGGTACAGTTTAGGAAACTGGATCTGAGGAACTGACCATGGAACTTTCATAAACATTCTGACATCGGCTCCTCAGACACTTTCCGAGGGTTACGTCATTTCTGCAGCCGCCCTCCCAATGATTCCGATACCAAGAATGCTACAGCTGTAACCCCCTGTTACAGCTCACCATGCACTCCCACATTCTATACCACCATTGCACCCCACTGTGCCCCCCATTATACCTCACTGTGCCCCCTATTACACCCCACTGTGCCTCCATTACACCTCACTGTGCCCCCCATTATACCCCACTGTGCCTCCCATTACACCCTACTGTGCCCCCCATTAGACCCCACTGTCCCCCCATTAGACCCCACTGCCCCCCATTAGACCCCACTGCCCCCCATTACACCTCATTGTGCCCCCCCATTATACCTCACTGTCCCCCCATCATACCTCACTGTCCCCCCATTACACCCCACTGTGCCCCCCATTATACCTCACTGTGACCCCCCATTACACCCCACTGTGCCCCCCATTATACCTCACTGTGACCCCCCATTACACCCCACTGTGCCCCCCATTATACCTCACTGTGACCCCCCATTACACCCCACTGTGCACCCCTATTATACCTCACTGTGCACCCCCTGTTACAGCTAACCATGCACTCCCACATTCTATACCACCATTACACCTCACTGCCCCGCCCCATTATACCTCATTGTGCCCCCCCATAATACCTCACTGTGCCTCCCATTATACCCCACTGTGCCCCCCATAATACCTCATTGTGCCCCCCCATTATACCTCACTGTCCCCCCCATTACACCCCACTGTGACCCCCCATTATACACCACTGTGCACCCTTATTACACACCCCTATTATACCTCACTGTGCTCCCCCTGTTACAGCTAACCATGCACTCCCACATTCTATACCACCATTACACCCCACTGTGCCCCCCATTATACCTCACTGTGCCCCACATTATACCTCACTGTGACCCCCCATTACACCCCACTGTGCACCCCTATTATACCTCACTGTGCACCCCCTGTTACAGCTAACCATGCACTCCCACATTCTATACCACCATTACACCTCACTGCCCCCCCATTATACCTCACTGTGCCTCCCATTATACCCCACTGTGCCCCCATAATACCCCACTGTGCCCCCCCATAATACCTCATTGTGCCCCCCATTATACTCCACTGTGCCCCCATTATACCTCACTGTCCCCCCATTACACCCCACTGTGTCCCCCATTATACCTCACTGTGACCCCCCATTATACACCACTGTGCACCCTTATTACACACCCCTATTATACCTCACTGTGCTCCCCCTGTTACAGCTAACCATGCACTCCCACATTCTATACCACCATTACACCTCACTGCCCCCCCCCATTATACCACACTGTGCTCCCCCATTATACCTCACTGTGCCCCCATTACACCTCACTGCCCCCCATTACACCCCACTGTGCACCCATTACACCTCACTGCCCCCATTATACCTCACTGTGCCCCCCATTATACCCCAGTGTTCACTTCAACATTCTATACCCCATTACACCCCACTGTGTCCCCCCATTATACCTCACTGTGCACCTCGCATTCTACACTCTATTATACCTCACTATGAACACCCAATACACCCCACTGTACCCCCCATTATACCTCACTGTGCATCCCCTCCCCCGCATTGTACACCCCCATTACACACACTGTGCCTCCCCCCATTACACCTCACTGTGGTCCCTTTTATACCTCCCAGCGCACCCCCACATTCATTACCCCATTACACCCCACCTTGTCCCCCGCCCCCCACAATTCTCAGTCGGCAGCCCAGCTCAGTCAGAAACCTCCCGCGCCCACAGCGCATGCGTGCTGAGAAGAGCGCCGCAGCTGCCCTCCACTGCGCATGCGGAAACTCGGAAGGCGGGGCGGACGCCTTCCGCTCATTGGCGCGGTCAACGCGCCTGCGCAGAGCTCGGTTCCCACGGCAACGTGTAAACACACGGAGGAGCCGGTTACTAGGAGACGGGAGGAAGCTGCAGACAAGAAATCATCTCTCAGAGCAACACAAGACAAGAGAAGACATGGCGGCCGAGGAGGGAGACCTGCAGCTGGAGCTGGACTCAGTCATCGGGTTTAATGGTGAGAGGGGAGAGAGGTGGGGGGGGGGGGGGCCCGAAACCAGCAGGGGCCCCACTGGAGTGACTCCACTTGTCTTCTGATATTTGTAACTTTGTATGTTATATATCATCATCTTATATTATATTATTATTATTATTATATATTTATACAGAATTCATATAAACATAGAAATCATAGGCGTGCGCAAGGGGTGTGCGAGGTGTGCCTGGGCACACCCTAATCCAGGGGGGTTGGCAACTGGTAGAGGGTCTTGTACCGATCGGCTGGTGATGGGTAGACCATAACCCTTCTATTGCTATGCCGGACAGGAGGGGCAAAGGGAGGACGACGCCCACCGTGTATCTGATCTGCATATTCCTCCTGCAGCCAATGAAAGTCTGCGTCTCCTTCTCTCCCTTCTGACGCCATTCAGTGGCTGGTGGAAGGAAAATACAGTATATGCCGTCGCCCCCCCCCCCCCCCCAATTCTATTCCTCTTCTTTTATTTAATACCAATCACTCACAGTGTTCATTCATAGCGGAAGCATAATAAACTGTTTACTAGGCTTCCGTATGTGAATGAACAGGAAGCCGCTCAGCGCAGAGCACTCCCCATTCATTCCCTGTGCAGTGCCGCTGAGGCTGCAGAGAAACAGGGAATCCTCAGTCCCTTTATCTGTCTCAAAGGTGAGACATCAGGGGGTGTTTTTAGAGCCCTGATATTTCAATAAAAATTTGTAAAAAAAAAAAAAAATTGTAAAAAAAAAAAAAAATTGTAAAAAAAATGAGAAAAAAATATATAAAAAAAAAAAAAAAGAAAGGAAAAAAAAGGCTGGCAGTTCAGAAAAGCCGCTAACCATGCACACTCTGTACTTGATTAGCCACTTTTGGAGGACAGGAAAGACATTGGAGGTCTGATAGACCCCCCCTGGTGTCTCCATGAAGAGTACCTGTCACTTGCCGAGACCTATCACAAGGGGCTGGGGGGGGGGGGGGGGGGTTGTTCATCCCTTTGTGATAGTAATAAAGTTAAATGTAAAAAAAAAATATGAATTTTTATAAACTAAATAAAAATAATGAATAAAAAAATGTAAGAGCGCCCCCCCCCCCCCCCATCCGCCCACACTCAAAGGGAAGCGCGCGCCTAGGTTTGTATGCGGCTCCAGGACATCCCGGGCACCAGAAATATGCAGCGTCTTTACGTTGCGCGGGTGAATGCGCGGATTAGACATGTTCCATGGCGGAAAAAAAAATGTGTTAATTTTTGGTTTCATTCATTCATTCTTTTTTTTTTTTTTTTTTTTTTATTCTTTTTTTTTTTTTTGTCGTTTTTCGGGTCATTCATTGTGATTGCAATTCGTAAATTTGAAAACTTGAATATCCCAAAAAATAAGAAAGAAAATCCGAAAAGAAGAAAGAATAACTAATTATAATTATTATTATAATAATATAATAATAATAATAATAATAATAACTAATTAACTAATAATCACTAACTATGAAAATGATGGGTATCGGAATTTCCTTTCACATTTGGCTGTTGGGGAACGTGACCAATCCATCTGAAGTTACGAATTATCCGAAATAAGGAATGTCGCATCTAAACAAAACGGAACGGAATGAAATTAATAATAAATAATAATAGTAATAATAATAATAATTGTTATTTATTATTAATTCGTTACATTCACTTCGTTTAGATGCGGCATTCATTAATTTTAGGATCATTTGTAACTTCGGATGAATTCGTATTCGTTACGTTCACTAGCAGACCAATTTTAAAGGAAATTCCAATACCTATAGTTTAATAGGTAGTAAAAGTTAAAGAGGGATTCCACCTACATAAAAAAATGATTAAAAGCCAGCAGCTATAAATACTACAGCTGCTGACTTTTAATAAATGGACACTCACCTGTCCCGGGGTCCAGCGATGTCGGCAGCCGAGACCGATCGATCGCTCGGCTCTCGGATGCTGCCGCCGCCATTCTAGGTGAGGGAATCAGGAAGTGATGCGTTGCAGGCTTCACTTCCCGGTTCCCTACTGCGCATGCGCGCGACTCACGCAGCGCAATAGGAATGGTCCGCGCTGTCTCTGGGGACCCGTGTGAGTCCCAGCAGACAGTGCGCCGGGACAGGAAGAGGCATATACAGTGGGGATCGAAAGTTTGGGCACCCCAGGTAAAAAAAATGTGTATTAATGTGCACAACGAAGCCAAGGAAAGATGGAAAAATCTCCAAATGGCATCAAATTACAGATGAGACATTCTTATAATATGTCAAAAAAAAAAGTTAGATTTTATTTCCATCATTTTACACTTTCAAAATTACAGAAAAACAAAAAAATGGCATCTGCAAAAGTTTGGGCACCCTGCAGGGTTAAAGCGGGAGTCCGCCGGGACTCCGCGTTTTTTTTTTTTTTTTAAAAGCCAGCAGCTACAAATACTGCAGCTGCTGACTTTTAAAATAGTGACACTTACCTGTCCAGCGCGCCCGCGATGTCGGCACCCGAAGCCGATCGCTAGGTCGTCTGTCGGGTCCTGCCGCCGCCATCTTGGGTATGGGAATCAGGAAATGGAGCCTTTCGGCTTCATTTCCCGGTTCCCTACTGCGCATGCGCGAGCCGCGCGGCGCAATCCGGACGGTCCCCGCTGCCTCTGGGAACTGTGTGTTTCCCAGCAGGCAGCGGGGCACTTGCGCAAAGGGGCGGGCAGTTGCGGAAAGGGGCGTAATCTACGCCCCTTTCCGCAGACAGCTATACCCCGGAAGTGGGTGCAGTTACCTGGATTATCCAGGTAACTGCACCCCCCTCCCCCCTGAAAGGTGCCAATTGTGGCGCCGGAGGGGGGGGGATTCCGATGAGCGGAGGTCCATTTTAGGGTGGACCTCCGCTTTAATATCTTGTACTGCCCCCTTTGGCAAGTATCACAGCTTGTAAACGCTTTTTGTAGCCAGCCAAGAGTCTTTCAATCCTTGTTTGAGGTATTTTTGCCCATTCTTCCTTACAAAAGTGTTCCAGTTGTTTGAGATTGCTGAGCTGTCTGTCACGCACTGCTCTTTTAAGGTCTATCCATAGATTTTCAATAATGTTGAGGTCAGGAGATTGTGAAGGCCATGGAAAAAAACCTTCAGTTTACGCCTCTTGATGTAATAAAAGAAAATAAAACCGCGCTGAAACCCCAAAAAAAAAAGGAAATTTCTTTCCTTACTTTGTCAAGCAAAAAGAAAAATATCAAACAAAAAAGGAATATTTTTCTCAGATAAATATCCAAGAAATTAGTCTTAGAAATAAATACAAATAGTCCAAAATTTTTTTACAAATGAATGTTTCACAGGATATAAGGCTGCTGCTCCACAGTGGGATACACACACATAAACATAGATAGAAAATAAACAAAAGAGCTGCGCCAAATAATATAAATCAAAAAAACATACAATTATAAAGAAAAGTCCATGGAAACTTTATGTTATCCAAAAAAAGGAAGACGATCGCACCACAGTGATTCCACACTTCCTTATCACTATAGTGTCCCACCACCAACAAAACAGTGCACTTACCAGACAGTAAAAGCACAAGGAGCGTTTAGAGTACCAAGCCACCGACAGCTCCTCGCCTCCACCAGACACTTTATCCTTTATCCCTCAGGAAGGAATGATCCATACACTGTAGCCGCTCCACATTCTCATAAGTAACCCAATTTCACGTTCGTAATATAAAAAGAAAAGAAGCCTCCCATAGTGTAAAAAAACTTCAATGCTTTTTTAATTAATAGAAATGCACTTACATAAAAACGAACGATTTCAGCATATAAAAACAAGCCGGCCGGCAAAAAACGAGAGCCCGTCCTCCTCTCGTAACACGTGGTGACGTCACAGCGTGCCCTCCCTCTTGATGTAATCCCCTGTGGATTTTGAGGTGTGTTTAGGATCATTATCCATTTGTAGAAGAATTCCTCTCTTTAACTTAAGCTTTTTCACAGATGGCATCAAGTTACCATCCAAAATTTGCTGAAATTTTATTGAATCCATTTTTCCTTCTACTCATGAAATGTTCCCTGTGCCACTGGCTGCAATACAACCCCAAAGCATGATTGATCCACCCCTATGCTTAACAGTTGGACAGAGGTTCTTTTCATTAAATTCTGTGCCCTTTCTTCTCCAAACGTACCTTTGCTCATTCCGGTCAAAAAGTTATATTTTAACCTCATCGGTCCACAGAACTTGTTTCCAAAATGCCTCAGGCTTGTCTATATGTTCATTTGCAAAGTTCAAACGCTGATTTTTGCGGTGAGGACGTAGAAGAGGTTTTCTTCTGATGACTCTTCCATGAAGACCATATTTTTACAAGTATCTCTTTATAGTGGAATAGTGTACCACAACTCCAGTGTCTGCCAGATCTTTCTGGAGGGATCGTGCAGTCAAACGTGGGTTTTGAATTGCTTTTCTCACAATCCTGCGAGCCGTTCTGTCTGATATTTTTCTTGGTCTTCCAGATCTTGCTTTAACCACTTCCCACCCGGCCAATGCACATATACGGCCGGGTGGGAGCCGTCTACTTCTGATAGGACGTTCAGGAACGTCCTTCAGAAGGAGCGGGATCGCGCACGCGCGTGCCCGCGCAGCGGCGCGATCCCGATGTGCTCGTGTCACCCGGACACGGCGCATCTCAGATCGGCAGGAGGGCTCTGTGATTGGCCTTCCTGATCACATGACGGCCATGTCCAATCACGGCCGTCATGTGATGTAAACAAACAGCCGGTTGGTAGGCAATCAGCTCCTCCTCTCCTCACACAGAAGAGCGGAGCCGGCTGATGATCAGTGAGTATGAGCTGTTTTTTACAGCTTTTTACTCACTGATCACCAGTCTAGTGTAAACACACAACACACCACACAGTATAAACGCAGTCCCCACACATGTCCCCAAAACATACATGTCCCCAAATAATAAAACACATGTCCCTAATAATAAAAACATGTCCCCCACATATGTCCCACTAAAATCACATGTTCCAATGATTATCTGCACACATATGTACGTGATCACCTGCACACATCTGTACATGATCATTTGCGTATATATGTCCGTGATCACACAAACCAATTATTATACACTTAACGGAATTTTTTTTACCAAAAACATGTAGCAGAATACATTTTGGATTAAATTAATGCAAAATTAGTTTTTATTGGATTTCTTTTAAAATAGAAAAAAGAAAATATTGTTTTTTTTTCCAAATTTCCACTTTTTTTGTGCTTATATCGCAAAAAATAAAAAACGGAGTCGTGAATAAATACCACCAAAATAAAGCTCTATTTGTGCGAACAAAATGATAAAAATTTAATTTGGGTGCAGTGTAGCACGACCGCGCAATTGTCACTGAAAGCACTAAAGCGATGAAAGCTGAAAATTGGGCTGGGAAGGAAGGGGGCGAAAGTGCCCTGTATTGAAGTGGTTAACTTCCACTGTTCCTGATGACTGCCATTTCTTAATTACATTCCGAACAGAGGATATTGACATCTGAAAACACTTTGCTATCTTCTTATAGCCTTCTCCAGCTTTGTGAGCGTCAACTATTTTCAGTTTCCGTTTTCTAGACAACTGCCTAGAAGAACCCATGGTGCTGATTGTTGGGGCAAAGTCAGATGAGTCTGCCCATTTAAAACCTTTGAGATTGACATCACCTGGTCTTCCCAGACGATGATTGAGAACAATCCATGACACTGGCAGGTCTCAGCTTTGCAAAGGGGGCAGTGCATGCTATGAATTCTGCAGGGTGCCCAAACTTTTGCAGACGCCATTTTTTTTGTTTTCTGTAATTTTGAAAGTGTAAATGATGGAAATAAAATCTAACTTTTTTTGACATATTATAAGAATGTCTAATCTGTAGTTTGATGCCATTTGGAGATTTTTCCATCTTTCCTTGGCTTCGTTATGCACATTAATACACATTTTTACGTGGGGTGCCCAAACTTTCGATCCTCACTGTACTCCCGTGGGAGTCTATGCCCGGAAGTGGGTGCAAATACCTGTCTTAGACAGGTATCTGCACCCCCCCCCTCCCCCCTGAAATGTGCCAACTGTGACACCGGAGGGGGGGAGGATTCCGATGAGCGGAAGTTCCACTTTAGGGTGGAACCCCGCTTTAAGTTATTATTAGTTAGTTATTATTTCAGATTTTCACATTTTTGGATTTTCGGATTATGAATTTACGAATTTTCTAAATATTCAAATTTAATGCCGCATCTAAACAAATGGAACGGAACAAATTAATAATAAATAATAATAGTAATAATAATAAAAAGTTTTTATCATTGTTATTTATTATTATTAATTCTTTACATTCACTTTGCTTAGATGCGGCATTCATTATTTTTAGGATAATTTGTAACTTCGGAGGAATTCGTATTCGTTACGTTCACTAGCAGCCAAATTTACTTGGGAGCTGGGAGGCAGCATACAGGAGGTCAGGTCAGCAGCTTTCAGACTTCACTTGACCCTTGGCCTTCCACAGTGGTAGTTCCCATACTTCCATCTTGACAAGCTTTGAAGTCCAAGGTCACCAGATGTCTGACATTGATTTCCTTCATGTTCTGTCTACCAAGATGCTGGAAGATAACATGTGGTAGGTCAGCAGGACATTTGGGAACTGTTGGGGACCTTATGGCTGACATTGGCAGCTGCCGAATCTCACACTCTGCAGCATACAGGAGGTCAGATCAGCAGATTTCAGACCTCAGTTGACCCTTGGCCTTCCACAACGGCAGTTTCCATACGTCTATCTTCACAAGTTTCTATAACCTTAAGCTTGAAGTCACCTGATGTCTGAAAGTGGCTGCCTTGGCAAGTCCCAGACCTCAGGTGCTGCCTAATAAGGAGCTGGGACGCAGCATACGGGATTTCAGCCAGGTACCATTTTTAGACTTCAGTTGACCCTTGACCTTCCACAGTGGCAGTTCCTATACTTCTGTCTTGACAATTGTTGAGTTCCAGTCACCTGCCTGGGGCAACTGCCAGACTTCACACACTGCCTACTTGGGAGCTGTGAGGCAGCCTACGGGATTTCTGGAAGTTGACACACCTTCAGTTTTCAGACTTCTGTTGACCCTTGACCTTCCGCAGTGGCATTTCCCATGCTTCTGTCTTGACAAGCTTTGAGGTCCAGGGTCACCTGATGTCTGACAATGGCTTCCTTGAGCTCACGTGCTGCCTGCTGAGAAGCTGGAAGACAACATGCAGTAGGTCAGGTGGTTGACATCATGGCTGGTGACCTGTCAAAGACCAAACAAGGGACATTTGGGAGCTGTTGGGTGCCTTATATCTGACAGTGGCAACTGCTGGATCTCACACGCTGCCTACTTAGATGCCGGGAGGCAGCATATGGGATTTTAGGCAGTTGACAGACCAGCAGCTTTCAGACTTCAGTTGGCCCTTGATCTTCCACAATGGCAGGTCCTATACTTCTGTCTTGACAAGCCTTGAGGTCCAAGGTCACCTGATGTCTGACATTGAATGCCTGGGCAGGTGCCGGACTTCACACACTGCTTACTAAGGAGCTGGGACGCAGCATACGGGATTTCAGGCAGGTGCAGTTTTTAGACTTCAGTTGGCCCTTGACCTTCCACATTGGCAGGTCCTATACTTCTGTCTTGACAAGTGTTGAGGTCCAGGGTCACCTGATATCTGAAAGTGGCTGCCTTGGTAAGTCCCAGGCCTCACGCACTGCCTACTAAGGAGCTGGGAGACAGCATACAGGATTTCAGGCAGTTGGCAGACCAGCAGTTTTCAGACTTCAGTTGGCCCTTGATCTTCCACAGTGGCAGGTCCTATACTTCTGTCTTGACAAGGCTTGAGGTCCAAGGTCACCTGATGTGTGACATTGACTTCCTGGGCAATTGTCAGACTTCACACACTGTTTACTAGGGAGCTGGGACTCAGCATACAGGATTTTCGGCAGTTGACACACCTTCAGTTTTCAGACTTCTGTTGACCCTTGACCTTCCGCAGTGGCATTTCCCAGGCTTCTGTCTTGACAAGCTTTGAGGTCCAGGGTCACCTGATGTCTGACAATGGCTTCCTTGAGCTCACGTGCTGCCTGCTGAGAAGCTGGAAGACAACATGCGGTAGGTCAGGTGGTTGACATCATGGCTGGTGACCTGTCAAAGACCAAACAAGGGACATTTGGAAGCTGTTGGGTGCCTTATGTCTGACAGTGGCAACTGCTGGATCTCATTACACTGCCTACTTAGAAGCCGGGAGGCAGCATATGGGATTTTGGGCAGTTGACAGACCAGCGGCTTTCAGACTTCAGTTGGCCCTTGATCTTCCACAATGGCAGGTCCTATACTTCTGTCTTGACAAGCCTTGAGGTCCAAGGTCACCTGATGTCTGACATTGAATGCCTGGGCAGGTGCCGGACCTCACACACTGCTTACTAAGGAGCTGGGTGGCAGCATACGGGATTTTGGGCAGTTGATAGACAAGCTTTTTTCCAGACTTCTGTTGACCCTTGACCTTTCACAGTGGTAGTTCCCATACTTCTGTCTTGACAAGCTTTGAGGTCCAGGTCACCAGTTGCCTGACATTGGCTGCCTGGACCTCTCGTGCTGCCTACTAAGAAGCTGGAAGACAAATGTGCAGTAGGTCAGGTGGTGGACATGGCTGGTGATCTGTGAGGGAAAAATTAAGGAAAAACCTCCAGCGGTCTGTGACAATGTGGTCGGTTATTGAATCTATTGTATCTGTTGATGGAAGGTTGCCTCCACTTCGCAAACTTAACCAACCTTACCGTTCCAGGCCACGTGCCCTCTGGGCTGATCTCTCACCCGGACAGGGAGCACCTCATCTACCCCTTAGGATGCACCGTCGTCATTGAGAATCTCAGCAAACACAAGCAGTACTTTCTTCATGGCCACACCAACAATGTCTCCTGTGTGGCTGTCTCCAAAAACGGACGATACCTGGCATCAGGGCAAGTCACATACATGGGATTCAAGGTCAGTTTCCCATAATCCCTATCAATCCCTCTCATATTTACCATGCTGTACATTGACACCTAACGCCTAGCCCCAGTGTATGAGCCTCCGGTGTTTAGGTGAGGCTGGAAGGTACACTGCCGGTGTTGTGTCGAATTCTGTCCCCCGTCGGATAGTGTTCGCCCTGTATTGCGCTTGCGCAGTACGGAGGACAAGGAGATGCCGAAAGTCTCCGAAGATGGACGGCGCCTGCGCACTGAGTCCAGGTTCAAGCCCCACCATCCAAGTGGACATAGAGTCAGAATAAAAAATTGGCGAGCGAAGCGAGGCCGTGCCCGAAGTGTGGCGAGCGAAGCGAAGGGTCCTCTTACTAAGTGCTGTTTAACATCATCTACCGTATGTCCACTTGCATGGTGGGGCTTGAACCTGGACTCAGGGCAGAAGATACTATTAAGTATACAGGCGCCGTTCATCTTCGGAGACTTTCGGCATCTCCTTGTCCTCCGTACTGCGCAAGCGTTGCGCCTGCGCAGTACGGGGCGGACACTATCCGATGGGGGGACAGTTCTCGGCAGAACACCGGCCAATGCTGCTGCTAGAAATCATGGGGCCCCCATACAGCCTACCCGATGGGGCCCCCCACCCCAGCCTAGGTGGGTGTGTGGGTGCAGGTATATGCCCCCGAACACGGCTACAGCTACATGAACCACTTATTCACGTGGCCAGAGTACCCGTGTGAATGAGCCGTTAAATATGTTTTCTTTATATAATAATTTTCATTTTTTCTTAGTTCGTTGCATTTTTTAATAGCCCCTAGAGTAGGAGGGGAGGGGCAGGGGTGGGGCGGAGCGGGGAAATTTGTGACATATAAGGGAATGTGATTGAGCAGACAAATCCTGCTACAGAATGAAAGAACAGGAAGCACTCTATCCAGAGGCTTCCTGCTCATTCACAAACGGAAGCATAGTAAACATGAGGGGGGGGCACAGAGGGATCAAAGCATCAGATGATCCGGGGTGGGATGGGGTGGGGAAATTGGTGAAATATAAGGGGTCTAAACAGACCCCTGATGTCTCACTTTTGAGACAGAGAATGTGATTAAGGGGACAAATCCTGCCACAGAATGAAAGAACAGGAAGCACTCTATCCAGAGGCTTCCTGCTCATTCACAAACAGAAGCATAGTAAACATGGGGGGGCACAGAGGGCTCAAAGCATCAGCTGATCCGGGGTAGGATGGGACAGGGGAACTGGTGAAATATAAGGGGTCTAAACAGACCCCTGGTGTCTCACATTTGAGACAGAGAATGTGATTAAGGAAACAAATCCTGCTACAGAATGAAAGAACAGGAAGCACTCTATCCAGAGGCTTCCTGCTCATTCACAAACTGAAACATAGTAAACATGGGGGGGAGGCACAGGGGGATCAAATCGTCAGATAAAGGAGATCCTCGGCAGGAGAGGGTGTGATCAGAGTGGTGAAGGGGGCCAATCCATGAAACCGCCCCCCCCCCGGCTCCTCCTGCAGCAGCTAACAGTCAGCAGGAGAGAGAAGAGGAAGCGCTTGCTGTGCTGCAGGGAGGGAGAAATACCTGCATTATAAAGCAGCCCGGGCCCCCTATTGAACTGATGGGGCCTGGGTCTCCCTGCTGAACTGATGGGGCCTGGGCCCCCCTGTTGAACTGATGGGGCCCAGGCCCCCATACAAGAGGGTTGGTGCTACCCCTTTATCAGTTGCTGCAACAGCTGTCAGCTTCTCACTGACTTTGACAGGGCTCCAGCAGCAGGGCCTCTGATAAAGGGGTAGCACCGACCCTCTTGTACGGGGGCCCGGGCATCAATAGTTCAACGGGGGGGGGGGCTAGGTCCCCGTACAAGAGGGTTGGTGCTACCCCTTTATCAGCGGCTCATTGACTTTGACAGGGCTTCAGCAGCAGGGCCTCTGATAAAGGGATAGCACCAACCCTCTTGTACGGGGGCCCAGGCTCCAAAAGTTCAACGGGGGGGGGGGGGGGCAGGTCTCCATACAAGAGGGTTGGTGCTACCTCTTTATCAGCAGCCTGTCAAAGCCTATGAGAAGCTGACAGCTACTGCGGTTGGACAGGGCAGGACGGTGCACTGATTGGTACTTACAATAGTACAGTAGGTGCCCAGGGATGAATGCTCAGACTGCAAGCTGTCTGTATTCTGAGCATTCACTCCTGGGTGCAGACTGCACTAAACATATGTGCCACTCAGTGCACCGTCCAGCCGCAGCAGCTGTCAGCATGTCTCATGCACTTGGGTAGGCCGCCGGCATCAGGGCTGGAGGTCCATTGCCCTCCAGCCGCACAAAAAAGCGCAGCGTCACGCTAAACACCAAGTGTACACGAGGCCTTAAAAAACTTTCCTTGTATATAATAATTTTTTTCTCTCTCTCTAGGCGGACATTTTCTTGTGGGATTATGCTAAGAGAGAGTCTTGCGGCAAACTGACCCTGCACAAAGTGAAAGTGGAGGCCCTGGCATTCTCACCAAATGACCAATACCTGGTGTCACTGGGAGGGCAGGATGATGGCAGGTACGTCGGGGCAGTCATGAGGCACAGATAGAGGACGGCAAAACCTGCCAATGTCATTAGAATCAGTGAAGTCACCTAAGGATGCCATTCTATGGCAAATAATGTCCCACTTCCTTCTTATAATTGAGATATTTGCCATCAAACCAAGAATCGGCACAAAGTGCCGTCCAAACGGGTAGTTTATTGCATGAGCACAACACAAGAAAAGGGGCAATGTTTCAGAGTCACACAGGACCCCTTCGTCATGCACATGCATGATCACAACACAAGAAAGGTGCAACGTTGTGGAGTCACGCAGGACCCCTTCATCATGCACATGCATGATCACAACACAAAGGTGGGACGTTTCGGAGTCACTCAGGACCCCTTCGTCAGGCACATGCATGATCACAACACAAAGGTGTGACGTTTCGGAGTCACTCAGGACCCCTTCGTCAGGCACATGCATGATCACAACACAAGAAAGAAGCAACGTTGTGGAGTCATGCAGGACCCCTTCGTCATGCACATGCATGATCACAACACAAAGGTGGGATGTTTCGGAGTCACTGAGGACCCATTGGTCTGGCATGCATGATCACAACACAAGTGAGGTGCAACGTTTCGGAGTCACGCAACACCCCTTTGTCAGGCATGCATGAGCACAACACAAGAAAGGTGCAACATTTCGGAGTCACGCAGGACTCCTTCGTCAGGCATCTATGATCACAACACAAGTGAGGTGCAACGTTTCGGAGTCACGCAACAGCCTTTCGTCAGGCATGCATGAGCACAACACAAGAAAGATGCAACTTTTCGGAGTCACGCAGGACCCCTTCGACATGCATGCATGATCACAACACAAGAAAGATGCAACATTTCGGAGTCACGCAAGACCCTTTCATGCACATGCCTGACGAAGGGGTCCTGCGTGACTCCGAAACGTTGCACCTTTCTTGTGTTGTGATCATGCAATAAACTACCCATTTGGACGCTACTTTGTGCTGATCCTTGGTGTGCTGGCAAATATCTACGTTGTGACTTGAACCAGTATCCAGCTGGTTGTTGCTGCAGCACCGAAAACCTTGAGAGCTTATACCAGGAACGTGTGCGATGGGAATATAAAGTATTACTTCCCTCTTTTAGACACCATTAGAGGGGAATCCATGCTTTATGCTCATATTTTAGGTTGTTATTGAACAGTTGACCTGAAAAAGTAATTGTGATGTGACTTCATGTATGTGCCGTGCCATATTTTCTTTATTTCAAGCATAGATCTGTTGATTCTTTCTCTAGCCTCCCACTGTCAGATAGTGCAATTGAAATCCTTGCTGAAAACGTTCCCAGACAGGATCAGCTAGAGGATGCACTGCCAAGTTGACCCTTAAGCCTCGTACACACGATCAGATTTCCGGACGAACGGTCGTCCTTTTTTATGTTGCATGCTAGTCTCATGTCGAAAGTGAAGAGGTTTCCACATTACCGTACTTTCTTTTAAAGCAATGAGTACATCTTGAAAGAATAACCAGGATTAAAAATTGGCTGCATATTGTCCTCTAAACATCACAAGGAATGTGGGAATCAGTGCCCAGCCAGTGACTCACTGGGGTCGGGTGGTTCACTTCGAAGAAAGTATTAATGTATATGGTAGGTCTGGAGTGTCCATGCAGTGCCAGCAGCTTTTAGATTTGTTTTATTACACGGTCACCAAAGGTAAGGGGATATTATATTTAATGATGTGCGAGTTATGTTTCATCATCTGTATAATTAAACCATACATTTGGACATTATAGATTAGTCATGATCAGGGCTGTATTTAAGGCAGGGCAAAAGGGGCAGCTGCCCTGGGCCCTGTCATTGTTGTGGGGCCCAAAGCAGCTGCCTCTTGCTTTCCAACTATCCTGGTTTAAATTCCTTTGCCCTTTTGAAGTTTTAGTCCTGTGCTGTGTCCCGATATCTCAGTGTGAAGTGCTGCTACTAATGCTGAGCAGCTCTGCCCTATTGTTGTGTACAGATGACTCACCTGCAGACCCTGTGTTTACATGTAAATAACCGGCATTCATATGTAAATAGCAGCGGCATTCATAAGCAAATAGCTGCAGCCGGGGACATTAATATGTACATAAAGGCGGCATTCATAGGTATATCATGTCTCCCTGCAGTGAGGAGAAGATGTGCTGTAACCTCTACCAACCAGTGAGCAGTAATACTGTAAAGTAATCTCTAGCAACTGATTAACAAGCAGAAATCATTTGCTGTAACCTCTAGCAACTAATCAGTGAGCCGTAATGTGTGCTGTAACCTCTAGCAACCAGTCAGTAAGCGGTAATGATATGCTGTAACCGCTGGCAACCCATGGCAATTGCTGCCTGATCTGATATAGTAAACTGATTTTAAGTCTAGCTGCTCTTTATTGTATGTCTCAGAGCAGGTGGAGAGTGAAATTGAATGGGGGTGGGGCCAAAAAAAATTTTGCCCAGGGTCCAATTAATATTAAATTCCAGTGAAGGGAACTCTTAAGGCATCAAATTTTGGACAATTTCATGCTCCCAACTTTGTCATGTTGGAACAGAAAGGGGCCAATAACAAACTTTTCCCACATAGTTGGGAGCATGAATTTGTCCAAAATGTCTTGGTATGCTGGGGCCTTAAGAATCCCCTTCACTGGAACTAAGCGGTCAAGCCCAACCCCTGATAAACAACCCCCCCACACCATAATCCCCCCTCCACCAAATGATTTGAACCAGTGCACAAAGCAAGGTCCATAAAGACATGGATGAGCGAGTTTGAGGTGGAGGAACTTGACTGGCCTGCACAGAGTCCTGACCTCAACCCCCATAGAACACCTTAGGGATGAATTAGAGCAGAGACTGTGAGCCAGGCCTTTTCATCCAACATCAGTGTCTGACCTCACAAATGTGCTTCCTGGAAGAATGGTCAAACATTCCCATAGACACCCTCCTAAACCTTGTGGACGGTCTTCCCAGAAGAGGTGAAGCTGTTATAGCTGCAAAGGGCCAACTCAATATTGAACCCTCCGGACTAAGACTGGGATGTCATTAAAGTTCATGTGCGTGTAAAAGCAGGTGTCCCAATACTTTTGGCAATATAGTGTATTTAGGACAGAATCCAGGTTCCAGAATGGCAGATGGGGCCCAGGCTGACAATGATCAGAAGGAGCTCAAACAAGCTGGGAAAAATGGGGTCCAAAAAATTTGCAGGGATAATCCAAAGCATGGACAGTCAAATAAAAAGTCACACAGAGCTGAGCCGAGAGTAGGAGCTGACCGACCTGTTGATCAGCTACACACTGAATGTCCAGAAGTCTAATTAAGCTTTCCTGATTGAGACAGGTGTGCGCTGCAGCGCTGAGTTAAACCCAGCTAATAGCAAAGGTTCAAGGCTGTTTGTTTTTTGTGGTTGCCATGGTTTCATCTACTGTTTTCACTTCTTCCATTATCATAGAGAAGCCTTCTTCGAGGATATGCATTTTACCAATAATATATCTCATTTAGGGGCAGCGGGTTTCATGTTTTCTCAGTTGTCAGATTTGTTCTTTCAGCGTCGTCCTATGGAACGTGTTAACCAAAGAAGCTATCTGCGGGAGCCCGGCGTCATCGCTCAGTGCCGGACATGCCGTGGCTGTGTCCTTCCTCAACAACAGTGACGATGTCTTCATAACTAGTGGACAGTAAGCTGACTTCCTTGTATCACAATCTACTGTCGTGACGATGCTTTGTCCTGACATTGACCACACACCGGGCCTGGGCTGGGACAAGGGGGGGCAGGAGGGGCGGCCGTCTTGGGCACGGTGGGGATCTTGGGGGGGTTGTGTTAAAATACACTAAAAACGTGTTGCGCTGTCACATGATTGGTGCATAAATCTCCACAAATGTCGTGATAATATTAATAAATGAATTAAAGTCCAGAATGAAGGAAAAATGATTTAAGTGTCCAAAGAAAAGTCCGTAAAAGTGATACACAACTAAGTGCAAATGTTCCTAATAGGTGCAACAGCCAGTGCTCCCCCCGTAGGAAATCAGGGCAAATATATCCTCTTACCAGATCCTTAGACCAATCAAGGTCTATACTCACATCAGTGAGCTTGACCCCTCACTATAGGTATAAGCCACCTCTGCTTTTCAACTGCCTTGTGGATACCACCAAGGGGTGGGCAGGAGGGGCGGCTGCCCCTGGCGCAATGGTTTATTGCAGGGGTAGGGGGCACCCTGACCCTAACCCTAAGGGAAAGGGGGCGCAGTTTGGCGTCTTTGTCCTGGGCACTGGATGACGGAAAGGGGGGCGCAGTTTGGCGTCTTTGTCCTGGGCACTGGATGACGGAAAGGGGGGGCGCAGTTTGGCGTCTTTGTCCTGGGCACTGGATGACCTTGTCCCGGCATTGGATACCACTGATGGAAGTCACCATATAAATCCTTAAAGAACCTCAGACCGGCTATGCAGTATGTCAATGAGAAGAGAAGAAAAAAAACCTCATTGCGCAGTGTCCAGTAAAAGCAAAAAGGTTTAATAGAAATCTACATACAGCAGCAAAATTGCAACAGGCATTAGGAAACAAACACCCGTCCTCCACCCTCCACGGTCGCTACGACATCCACGCTGCTTCCTTGCCTTGCCTGACGTATGTTTCGTCTGAATAGACGTCTTCTGTGTCACTTCTGCCTCACAGATTCCTGCTGTTGACATCATTTATTTATTATCACGTTGAACACATCAAGCGCAATGATTTTTTTTTTACATACGGTACTTTTTTTTTGTGTTAGAATAGGTGATTTAGAGGAGGGGATTTGTACTACTAGGGATGATTGGGAGGATTTGTGCTAGGAGGGGAAATTTGGGGGTGGGGGATAAGTTCTAGGAGGGGGGGGGGGGATTTGCACTAGGAAGGGGAGTTGGGGAGGGTGAGGATTTGAGTGGGTAAGGGGGATTAGTATTGTAAGAGGGGGAATTATTTTGGGGGGAGAATTTTGGCTTGCAAAGGGAATTTACACTTAGTAGTCAGTGTGAAGTTTAGTGTTCTCATTTTTTATTGTGGGAAGGGAGAGGATTTTTGCTGACACATAATGCTCATAGGACACGCATTGCACGTGGTTGCAGGGCGGCCCCATTCAGTTGAACGGGACATGCTCATCTGGCACATTTTAAGGGGAGCAGAGGCGCCAATTGGCATCTTCGCCCTGGGCGCTAGATAACCTTGTCCCGGAACTGCATGGGCCGAATGCCAAGCGACATCAGCCGGTTCAATAAAAACTGTCTGACATTCGACCCCTTTGATGTGGCAACCGGTCTGACATGGATGAGAGAGTTTGGGGTGGAGGAACTTGACTGGCCTGCACAGAGTTCTGACCTCAACCCCATAGAACACCTTTGGGGTGAATTAGAGCGGAGACTGCGAGGTAGGTCTTCTTGTCCAACATCAGTGCCTGACCTCACAAATGCGCTTCTGGAAGAACGGTCAAACATTCCCATAGACACATCTCCTAAACCTCGTGGACGGCCTTCCCAGAAGAGGTGAAGCTGTTATAGCTGCAAAGGGCCAACTCAATATTGAACCCTCCGGACTAAGACTGGGATGCCAATAAAGTGCATGTGGCTGTAAATGCAGGTGTCCCAATACTTTTGGTAATATAGTGTTGTGCAGTAAGGCATACTACTGTTAATGAAAAAGCTTGTAAAGTTGTAATAATCTTACTGGCCCCAATGTTGTGTCTCCCCACAGCGGCACACTGCGTGTCTGGGAGGTGGACCTGCCGAACAGGAAGATGCGTCCAACTGAGTGTCAGATGGGTCAGCTGAAGAGGGTGGTCACCTGCCTCGCTGTGAGTCATATAATCAATTCTGTCTTTTTTGTCTTTGTTAGACGCTCAGCCTTGCCCAATCAAGGCTCTTCCTCATCCCATCCTCCCATACAAGAAAAGAAACCCAAACTGCCTTTCTGTGAGGAATCAGCAGCAGGGATGACCAAATCTGCATAGCTACATTAGGAAACGAAGGCCAGACTATTATTATATAGTGAAATTATTAATAGTAAAACAAAAGACATCCAAGCACCAGCAAACGGGAAACACAACAAACAAAAACATATAAATGGACCACAACCCAAAAACCAAAATGCCTAACTAGCAACCTAAGTACAGTGGGGTTAGTTTACTAAAACTGCAGAGCGCAAAATCTCGTGCAGCTGTGGGTGGGAGCCAATTAGCTTCCAGGCTCGTTTGGTCAAAATGTAATTGATCCACAGACTGGATGAAGCAGAAGTAGGGAGATCCTTGCACTGCAGGTCCCCAGATACAGCTTCCTTTCCAGCAAGGAGAACAGTGAGCAGCAGGACCAGGTTTGTGTAGTCATTCACCAAAGTGAAAGGCAACGTCCTGCTCAGGGTCTGCACATGTGTCCTTACACAGACTTGTGGTGGGGGGGGGGGGGGGGGTTGGGGGGAGCGTGTCTGACCAGGTTTATTACTGAGTGCTGATTGCTGTATGAACTGGGTCTATTCTGATCCCTGTTAGACTGCACAGTCATATTCAGACATCCCGCACATGAGCAGTAACAGGAAAGTAAAGTAAATGTTCTGGAAATAGGGCTGGTTAGTAGACATGGGCGCCGTCCAAAAATTTGTTTTGTTTCGTTTCGTACGAAAAAACAAAACAAAAAAAAATTCAATTCGGATTCGTACAAAATGCGAATTTTTGTTAGATTCGTAAACTTTTAGTTAAAATAACGAAAGTTTGTTACAATGAATTTATCATTATGAGGGGTTCCCACCATCCCTGTGCTGTGCTGACTTCCTCTGATTGGTGAACAAAACACCAGTCACGTTTCTGTTAATTTGGATCTGAAATTCGTTAATGAAATTTCGTATTTTGTATAAAATTTGTAAGCATAGAAATTCCCCATGGGGTTCCCACCATCCCTGTGCCGAGTTCCCGGGTCTGTACACCCGCTGTGCCCATTATGAGGGGTTTCCACCATCCCTGTGCTGAGTTCCCGGGTCTATACACCCGCTGTGCCCATTATGAGGGGTTCCCACCATCCCTGTGCTGAGTTCCCGGGTCTGTACACCTGCTGTGCCCATTATGAGGGGTTCCCACCATCCCTGTGCTGAGTTCCCGGGTCTGTACACCCGCTGTGCCCATTATGAGGGGTTCCCACCATCCCTGTGCTGAGTTCCCGGGTCTGTACACCCGCTGTGCCCATTATGAGGGGTTCCCACCATCCCTGTGCTGAGTTCCCGGGTCTGTACACCCGCTGTGCCCATTATGAGGGGTTCCCACCATCCCTGTGCTGAGTTCCCGGGTCTGTACACCCGCTGTGCCCATTATGAGGGGTTCCCACCATCCCTGTGCTGAGTTCCCGGGTCTGTACACCCGCTGTGCCCATTATGAGGGGTTCCCACCATCCCTGTGCTGAGTTCCCGGGTCTGTACACCCGCTGTGCCCATTATGAGGGGTTCCCACCATCCCTGTGCTGAGTTCCCGGGTCTGTACACCCGCTGTGCCCATTATGAGGGGTTCCCACCATCCCTGTGCTGAGTTCCCGGGTCTGTACACCCGCTGTGCCCATTATGAGGGGTTCCCACCATCCCTGTGCTGAGTTCCCGGGTCTGTACACCCGCTGTGCCCATTATGAGGGGTTCCCACCATCCCTGTGCTGAGTTCCCGGGTCTGTACACCTGCTGTGCCCATTATGAGGGGTTCCCACCATCCCTGTGCTGAGTTCCCGGGTCTGTACACCCGCTGTGCCCATAATGAGGGGTTCCCACCATCCCTGTGCTGAGTTCCTGGGTCTGTACACCCGCTGTGCCCATTATGAGGGGTTCCCACCATCCCTGTGCTGAGTTCCTGGGTCTGTACACCCGCTGTGCCCATTATGAGGAGTTCCCACCATCCCTGTGCTGAGTTCCCGGGTCTGTACACCCGCTGTGCCCATTATGAGGGGTTCCCACCATCCCTGTGCTGAGTTCTCGGGTCTGTACACCCGCTGTGCCCATTATGAGGGGTTCCCACCATCCCTGTGCTGAGTTCCCGGGTCTGTACACCCGCTGTGCCCATTATGAGGGGTTCCCACCATCCCTGTGCTGAGTTCCCGGGTCTGTACACCCGCTGTGCCCATTATGAGGGGTTCCCACCATCCCTGTGCTGAGTTCTCGGGTCTGTACACCCGCTGTGCCCATTATGAGGGGTTCCCACCATCCCTGTGCTGAGTTCCCGGGTCTGTACACCCGCTGTGCCCATTATGAGGGGTTCCCACCATCCCTGTGCTGAGTTCCCGGGTCTGTACACCCGCTGTGCCCATTATGAGGGGTTCCCACCATCCCTGTGCTGAGTTCCCGGGTCTGTACACCCGCTGTGCCCATTATGAGGGGTTCCCACCATCCCTGTGCTGGGTTTTTAACTTTTAGGTTCGTTAACCTTTTCGTTAATTACAAATTTTTGTTATGAATTTGGATCCGAAATTTCGTATGGAATTCGTATGCATAAAAATTTGTATTTCGGATTTATACGAATTGCCGGAAATTCGTACAAATTTTCGTTTTGTACGAAACGAATCGCACATGTCTACTGGTTAGTACAACCGCCATGTGAATGTATAACTTATTATATGACCTGAAATGAACTTTAATAAGGAGTAGCGCAGAGGACATGTATGCATCTCTCTAGATCCGGGTGGGTTGTAGGTTGTCACCCGCTGTAGATTGTTGTTCCATAGTTATTTGACCAGTGTCCTCCTCTCAGGTGGCAGAAGATGACGGCTGCTTCTACTGCGGCACCTCCACAGGAGATATCCTGAAGATGAACACAAAGACCAAACTGCTGAACAGCTGTGGGCCCCAGAAAGGCAGATTCAGCCTGGTAAGAGAACCCGTCCCTTATACCCTGCAATACTTATGTAAAGGGACAGGGTAAAAAAAAAAAAAAGGAAAATAAATTAGAAGAATTTTTTTTTTTTTAAAGCGCCCATCCTGCCGTGTAAGCAAACGATCGTTAGAGTGAGACCAATAACTCTAGCAAAAGTCCTCCTCCGTAATTTAAAACTGGTAACCTGTAGACATTTTTAAACACCGCCTAAAGAGATTTTCAAGTGTCAAAGTTTGTCGCCGTTCCACCAGCGGGCGCAATTTTGAAGCGTTGGGTAATATTTTACTCGGCGTAACATGATCTTTCACAATTTAAAAAAAATTGGGCTAACTTTACTGTTTTCTTATTTTTTAATTAAAAAAAGTGTATTTTTTTCCCCAAAAATTGCGTTTGTAAGACTGCTGCGCAAATACCGTATGACAAAATATTGCAAAGACCGCCATTTTATTCCCTAGGGTGTCTGAAAAAAATATATATATACTGTTTGTAATTTTCCAGCAAAATAACCTGATTTTAACTTGTAAACAACAAGTTTGAAAAATAGGCCTGGTCCTTAAAGAGGAAGTAAAGGCAGTTGAAAAAAAAAAAGCAACCTGCAAGGCAAAGGCATAATGAGCTAGTATGCATAGCTTACAAGCTCATTATGAATAACTTACCTGAGAACGAAGTGGTCCTCCGTCTTCATGTTCGCCGCTGCCATGTATCCCGGAGTGACTTCCGGGTCTCGCTGCTCCAGCGCTGTGATTCGCCGGAGCAGCGATGTCATCACTCCCGCGCATGCGCACGGGAGCCGGCACGAGCCGCATATCGCCGCGATCTGCGGCCTGCCCCCCGCTGTCTACGGCACATGCGCAGCAGTGGCTGTCTTTTTGTAAATATCTCCTAAACCGTGTAGGTTTAGGAGATATTTCTTGGACCTACAGGTAAGCCTTAATCTAGGCTCACCTGTAGGTCAAAGTGGTTTGTAAGGGTTTACAACCACTTTAAGTTTTCGTCAAGCCAACGCACTTGCTAAATTCCTCCTTTAGCATTTGGAATGTTTTAAGCCCCATGTTGGTCATAATTTGGTGTATGTACAAGATCCCATGGCGTATCCAAACTGCGGGGTCTGGGATTGACAATAATTCAGGCAAGTGTGTGTTAAACCAAAAGGGGTATGAGAGTGAATCTTCGGGGTCCCGAGTTTTTGTAGGGCCGTCCGCCATATCCTCCGGTGGTGTGTTAACATGTCTACTTTGTGTTGGGAGGGGCGCCTTGTCAGTGGGGCCCTAAGAACTGACTGAAGTTGGGTATGAGCTGGGTCATCAGGGTACTTACAGAGTAATAGCTGGAATCTTGGTAGTTCGTTCTTGTCAAAATAGATAGAAGTGGGACAATTGGGAAGCAAGATAATAATCCTGAAAGTCTGGAAGTGTCAGGAACTATGAAACAAACAGAGAAAGAAGTACAATCAAATCACACTTGTTTATTAATAAAAATTAAAAGATAAATAGAAAAAAGCGTAGTCAAGCATAGCCAGAGTCCAGTAGCCAGATCGGGTAGTCAGCCAGTCCAAAGTTTGTAAACCAGATCGGGTAATCAGCCAGGCCAGAAGTCAGGGATCCAAGGAGAGCAACTGCAAGCAGGATAGAAGCCAGGAAGGATGTCAGCATCCAGTCTTGAAACAAACAGAAGGAGATGGTTCCTAGTGAAGTGACCAACGCGAAGGCAAAGGAAAGAGTGAGCTGGAAGGCTTTAAATAGGCAGGTCAGACGAGCATCATTGGGAACAGCTAGGTAACTGTGGAAAGAGAAGAGAGCTGGCATTTAGCCGACAGCTGAGCAGCCAGCCCAGAGGAGGAAGGGCTAAGCCAGCCCTGACAGGAAGAGCAGCTACTCCCAAAGTCACTGGGTTCTTCAGAGTCCTCCAAGATAATTTGTGTCTGCTGTGACCCCATATAAACAAATTAAGAATTGATTCAATTGTTTAGAAACAATTTTGTGGTATATACAGGGGGGCATGCCACACCAAGTAGAGTCTCTTTGGGAGGAGTATCATCTTGACCAGATTAATGCATCACATAACACCCAGGGGTAGTCTGGCCCAAGTTTGCGTCTTGGTCTTGATCAGGGTGTACAGGGGTTGAATATTCAGGGGTGCATAGTCCGTCAGCAAAGAGACCCTAGGGAAAATCAGAGGGGGGGACGTGGGTACAGGGGGGAAATGATCAAGCGGGTGGATCTGGGACTTAGACCAATTAATACTCAGACCCGAGTGGCTACCAATGCATTCTATGGAGTGGAGGGCTGCAACAAGGGATGGACCCGAGTCGGCTAAGTATTGTCAGTGTACATCCCAATCTTTTCTTCCATATTCCCTATCCTAAGGCCACGGATGTTGGTGTCTGCACGAACCATAATAGCCAGTGGCTCCACAGCCAGTGTATACAGCATGGGGGAAAGGGGGCAGCCTTGTCGGGTCCCTCTCTCCAGTGGGAATTGGGTAGAGAGCCAGCCGTTTACAAACACCTTAGCTTTTGGGGATTGATACAGGAGTTGAATTTGATTGGGGCCAAGTCCAAATCTCTTGAGGCACTCCCACAGGTAGTTCCACTCCACGGAATCGAAGGCCTTGGCGGCATCTAGGGCCACCACGACCCTCGAGCCGACTTCATCGTGGGATCCCTGAATGTTCATTAGTAGATGGCGAATGTTCATAAAGCCAGTCTGGTCAGGATTGATCAGTGATAAAATGACCTGGTTAAGGCGGGAGGCAAGAATCTTAGCCAGTATTTTAATGTCGACCTGTAGTAAGGAAATAGGTCTATACCAGGGATCTGCAATTAGCGGACCTCCAGCTGTTGCAAAACTACAAGTCTCATCATGCCTCTGCCTTTGGGTGTCATGCTTGTGGCTGTCAGAGTCTTGCTATGCCTCATGGGATTTGTAGTTCTAGAACAGCTGGAGGTCCGCTAATTGCATATCCCTGGTCTATATCATTCCGGATATTTGGGATCTTTATCCATACTCAAATATCCTTTGCCTACAGAAAAATATGCGCTGCTTGGCCCTCTCAATATGCAATTGGAAGACCTCTCGTTACTGAACCTTGAGATTATTGGCAGTGCTGGGTGAGGGGTCTCGGTGAAACGCCTCCACTTGCTAAATTCCTAATGCTGCCGGTATCTTCATTTCCTAAGATTAGACCTGTAAAATGCAGGCTGCCCTGTTCCCAGTTCTGAATGCTGGAAGGCGTGGCCAGAGCAGGGTCATGTGACATGTTGCAAGAGATCTGCTCAGAAATACCATGGAGGGTCTGATGACTGGTGGGCGGCTGGGCGCATATTCAAGAAGGAGAAGAAGAGATTCTTTAAACACAGATCCACTGAATGGATGAAGCAGAATCAGGGAGATGCATGCAGTGTGAATCCTCTCCAGCAAAGAGAACAGTGAGCAGTAAATGTGTGGGAAGCACAGATTGGATGAAGTAGAAGCAGGGAGATCCTTGCACTGCAGGTCCTTGGTTACACCTTCCTCTCCAACAAGGAGAACAGCTCAGTAGTAACATCATCAAATCACACCGGATCTGGTGAGACTAGCAGTCCGAGGTAGCGGTGCCTTAGATCTCACACTGGGATATACAGCTATAAGGCTAATGATCTGGAGTAGGGATGAGCTCAGGCGTGTTCGCACACTCCATGTGCAGAGCCCGCCAGGAAGTCGGTGCTGCGCTGCGCTAATCACAGGTAGTGAGACATTTCCCAATCTCTGCAGCCGCGCATCGGGAAATGTCTCACTGCCTGTGATTAGCGCAGCGCAGCACCGACTTCCTGGCGGGCTCTGCACCTGGAGCATGCGAACATGCCGGAGCTCATCCTTAATCGGGAGTGTATAGGCACAGGAAGTGTACATTTATCAGGGGGAAATCAAGGCAAGAGGCACATTTTCGAGTTCAGGTTCATTTTAAGGTATTCCCCATCTTCATTATATACAATCATACTAATTATTTTATTTCCTTTTTTAGGGAGTGACATCTCTGAATTTGCTGAAAACAGGAGAGCTTCTGATTGGCTCTGGAGATGGAAAACTGTCACTCTGCAAAGAACCGAACTATAAGGGAGCTAAGTGAGTGTCAAATGCTGGGTGCCTTGTGTAGCTAATAAGCCACAAATACATTATAATGTACACATAATGTTGTATGACTGTGCTTCTCCATCCCTTAGAAGGGTCCAGCTGCAGGGGGCCATCACCTCCATCACCCTCCGAGGACAGGGCCACCAGTTCTTTGTGGGCACCTCTCAGGCGCAGATCTACCGTTTCAACTATCCAGAATTTAAAGAGGAGCTTGTAGCTACTTGTCACAGCGAAGCCATCAATGACATCGTCTTCCCCTTGTATGTATGCGTCTTCAAAATATATAAATATATGCAGTAATTATCCCGACGATAGATGGTCATAGAATTTTATGTAGATTGCAAAATCCGCGTGTGTGTCCTCAACGTTTGCCATTTTTAAATATAAAATTAGTATTTTACCATTTACCCATTCATCCATTTCATCTCGGCACTGCCAATCTCTTTTGGCCATGGCCTTCTACATGGCATTTCTCAAGGCTGATGGAGACAACAGTGCATAGGTGTGCACCCCAAAGCTCAAACACATATGTGTGCATGTGTGTATATATATAGATATATATATATATATATATATATATATATATATATATATATATATATACTGATGGTGTCAGTAGTTTATATTTTTATTATCTTAGTATTTATTATTTTTAACAATTTTTTTAATCACCATTTTTTAATTTTTTTATCACAATTTTTTTATTTTTTTAGCACATTTTTTTATCACTATTTTTTTATTTTTTTATCACAATCTTTTTATTTTTTTATCACAATCTTTTTATTTTTTTATCACAATTTTTTAATTTTTTATCACAATTTTTTTATCACAATCTTTTTATTTTTTTATCACAATTTTTTTATTTTTTTATTACAATTTATTTTTTTGGAGCCCCATTAGGGGGCTTTGCTAAAATATCAGGGGTCCAAAGGGTGAATCTGTACCACACGGGGGTGATTAGGGTGTGCCCAGGCACATCTCGCACACCCCCTGTGTCGCCATGCCTATGCAACAGTGGACCATGCCTGTGTACAGCAATGTGTGGTGAAATAGCCACTTGTGGTCTCCATTGGGACTCAGTGTTCAGGGTGACAACACCCAAGCAGGATCGGGAGACAATGACAAAGCATTGTTGACAGGAAGAGCCTGAACAAGGCCTTTCATGGCAGGATCCCCAGGAAGTATTTTAACCACTTGCTTACTGGGCACTTAAACCCCCCTCAGTCCCAGACCAATTTTCAGCTTTCAGCGCTGATGCACTTTGAGTGACAATTACGCGGTCATACAACACTGTACCCAAATGAAATTTTTATCATTTTTTTCCCACAAATAGAGCTTTCTTTTGGTGGTATTTAGTTACAGCTCTGAGTTTTATTTTTTGCTAAACAAACAAAAAAAGATGCAAAAAAAATAAAATAAAATCATGTTTTAATAGTTTGTTATAAAATTTTGCAAACGGGTCATTTTTCTCCTTCATTGAAGTGCGCTGATTAGGCGGCACTGATAGGCTGCATTGGTGGGCACTGATGGGCTGCATTGGTGGGCACTGATGGGCTGCATTGGTGGGCACTGATAGGCTGCATCGGTGGGCACTGATAGGCATAGTTAAGGCGGCACTAATAGGCACAGATAAGGCGGCACCGATGGGCACAGATAAGGCGGCACTGATGGGCAAAGATGGGCACAGATAAGATGGCACGGATGGGTGGCACGGATAAGTGGCACGGATGGGTGGCACGGATGGGCACTGATAGGTACCACAGATAGATGGGACTGATGGGCACTGATAGGTGGCACTGATAGGTGGCTCTGATAGGTGGCACTGCTGGGCACTGATGGGCGGCACTGCTGGGCACTGATGGGCGGCACTGCTGGGCACTGATGGGCGGCACTGGGGTGCAGCACCTTTGAGGCAGATTGGGTGGCACTGTGGGTGGCACTGTGGGGTGGCACTGTGGGTGGCACTGTGGGTGGCACTGTGGGTGGCACTGTGGGCACTATGGGCACTGACGGGGGGCACTGACGGGGGGCACTTACTTTTGCTTTTATTTTACTTCAGGATGGCACTGCGGGAGGCAGGTGGGCACAGGCAGGTGGCAGGTGGTCCCTTGTATTGATGGCCGTGATCGGGACTGATGTCCCGATCACGGCCGCCGGTGATCGGCTTTTTTTTTCTCTCCTCGCGCTGTCAGCGCGAGGAGGAATAATAGCCGATTACCGGCTCCGTTCTATCACATGATCAGCTGTCATTGGCTGACAGCTGATCACGTGATAAGGGGTCGGGATCGACCCCTTACACGGATCGGTGATCAGGCGAGTCTCACGGACTCGCCGATCACAGAGCGCGCCGCGCGCGCCCCTCAGGGGGCGCGCAGGCCGCTCATAACCGGGACGACGTCAATAGACGTAGTCCCGGAAATGTAGGCCCGCGCTAATGCCGTCATTTGGCAATAGCGCGGATCTGAAGTGGTTAACGAAAACTGTAAAAACCCACCCGTAGTCCGACCAGACTGACGCATTTCACCCAAAGCGTTCTTAATTGTAGCCCACTTTGGGCAAAGATGTAAGAGCGGCCAGTCCATGTGATTTTGCCATTGTTGTGGAACACATTTTGTAGAATTGAGTGATGTCAGTGGAGTGGAGTGATGTCAGTAGAGTGGAGTGATGTCAGTGGAGTGGTGTCAGTGGAGTGGAGTGATGTCAGTGGAGTGATGTCAGTGGAGTGATGTCAGTGGAGTGGAGTGATGTCAGTAGAGTGGAGTGATGTCAGTGGAGTGGTGTCAGTGGAGTGGAGTGATGTCAGTGGAGTGATGTCAGTGGAGTGGAGTGATGTCAGTAGAGTGGAGTGATGTCAGTGGAGTGATGTCAGTGGAGTGGAGTGATGTCAGTAGAGTGGAGTGGTGTCAGTGGAGTGGAGTGATGTCAGTGGAGTGATGTCAGTGGAGTGGAGTGATGTCAGTAGAGTGGAGAGATGTCAGTGGAGTGGTGTCAGTGGAGTGGAGTGATGTCAGTGGAGTGATGTCAGTGGAGTGGAGTGATGTCAGTGGAGTGGAGTGATGTCAGTAGAGTGGAGTGATGTCAGTGGAGTGATGTCAGTGGAGTGGAGTGATGTCAGTGGAGTGGAGTGGTGTCAGTGGAGTGGAGTGATGTCAGTGGAGTGGTGTCAGTGGAGTGGAGTGATGTCAGTGGAGTGATGTCAGTGGAGTGGAGTGATGTCAGTGGAGTGGAGTGGTGTCAGTGGAGTGGAGTGATGTCAGTGGAGTGATGTCAGAGGAGTGATGTCAGTGGAGTGGAGTGATGTCAGTGGAGTGATGTCAGTAGAGTGGAGTGATGTCAGTGGAGTGGAGTGATGTCAGTGGAGTGGTGTCAGTGGAGTGATGTCAGTGGAGTGATGTCAGTGGAGTGATGTCAGTGGAGTGGAGTGATGTCAGTGGAGTGGAGTGATGTCAGTGGAGTGATGTCAGTGGAGTGGAGTGATGTCAGTAGAGTGGAGTGATGTCAGTGGAGTGGAGTGATGTCAGTGGAGTGATGTCAGTGGAGTGGAGTGATGTCAGTGGAGTGGAGTGATGTCAGTGGAGTGGAGTGATGTCAGTAGAGTGGAGTGATGTCAGTGGAGTGATGTCAGTGGAGTGGAGTGATGTCAGTGGAGTGGAGTGATGTCAGTGGAGTGGTGTCAGTGGAGTGGAGTGATGTCAGTGGAGTGGTGTCAGTGGAGTGGAGTGATGTCAGTAGAGTGGAGTGATGTCAGTGGAGTGATGTCAGTAGAGTGGAGTGATGTCAGTGGAGTGATGTCAGTGGAGTGGAGTGATGTCAGTGGAGTGGAGTGATGTCAGTGGAGTGATGTCAGTGCAGTGGAGTGATGTCAGTAGAGTGGAGTGATGTCAGTGGAGTGGTGTCAGTGGAGTGGAGTGATGTCAGTGGAGTGGTGTCAGTGGAGTGGAGTGATGTCAGTGGAGTGATGTCAGTGGAGTGGAGTGATGTCAGTGGAGTGGTGTCAGTGGAGTGGAGTGATGTCAGTAGAGTGGAGTGATGTCAGTGGAGTGATGTCAGTGGAGTGGAGTGATGTCAGTGGAGTGGAGTGATGTCAGTGGAGTGGTGTCAGTGGAGTGGAGTGATGTCAGTAGAGTGGAGTGATGTCAGTGGAGTGATGTCAGTGGAGTGGAGTGATGTCAGTGGAGTGATGTCAGTGGAGTGATGTCAGTGGAGTGATGTCAGTGGAGTGGTGTCAGTGGAGGGGAGTGATGTCAGTGGAGTGATGTCAGTAGAGTGGAGTGATGTCAGTGGAGTGGTGTCAGTGGAGTGGAGTGATGTCAGTGGAGTGGAGTGATGTCAGTGGAGTGGTGTCAGTGGAGTGGAGTGATGTCAGTGGAGTGGTGTCAGTGGAGTGGAGTGATGTCAGTGGAGTGATGTCAGTGGAGTGGAGTGATGTCAGTGGAGTGATGTCAGTGGAGTGGAGTGATGTCAGTAGAGTGGAGTGATGTCAGTGGAGTGGAGTGATGTCAGTAGAGTGGAGTGATGTCAGTGGAGTGATGTCAGTGGAGTGGAGTGATGTCAGTGGAGTGGTGTCAGTGGAGTGGAGTGATGTCAGTAGAGTGGAGTGATGTCAGTGGAGTGATGTCAGTGGAGTGGAGTGATGTCAGTGGAGTGATGTCAGTGGAGTGGAGTGATGTCAGTGGAGTGGAGTGATGTCAGTGGAGTGGTGTCAGTGGAGTGGAGTGATGTCAGTGGAGTGGTGTCAGTGGAGTGGAGTGATGTCAGTGGAGTGATGTCAGTGGAGTGGAGTGATGTCAGTAGAGTGGAGTGATGTCAGTGGAGTGATGTCAGTAGAGTGGAGTGATGTCAGTGGAGTGATGTCAGTGGAGTGGAGTGATGTCAGTGGAGTGGAGTGATGTCAGTGGAGTGATGTCAGTGCAGTGGATTGATGTCAGTAGAGTGGAGTGATGTCAGTGGAGTGGTGTCAGTGGAGTGGAGTGATGTCAGTGGAGTGATGTCAGTGGAGTGGTGTCAGTGGAGTGGAGTGATGTCAGTGGAGTGGTGTCAGTGGAGTGGAGTGATGTCAGTGGAGTGATGTCAGTGGAGTGGAGTGATGTCAGTGGAGTGGTGTCAGTGGAGTGGAGTGATGTCAGTAGAGTGGAGTGATGTCAGTGGAGTGATGTCAGTGGAGTGGAGTGATGTCAGTGGAGTGGAGTGATGTCAGTGGAGTGGAGTGATGTCAGTGGAGTGGTGTCAGTGGAGTGGAGTGATGTCAGTAGAGTGGAGTGATGTCAGTGGAGTGATGTCAGTGGAGTGGAGTGATGTCAGTGGAGTGGTGTCAGTGGAGTGGAGTGATGTCAGTAGAGTGGAGTGATGTCAGTGGAGTGATGTCAGTAGAGTGGAGTGATGTCAGTGGAGTGATGTCAGTGGAGTGGAGTGATGTCAGTGGAGTGGAGTGATGTCAGTGGAGTGATGTCAGTGCAGTGGAGTGATGTCAGTAGAGTGGAGTGATGTCAGTGGAGTGGTGTCAGTGGAGTGGAGTGATGTCAGTGGAGTGGAGTGATGTCAGTGGAGTGGTGTCAGTGGAGTGGAGTGATGTCAGTGGAGTGGTGTCAGTGGAGTGGAGTGATGTCAGTGGAGTGATGTCAGTGGAGTGGAGTGATGTCAGTGGAGTGGAGTGATGTCAGTGGAGTGGTGTCAGTGGAGTGGAGTGATGTCAGTAGAGTGGAGTGATGTCAGTGGAGTGATGTCAGTGGAGTGGAGTGATGTCAGTGGAGTGGAGTGATGTCAGTGGAGTGGTGTCAGTGGAGTGGAGTGATGTCAGTAGAGTGGAGTGATGTCAGTGGAGTGATGTCAGTGGAGTGGAGTGATGTCAGTGGAGTGATGTCAGTGGAGTGGAGTGATGTCAGTGGAGTGGTGTCAGTGGAGGGGAGTGATGTCAGTGGAGTGATGTCAGTAGAGTGGAGTGATGTCAGTAGAGTGGAGTGATGTCAGTGGAGTGATGTCAGTGGAGTGGAGTGATGTCAGTGGAGTGGAGTGATGTCAGTGGAGTGGTGTCAGTGGAGTGGAGTGATGTCAGTGGAGTGGTGTCAGTGGAGTGGAGTGATGTCAGTGGAGTGATGTCAGTGGAGTGGAGTGGAGTGATGTCAGTGGAGTGATGTCAGTGGAGTGGAGTGATGTCAGTAGAGTGGAGTGATGTCAGTGGAGTGGAGTGATGTCAGTAGAGTGGAGTGATGTCAGTGGAGTGATGTCAGTGGAGTGGAGTGATGTCAGTGGAGTGGTGTCAGTGGAGTGGAGTGATGTCAGTAGAGTGGAGTGATGTCAGTGGAGTGATGTCAGTGGAGTGGAGTGATGTCAGTGGAGTGATGTCAGTGGAGTGGAGTGATGTCAGTGGAGTAAAGTGATGTCAGTGGAGTGGTGTCAGTGGAGTGGAGTGATGTCAGTGGAGTGGTGTCAGTGGAGTGGAGTGATGTCAGTGGAGTGATGTCAGTGGAGTGGAGTGATGTCAGTGGAGTGATGTCAGTGGAGTGGAGTGATGTCAGTGGAGTGATGTCAGTGGAGTGGAGTGATGTCAGTGGAGTGATGTCAGTGGAGTGGAGTGATGTCAGTGGAGTGGAGTGGTGTCAGTGGAGTGATGTCAGTGGAGTGATGTCAGTAGAGTGGAGTGATGTCAGTGGAGTGGAGTGGTGTCAGTGGAGTGGAGTGATGTCAGTGGAGTGGTGTCAGTGGAGTGGAGTGATGTCAGTGGAGTGGTGTCAGTGGAGTGGAGTGATGTCAGTGGAGTGATGTCAGTGGAGTGGAGTGGAGTGATGTCAGTGGAGTGATGTCAGTGGAGTGGAGTGATGTCAGTAGAGTGGAGTGATGTCAGTGGAGTGGAGTGATGTCAGTAGAGTGGAGTGATGTCAGTGGAGTGATGTCAGTGGAGTGGAGTGATGTCAGTGGAGTGGTGTCAGTGGAGTGGAGTGATGTCAGTAGAGTGGAGTGATGTCAGTGGAGTGATGTCAGTGGAGTGGAGTGATGTCAGTGGAGTGGAGTGATGTCAGTGGAGTGGTGTCAGTGGAGTGGAGTGATGTCAGTGGAGTGGTGTCAGTGGAGTGGAGTGATGTCAGTGGAGTGATGTCAGTGGAGTGGAGTGATGTCAGTGGAGTGATGTCAGTGGAGTGGAGTGATGTCAGTGGAGTGATGTCAGTGGAGTGGAGTGATGTCAGTGGAGTGGAGTGGTGTCAGTGGAGTGATGTCAGTGGAGTGGTGTCAGTGGAGTGGAGTGATGTCAGTGGAGTGATGTCAGTGGAGTGGAGTGATGTCAGTGGAGTGGTGTCAGTGGAGTGGAGTGATGTCAGTAGAGTGGAGTGATGTCAGTGGAGTGATGTCAGTGGAGTGGAGTGATGTCAGTGGAGTGGAGTGATGTCAGTGGAGTGGAGTGATGTCAGTGGAGTGGTGTCAGTGGAGTGGAGTGATGTCAGTAGAGTGGAGTGATGTCAGTGGAGTGGTGTCAGTGGAGTGGAGTGATGTCAGTGGAGTGGTGTCAGTGGAGTGGAGTGATGTCAGTGGAGTGATGTCAGTGGAGTGGAGTGATGTCAGTAGAGTGGAGTGATGTCAGTGGAGTGATGTCAGTAGAGTGGAGTGATGTCAGTGGAGTGATGTCAGTGGAGTGGAGTGATGTCAGTGGAGTGGAGTGATGTCAGTGGAGTGATGTCAGTGCAGTGGAGTGATGTCAGTAGAGTGGAGTGATGTCAGTGGAGTGGTGTCAGTGGAGTGGAGTGATGTCAGTGGAGTGATGTCAGTGGAGTGGTGTCAGTGGAGTGGAGTGATGTCAGTGGAGTGGTGTCAGTGGAGTGGAGTGATGTCAGTGGAGTGATGTCAGTGGAGTGGAGTGATGTCAGTGGAGTGGTGTCAGTGGAGTGGAGTGATGTCAGTAGAGTGGAGTGATGTCAGTGGAGTGATGTCAGTGGAGTGGAGTGATGTCAGTGGAGTGGAGTGATGTCAGTGGAGTGGAGTGATGTCAGTGGAGTGGTGTCAGTGGAGTGGAGTGATGTCAGTAGAGTGGAGTGATGTCAGTGGAGTGGTGTCAGTGGAGTGGAGTGATGTCAGTGGAGTGGTGTCAGTGGAGTGGAGTGATGTCAGTGGAGTGATGTCAGTGGAGTGGAGTGATGTCAGTAGAGTGGAGTGATGTCAGTGGAGTGATGTCAGTAGAGTGGAGTGATGTCAGTGGAGTGATGTCAGTGGAGTGGAGTGATGTCAGTGGAGTGGAGTGATGTCAGTGGAGTGATGTCAGTGCAGTGGAGTGATGTCAGTAGAGTGGAGTGATGTCAGTGGAGTGGTGTCAGTGGAGTGGAGTGATGTCAGTGGAGTGATGTCAGTGGAGTGGTGTCAGTGGAGTGGAGTGATGTCAGTGGAGTGGTGTCAGTGGAGTGGAGTGATGTCAGTGGAGTGATGTCAGTGGAGTGGAGTGATGTCAGTGGAGTGGTGTCAGTGGAGTGGAGTGATGTCAGTAGAGTGGAGTGATGTCAGTGGAGTGATGTCAGTGGAGTGGAGTGATGTCAGTGGAGTGGAGTGATGTCAGTGGAGTGGAGTGATGTCAGTGGAGTTGTGTCAGTGGAGTGGAGTGATGTCAGTAGAGTGGAGTGATGTCAGTGGAGTGATGTCAGTGGAGTGGAGTGATGTCAGTGGAGTGGTGTCAGTGGAGTGGAGTGATGTCAGTAGAGTGGAGTGATGTCAGTGGAGTGATGTCAGTAGAGTGGAGTGATGTCAGTGGAGTGATGTCAGTGGAGTGGAGTGATGTCAGTGGAGTGGAGTGATGTCAGTGGAGTGATGTCAGTGCAGTGGAGTGATGTCAGTAGAGTGGAGTGATGTCAGTGGAGTGGTGTCAGTGGAGTGGAGTGATGTCAGTGGAGTGGAGTGATGTCAGTGGAGTGGTGTCAGTGGAGTGGAGTGATGTCAGTGGAGTGGTGTCAGTGGAGTGGAGTGATGTCAGTGGAGTGATGTCAGTGGAGTGGAGTGATGTCAGTGGAGTGGAGTGATGTCAGTGGAGTGGTGTCAGTGGAGTGGAGTGATGTCAGTAGAGTGGAGTGATGTCAGTGGAGTGATGTCAGTGGAGTGGAGTGATGTCAGTGGAGTGGAGTGATGTCAGTGGAGTGGAGTGATGTCAGTGGAGTGGTGTCAGTGGAGTGGAGTGATGTCAGTAGAGTGGAGTGATGTCAGTGGAGTGATGTCAGTGGAGTGGAGTGATGTCAGTGGAGTGATGTCAGTGGAGTGGAGTGATGTCAGTGGAGTGATGTCAGTGGAGTGGTGTCAGTGGAGGGGAGTGATGTCAGTGGAGTGATGTCAGTAGAGTGGAGTGATGTCAGTAGAGTGGAGTGATGTCAGTGGAGTGATGTCAGTGGAGTGGAGTGATGTCAGTGGAGTGGAGTGATGTCAGTGGAGTGGTGTCAGTGGAGTGGAGTGATGTCAGTGGAGTGGTGTCAGTGGAGTGGAGTGATGTCAGTGGAGTGATGTCAGTGGAGTGGAGTGGAGTGATGTCAGTGGAGTGATGTCAGTGGAGTGGAGTGATGTCAGTAGAGTGGAGTGATGTCAGTGGAGTGGAGTGATGTCAGTAGAGTGGAGTGATGTCAGTGGAGTGATGTCAGTGGAGTGGAGTGATGTCAGTGGAGTGGTGTCAGTGGAGTGGAGTGATGTCAGTGGAGTGGTGTCAGTGGAGTGGAGTGATGTCAGTGGAGTGATGTCAGTGGAGTGGAGTGATGTCAGTGGAGTGATGTCAGTGGAGTGGAGTGATGTCAGTGGAGTGATGTCAGTGGAGTGGAGTGATGTCAGTGGAGTGGAGTGGTGTCAGTGGAGTGATGTCAGTGGAGTGATGTCAGTAGAGTGGAGTGATGTCAGTGGAGTGATGTCAGTGGAGTGGAGTGGTGTCAGTGGAGTGGAGTGATGTCAGTGGAGTGGTGTCAGTGGAGTGGAGTGATGTCAGTGGAGTGGTGTCAGTGGAATGGAGTGATGTCAGTGGAGTGGAGTGATGTCAGTGGAGTGATGTCAGTGGAGTGGAGTGATGTCAGTAGAGTGGAGTGATGTCAGTGGAGTGGAGTGATGTCAGTGGAGTGATGTCAGTGGAGTGGAGTGTTGTCCGTGGAGTGGAGTGATGTCAGTGGAGTGGAGTGATGTCCGTGGAGTGGAGTGATGTCAGTGGAGTGGAGTGATGTCAGTGGAATGGTGTCAGTGGAGTGGAGTGATGTCAGTGGAGTGGAGTGATGTCAGTGGAGTGATGTCAGTAGAGTGGAGTGATGTCAGTAGAGTGGAGTGATGTCAGTGGAGTGGAGTGATGTCAGTGGAGTGATGTCAGTGGAGTGGAGTGATGTCCGTGGAGTGGAGTGATGTCAGTGGAGTGGAGTGATGTCCGTGGAGTGGAGTGATGTCAGTGGAGTGGAGTGATGTCAGTGGAATGGTGTCAGTAGAGTGGAGTGATGTCAGTGGAGTGATGTCAGTGGAGTGGAGTGGTGTCAGTGGAGTGGAGTGATGTCAGTGGAGTGGTGTCAGTGGAGTGGAGTGATGTCAGTGGAGTGGTGTCAGTGGAGTGGAGTGATGTCAGTGGAGTGGTGTCAGTGGAGTGGAGTAATGTCAGTGGAGTGGAGTGATGTCAGTGGAGTGATGTCAGTGGAGTGGAGTGATGTCAGTGGAGTGATGTCAGTGGAGTGGAGTGATGTCAGTAGAGTGGAGTGATGTCAGTGGAGTGGAGTGATGTCAGTGGAGTGGAGTGATGTCAGTGGAGTGATGTCAGTGGAGTGGAGTGATGTCAGTGGAGTGGAGTGATGTCAGTGGAGTGATGTCAGTGGAGTGGAGTGATATCCGTGGAGTGGAGTGATGTCAGTGGAGTGGAGTGATGTCCGTGGAGTGGAGTGATGTCAGTGGAGTGGAGTGATGTCAGTGGAGTGATGTCAGTGGAGTGGTGTCAGTGGAGGGGAGTGATGTCAGTGGAGTGATGTCAGTAGAGTGGAGTGATGTCAGTAGAGTGGAGTGATGTCAGTGAAGTGATGTCAGTGGAGTGGAGTGATGTCAGTGGAGTGGAGTGATGTCAGTGGAGTGGTGTCAGTGGAGTGGAGTGATGTCAGTGGAGTGGTGTCAGTGGAGTGGAGTGATGTCAGTGGAGTGATGTCAGTGGAGTGGAGTGGAGTGATGTCAGTGGAGTGATGTCAGTGGAGTGGAGTGATGTCAGTAGAGTGGAGTGATGTCAGTGGAGTGGAGTGATGTCAGTAGAGTGGAGTGATGTCAGTGGAGTGATGTCAGTGGAGTGGAGTGATGTCAGTGGAGTGGTGTCAGTGGAGTGGAGTGATGTCAGTAGAGTGGAGTGATGTCAGTGGAGTGATGTCAGTGGAGTGGAGTGATGTCAGTGGAGTGATGTCAGTGGAGTGGAGTGATGTCAGTGGAGTGGAGTGATGTCAGTGGAGTGGTGTCAGTGGAGTGGAGTGATGTCAGTGGAGTGGTGTCAGTGGAGTGGAGTGATGTCAGTGGAGTGATGTCAGTGGAGTGGAGTGATGTCAGTGGAGTGATGTCAGTGGAGTGGAGTGATGTCAGTGGAGTGATGTCAGTGGAGTGGAGTGATGTCAGTGGAGTGGAGTGGTGTCAGTGGAGTGATGTCAGTGGAGTGATGTCAGTAGAGTGGAGTGATGTCAGTGGAGTGATGTCAGTGGAGTGGAGTGGTGTCAGTGGAGTGGAGTGATGTCAGTGGAGTGGTGTCAGTGGAGTGGAGTGATGTCAGTGGAGTGGTGTCAGTGGAGTGGAGTGATGTCAGTGGAGTGGAGTGATGTCAGTGGAGTGATGTCAGTGGAGTGGAGTGATGTCAGTAGAGTGGAGTGATGTCAGTGGAGTGGAGTGATGTCAGTGGAGTGATGTCAGTGGAGTGGAGTGTTGTCCGTGGAGTGGAGTGATGTCAGTGGAGTGGAGTGATGTCCGTGGAGTGGAGTGATGTCAGTGGAGTGGAGTGATGTCAGTGGAATGGTGTCAGTGGAGTGGAGTGATGTCAGTGGAGTGGAGTGATGTCAGTGGAGTGATGTCAGTAGAGTGGAGTGATGTCAGTAGAGTGGAGTGATGTCAGTGGAGTGGAGTGATGTCAGTGGAGTGATGTCAGTGGAGTGGAGTGATGTCCGTGGAGTGGAGTGATGTCAGTGGAGTGGAGTGATGTCCGTGGAGTGGAGTGATGTCAGTGGAGTGGAGTGATGTCAGTGGAATGGTGTCAGTAGAGTGGAGTGATGTCAGTGGAGTGATGTCAGTGGAGTGGTGTCAGTGGAGTGGAGTGATGTCAGTGGAGTGGTGTCAGTGGAGTGGAGTGATGTCAGTGGAGTGGTGTCAGTGGAGTGGAGTGATGTCAGTGGAGTGGTGTCAGTGGAGTGGAGTGATGTCAGTGGAGTGGTGTCAGTGGAGTGGAGTGATGTCAGTGGAGTGGTGTCAGTGGAGTGGAGTAATGTCAGTGGAGTGGAGTGATGTCAGTGGAGTGGAGTGATGTCAGTGGAGTGATGTCAGTGGAGTGGAGTGATGTCAGTGGAGTGATGTCAGTGGAGTGGAGTGATGTCAGTAGAGTGGAGTGATGTCAGTGGAGTGGAGTGATGTCAGTGGAGTGGAGTGATGTCAGTGGAGTGATGTCAGTGGAGTGGAGTGATGTCAGTGGAGTGGAGTGATGTCAGTGGAGTGATGTCAGTGGAGTGGAGTGATGTCCGTGGAGTGGAGTGATGTCAGTGGAGTGGAGTGATGTCAGTAGAGTGGAGTGATGTCAGTGGAGTGGAGTGATGTCAGTAGAGTGGAGTGATGTCAGTGGAGTGGAGTGATGTCAGTGGAGTGGAGTGATGTCAGTGGAGTGGAGTGATGTCAGTAGAGTGGAGTGATGTCAGTGGAGTGGAGTGATGTCAGTGGAGTGATGTCAGTGGAGTGGAGTGATATCCGTGGAGTGGAGTGATGTCAGTGGAGTGGAGTGATGTCAGTGGAGTGATGTCAGTGGAGTGGAGTGATATCCGTGGAGTGGAGTGATGTCAGTGGAGTGGAGTGATGTCAGTAGAGTGGAGTGATGTCAGTGGAGTGGAGTGATGTCAGTGGAGTGGAGTGATGTCAGTGGAGTGGAGTGATGTCAGTAGAGTGGAGTGATGTCAGTGGAGTGGAGTGATGTCAGTGGAGTGGAGTGATGTCAGTGGAGTGATGTCAGTGGAGTGGAGTGATGTCCGTGGAGTGGAGTGATGTCAGTGGAGTGGAGTGATGTCAGTGGAATGGTGTCAGTAGAGTGGAGTGATGTCAGTGGAGTGATGTCAGTGGAGTGGTGTCAGTGGAGTGGAGTGATGTCAGTGGAGTGGTGTCAGTGGAGTGGAGTGATGTCAGTGGAGTGGTGTCAGTGGAGTGGAGTGATGTCAGTGGAGTGGTGTCAGTGGAGTGGAGTGATGTCAGTGGAGTGGTGTCAGTGGAGTGGAGTGATGTCAGTGGAGTGGTGTCAGTGGAGTGGAGTAATGTCAGTGGAGTGGAGTGATGTCAGTGGAGTGGAGTGATGTCAGTGGAGTGATGTCAGTGGAGTGGAGTGATGTCAGTGGAGTGATGTCAGTGGAGTGGAGTGATGTCAGTAGAGTGGAGTGATGTCAGTGGAGTGGAGTGATGTCAGTGGAGTGGAGTGATGTCAGTGGAGTGATGTCAGTGGAGTGGAGTGATGTCAGTGGAGTGGAGTGATGTCAGTGGAGTGATGTCAGTGGAGTGGAGTGATGTCCGTGGAGTGGAGTGATGTCAGTGGAGTGGAGTGATGTCAGTAGAGTGGAGTGATGTCAGTGGAGTGGAGTGATGTCAGTAGAATGGAGTGATGTCAGTGGAGTGGAGTGATGTCAGTGGAGTGGAGTGATGTCAGTGGAGTGGAGTGATGTCAGTAGAGTGGAGTGATGTCAGTGGAGTGGAGTGATGTCAGTGGAGTGATGTCAGTGGAGTGGAGTGATATCCGTGGAGTGGAGTGATGTCAGTGGAGTGGAGTGATGTCAGTGGAGTGATGTCAGTGGAGTGGAGTGATATCCGTGGAGTGGAGTGATGTCAGTGGAGTGGAGTGATGTCAGTAGAGTGGAGTGATGTCAGTGGAGTGGAGTGATGTCAGTGGAGTGGAGTGATGTCAGTGGAGTGGAGTGATGTCAGTAGAGTGGAGTGATGTCAGTGGAGTGGAGTGATGTCAGTGGAGTGGAGTGATGTCAGTGGAGTGGTGTCAGTGGAGTGGAGTAATGTCAGTGGAGTGGAGTGATGTCAGTGGAGTGGAGTGATGTCAGTGGAGTGATGTCAGTGGAGTGGAGTGATGTCAGTGGAGTGATGTCAGTGGAGTGGAGTGATGTCAGTAGAGTGGAGTGATGTCAGTGGAGTGGAGTGATGTCAGTGGAGTGGAGTGATGTCAGTGGAGTGATGTCAGTGGAGTGGAGTGATGTCAGTGGAGTGGAGTGATGTCAGTGGAGTGATGTCAGTGGAGTGGAGTGATGTCCGTGGAGTGGAGTGATGTCAGTGGAGTGGAGTGATGTCAGTAGAGTGGAGTGATGTCAGTGGAGTGGAGTGATGTCAGTAGAATGGAGTGATGTCAGTGGAGTGGAGTGATGTCAGTGGAGTGGAGTGATGTCAGTGGAGTGGAGTGATGTCAGTAGAGTGGAGTGATGTCAGTGGAGTGGAGTGATGTCAGTGGAGTGATGTCAGTGGAGTGGAGTGATATCCGTGGAGTGGAGTGATGTCAGTGGAGTGGAGTGATGTCAGTGGAGTGATGTCAGTGGAGTGGAGTGATATCCGTGGAGTGGAGTGATGTCAGTGGAGTGGAGTGATGTCAGTAGAGTGGAGTGATGTCAGTGGAGTGGAGTGATGTCAGTGGAGTGGAGTGATGTCAGTGGAGTGGAGTGATGTCAGTAGAGTGGAGTGATGTCAGTGGAGTGGAGTGATGTCAGTGGAGTGGAGTGATGTCAGTGGAGTGGTGTCAGTGGAGTGGAGTAATGTCAGTGGAGTGGAGTGATGTCAGTGGAGTGGAGTGATGTCAGTGGAGTGATGTCAGTGGAGTGGAGTGATGTCAGTGGAGTGATGTCAGTGGAGTGGAGTGATGTCAGTAGAGTGGAGTGATGTCAGTGGAGTGGAGTGATGTCAGTGGAGTGGAGTGATGTCAGTGGAGTGATGTCAGTGGAGTGGAGTGATGTCAGTGGAGTGATGTCAGTGGAGTGGAGTGATGTCCGTGGAGTGGAGTGATGTCAGTGGAGTGGAGTGATGTCAGTAGAGTGGAGTGATGTCAGTGGAGTGGAGTGATGTCAGTAGAGTGGAGTGATGTCAGTGGAGTGGAGTGATGTCAGTGGAGTGGAGTGATGTCAGTGGAGTGGAGTGATGTCAGTAGAGTGGAGTGATGTCAGTGGAGTGGAGTGATGTCAGTGGAGTGGAGTGATGTCAGTGGAGTGGAGTGATGTCAGTAGAGTGGAGTGATGTCAGTGGAGTGGAGTGATGTCAGTGGAGTGATGTCAGTGGAGTGGAGTGATATCCGTGGAGTGGAGTGATGTCAGTGGAGTGATGTCAGTGGAGTGATGTCAGTGGAGTGGAGTGATATCCGTGGAGTGGAGTGATGTCAGTGGAGTGGAGTGATGTCAGTAGAGTGGAGTGATGTCAGTGGAGTGGAGTGATGTCAGTGGAGTGGAGTGATGTCAGTGGAGTGGAGCTCATTAATGTGACAGATTGCATCATATATGTCCCACACTCTAAACCCCTCCCCCAACACTAACCTCACATCTAAATGAGCTCCAGTCCCATTATGTGACTCTCTCATGAACATGGATGCACTTATATTTCCTTCCTGGGTTTTCTTCTCTCCAGTGGTACTTCGGAGCTCTTTGCCACATGTGCGAAAAATGACATCCGGGTTTGGCACACAACCAGCCACAAGGAGCTGCTGCGGATCACCATATCCAACATGACCTGCAACGCCATCGAGTTCACTAGAGACGGCAAGAGCATCCTATCAGGTGAGACCAATGTTCTGTTACTGGGATGTCCCATCTGTCCTCTGATTGGAGGAATGATTATAGGACACAGTGTTCAGTGATGTGGGGGATGTCCCACCTGTCTTCTGATTGGAGAACTAATCATAGAGAATAGCGTTTAGTACTGCGGGGGATGTCCCACCTGTCTTCTGATTGGAGAACTAATCATAGAGAATAGCGTTTAGTACTGCGGGGGATGTCCCATCTGTCCTCTGATTGGAGGAATAACCATGGAGCACAGTGTTTATCACTGCAGGGGATGTCCCATCTGTCCTCTGATTGGAGGAATAACCATGGAGCACAGTGTTTAGTACTGCAGGGGATGCCCCATCTGCCCTCTGATTGGAGGAATGACCATGGAGCACAGTGTTTAGTACTGCAGGGGATGCCCCATCTGCCCTCTGATTGGAGGAATGACCATGGAGCACAGTGTTTAGTACTGCAGAGGATGCCCCATCTGCCCTCTGATTGGAGGAATGACCATGGAGCACAGTGTTTAGTACTGCAGGGGATGCCCCATCTGCCCTCTGATTGGAGGAATGACCATGGAGCACCATGTTTATCACTGCAGGGGATGTCCCATCTGTCCTCTGATTGGAGGAATACCCATAGAGCGCAGTGTTTATCACTGCAGGGGATGCCCCATCTATCCTCTGATTGGAGGAATAACCATGGAGCACAGTGTTTATCACTGCAGGGGATGTCCCATCTCTCCTCTGATTGGAGGAATGACTATAGAGCACAGTGTTTAGTACTGCAGGGGATGTCCCATCTGCCCTCTGATTGGAGGAATGACTATAGAGCACAGTGTTTAGTACTGCAGGGGATGTCTCATCTGCCCTCTGATTGGAGGAATGACCATGGAGCACAGTGTTTAGTACTGCAGAGGATGCCCCATCTGCCCTCTGATTGGAGGAATAACCATGGAGCACCATGTTTATCACTGCAGGGGATGTCCCATCTGTCCTCTGATTGGAGGAATACCCATAGAGCTCAGTGTTTATCACTGCAGGGGATGCCCCATCTATCCTCTGATTGGAGGAATAACCATGGAGCACAGTGTTTATCACTGCAGGGGATGTCCCATCTCTCCTCTGATTGGAGGAATAACCATAGAGCACAGTGTTTAGTACTGCAGGGGATGCCCCATCTGTCCTCTGATTGGAGGAATGACCATAGAGTACAGTGTTTAGCACTGCAGGGGATGTCCCATCTGTCTTCTGAATGGAGGAATAACCATGGAGCACAGTGTTTATCACTGCAGGGGATGTCCCATCTGCCCTCTGATTGGAGGAATGACCATAGAGCACAGTGTTTAGTACTGCAGGGGATGTCCCATCTGTCTTCTGATTGGAGGAATAACCATAGAGCACAGTGTTTAGCACTACGAGGTATGCCCCATCTATCCTCTGATGGGAAGAATAACCATAGAGCACAGTGTTTAGCACTGCGAGGGATGCCCCATCTGCCCTCTGATTGGAGGAATAACCATGGAGCACAGTATTTAGTACTGCAGGGGATGCCCCATCTGCCCTCTGATTGGAGGAATAACCATGGAGCACAGTATTTAGTACTGCAGGGGATGTCCCATCTGTCCTCTGATTGGAGGAATAACCATGGAGCACAGTATTTAGTACTGCAGGAGATGTCCCATCTGTCCTCTGATTGGAGGAATAACCATAGAGCACAGTGTTTAGCACTGCGGAGGATGTCCCATCTGTCCTCTGATTGGAGGAATGACCATAGAGCACAGTGTTTAGCACTGCAGGGGATGTCCCATCTGTCTTCTGAATGGAGGAATAACCATGGAGCACAGTGTTTATCACTGCAGGGGATGTCCCATCTGCCCTCTGATTGGAGGAATGACCATAGAGCACAGTTTTTAGTACTGCAGGGGGTGTCCCATCTGTCCTCTGATTGGAGGAATAACCATAGAGCACAGTGTTTTTGCACTGCAGGGGATGTCCCATCTGTCTTCTGATTGGAGGAATAACCATAGAGCACAGTGTTTAGCACTGCGAGGGATGCCCCATCTATCCTCTGATGGGAAGAATAACCATGGAGCACAGTATTTAGTACTGCAGGGGATGTCCCATCTGCCCTCTGATGGGAAGAATAACCATAGAGCACAGTGTTTAGCACTGCGAGGGATGCCCCATCTGCCCTCTGATTGGAGGAATAACCATGGAGCACAGTATTTAGTACTGCAGGGGATGTCCCATCTGCCCTCTGATTGGAGGAATGACCATAGAGCACAGTGTTTAGCACTACGAGGGATGCCCCATCTATCCTCTGATGGGAAGAATAACCATAGAGCACAGTGTTTAGCACTGCGGGGGATGCCCCATCTGTCCTCTGATTGGAGGAATGACCATGGAGCACAGTGTTTAGCACTGCGGAGGATGCCCCATCTGTCCTCTGATTGGAGGAATAACCATAGAGCACAGTGTTTAGCACTGCGGGGGATGCCCCATCTGTCCTCTGATTGGAGGAATAACCATGGAGCACAGTGTTTAGTACTGCAGGGGATGTCCCATCTGTCCTCTGATTGGAGGAATAACCATAGAGCACAGTGTTTAGCACCGCCTCCTTGTAGTGATAACATCCTCAGTGTAAAACTCACTACATTGTACACAATCTGCAAGGAGTTTTCCTCCCATCCCCCCACACACACATGCCGGGAGGTTCCGACCAGCCCAACATTAGTGTGTGCGTTTGTTTGACTGAGCTAGAGAGATTAGATAGTAAGCTCTTGTGGCGCAGGGACTGATGTGAAATAAAATGACATATATGCTCCCTTTTCATCGCATTGAACGGGGAGATTATAAAAATTAAAATTTTTTCCCCACAGCCTGGAATGATGGAAAGATCCGAGCATTCACACCTGAAAGCGGGCGACTCATGTACCAGATAGAAAACGCCCACAGCATGGGAGTGACCGCCATCGCAGTGACCAGCGACTGCAAGAGGATTGTGAGCGGAGGAGGGGAAGGACAGGTGTGTGACCTCTGACACCGGGGACTTAACACTACACTCCAGGCAGATATAAAAGACCCCCCCCCCCCAAAAAAATGCAGCTGCATATTCAATAATAAATCATGAAATGCATTTTTTAAATACAAGCAGTATAAGTACCTGATTGTGAGCTGGTGTTGGACCCTGTACAGCAGAGCTCAGAGAGCGAATTAAAGTAGCAGCACCAGAAGCCAATCGGTTATGCTGCAGTACAAGGGGTATGCTGATAGGAGAGGAGAACAAAGTGTCAGATGGATGTATTACTGCACATTTCTAAGTAGAGTTGAGAAGAGTTAAATTGTTTTTTTATTACTGATTTACTTCCTGTCCCAGTGACACGCCGCCCATTGTTTGTAAAAGTGTCACTGGGACAGGAAGCTAGGGAAAATCTTCCCAACCGGGGTCACAAACAAATATAAAAACTTGACAGAAATGCAAAGACATGGAGCGTGCTTACAGGAGGAAAGAGCTGATCAGATGCAGCCCATCCATTGGGGGCGCCCTAATCCACGAGTCTTACTTCTGGGTTCTGCGCGGCTCCGAAAACGCTGCACTATCCTTGTGTGGTGATAATGCAATAAATCGCCCATTTGGGCGCTGTCTGTGTCATTCCATGGTGTGCTGGCAAATATCTTCACTAATCCACGAGTCTGAACCCTAATCTACATGTAGGGTGCCGGCCGCATGGATTTCAATGGGGTTTTTTTTTTTTTTTTTAAGCATGTGATTAGAGCCTGAGGCTCTTATTGGCTTAAAAAAAGGGTGGGCTCGGGGAGCAGAGCACTGCGCCCTGAGCCCACCCAGTTGTGTGACAATAGAGAATTAATATTCGCTATTGTCTTCCTGATTCTCCTCAGAAAGCGGGTCTTAAAACCCGATTGGTCGAGAGGAGACTCGATCCTATTGGCCGCTGAGAGAAGAAGGAGAGGAGCCGCGGAGGACGAAGCCACTGTGAAGCTGCAGGCGCAGGGTGAAGCCGGCGAGGAGGAGGAGGCGTAGGAAGCTGCTAGATGGGGGAAGTGCAGGGCTGGTGGGGGGATGGACCAGGGAGCGACCGACGGACCGAACGTGAGGGGTTACGATGGGTGTGTCTTGTTTTCCGCCCCTCCTCCCCCCCAAATCTTCAGTACCAGCCACCACTGGAGCTGATTAGTGACCTCATCAGTCTTCCGCTGCTCCTTCACTTTCCAATCACAGGGCAGAGAGATGACCAAGCTGTGTTGCTTTACTGCAGCAAAGAAAAGTCAGATCATCAGGCTTGCAACACCTCCCAACATTTTGAGATGGGACTGAGGGACACCTACTAACAAATGTATGTAGGCATAGGACACGCCCCCTGCCACACCCCCTTAAAGGAGAATTAACCAAATAAGGGTTAATTAAAATCACAAGGACTTTTCCTTACCACTTCTATTCCTTTATATCGGCTTTTAAAATGTACAAATTCAGCAATTCAGAAATTGGATGAAAGGTTTAGCGCTGGGAAACACTTTTTGAAAGATTAAAAGTGCGTTTTATATACATCTATAGAGATCAGACCAAAATGAGGGGGAAGAGGGACAGAGGGGCATTGCTCCAAATCAGGGACAGTCCCTCGAAATCCGGGACAGTTGGGAGCTATAAGCTAGCCATACAGTCTGCTGTATCTGTATATGTCGGGACCTACTGATCAATATGCAATGAAAACAGGGGCGGACTGACCATTTGGGCACTGCCCGAGGGCCCCATGCCACCAAGGGGCCCCATCAGGGTTGCCAGGCTCAATAAAACCAGGGACAGAATGTAAAAATCTGTGTTTTTTTAAAACAAAATCCCAAGATTATAGCTGCCCCGCCTCTCCAATACCTTTTCAGTGTGTGTATGTGTATTCTGTGTGTGTGTATTCTGTGTGTGTGTATTCTGTGTGTGTATTCTGTGTGTGTGTATACTGTGTGTGTCTACTGTGTGTGTATATTGTGTGTCTGTGTGTGTATACTGCATATGTGTGTGTGCATACTGTGTGTGTATACTGTATGTGTGTGTGTATACTGTGTGTGTATACTGTGTGTGTGTGTGTGTGTATACTGAGTGTGTATATTGTGTGTCTGTGTGTGTATACTGTATGTGTGTGTGTATACTGTATGTGTGTGTGTGTTTACTGTGTGTGTATACTGTGTGTGTATACTGTATGTGTGTGTGTATACTGTATGTGTGTTTACTGTGTGTGTATACTGTGTGTGTATACTGTGTGTGTGTGTGTATACTGTGTGTGTATACTGAGTGTGTATATTGTGTGTCTGTGTGTGTATACTGTATGTGTGTGTGTATACTGTGTGGCCCCATAATCTACTACCTGGGGGCCCCATAATCTCCTATAGTCCGAGGGCCCCATAATCTTCTCCTTTTGCCCGGGGCCCCATAATCTCCTATTGCCCGGGGTTCCCATGTGTTGTCAGTCCGCCCCTGAATGAAAACATTGTCAATCAGATCATTTTGTTACGGATTTTGAAGCACTGTGATGTCATCACTTGGTCTGCCTGCTGGTCTTTGCTCATAGTAAAGCCAGACATAGTCGGTTTGAGACTCGGCCAGTTCCTGCAGGCGGGCTGAATGTACCCAAGTTCATCGATCAACTTGGGTACAACCAGCCTGTCAGATTTTACATGCGATTATTGCTAGCACTGGGAGAACACAATGGCTCCGGGGGAGGGATTCCCCCAACATCACTAACTGTGTTGATGGTGGAATCAAGCCGTTTATTTTCTTTCCTTTCCTGCAACCCGTGGTTGCAGGAAAGAAAATCGCTGTGTCTATGGTGGGCTTAAGATTGAGTATTGTGGGAGTGGTCTGCAGGCTTCTGTAAACATTAGGGCACCTTGCCTTGAGCATTATACAGTAAGGCCGCGTACACACGCGCGGACTGTTCGCCCAACCTTGTTCGTCAAACAGTTTGTCAAACAGTCCGCTCAAAATTTGCATGAGCGGACTTGCCCACACACGAGCGGACTGTTTCAGCGAACTGTTTGCCAAACAGTTCGCTCAACTTTTGAAATGAACGGACTCGCCCACGTAAGGCGGAGCCAAGTCCGCCCATTTCGAGCGCGTGTACAGGTAGGCGGGGCCCGCGAAGGAGACGTCGCGGGCTCCGCCGCCTGGAATGGGCTTAAAGGGGAACCCCAACGCCGAAAAAAATCGGCGTGGGGGTTCCCCCAAAGTCCACACCAGACCCTTGTCCGAGCACGCTACCCGGCCGGCCAGGAAAGGGGGGCGAGCGAGCGCGCCCCCCCTCCTGAGCCGTACCAGGCCGCGTGCCCTCAACATGGGGGGGTGCCTTGGGGAAGGGGGGGCCGCGCGGCCCCCCCACCCCAAAGCACCTTGTCCCCATGTTGATGAGGACAAGGGCCTCTTCCCGACAACCCTGGCCGTTGGTTGTCGGGGTCTGCGGGCGGGGGGCTTATCGGAATCCGGGAGCCCCCTTTAAGAAGGGGGCCCCCGGATACCGGCCCCCCACCCTATGTGAATGAGTATGGGGTACAATGTACCCCTACCCATTCACCTGTGAAATAAAGTACAAAAAAAAACACAACACATGGAAAAAGTATTTTATTGCACAGCTCCGGGGGTCTTCCGTCTTCGGGGGTCTTCTCGCCGGACTCCTCCGCTATGTGTGTGTAGCTCTTTTGCTAGCGGAGGAGTCCGGCTTTCTTCCTCCCCGCCGCCGGCCTTTTCCCCTGACTTCGGGGGTCTTGTCCCCCTCTTCGGTTCTTCTGCCGGGCCACCGCGCCTTCTTGTAGCTCTTTTACAGGCGGTGGCCCGGTCTTCTGTCGCCGCTGTCGTCGCCGCCGCCGCCGCCTTCCGTTCTTGTTCTTCTTCTTGTTGTTCTTCTTCTTCTCCTGGAGATGTTGACTCGACGAGCTCTCCGGCCGGAATGCCAGAGCCGCGCTGTGCGGTCACTTATATAGTGACAATGGGGCGGGGTCACATGGTATATGTCACATGGGTTGGTCACATGGTGACCCCGCCCCCTTACGATGTCATAGTCCCCATGTGACATCAACCCATGTGACCAATCCATGTGACATATACCATGTGACCCCGCCCCATTGTCACTATATAAGTGACCGCACAGCGCGGCTCTGGCATTATGGCCGGAGAGCTCGTCGAGTCAACATCTCCAGGAGAAGAAGAAGAAGAAGAAGAAGAAGAAGAACAAGAACGGAAGGCGGCGGCGGCGGCGGCGACGACAGCGGCGACAGAAGACCGGGCCACCGCCTGTAAAAGAGCTACAAGAAGGCGCGGTGGCCCGGCAGAAGAACCGAAGAGGGGGACAAGACCCCCGAAGTCGGGAGAAGAGGCCGGCGGCGGGGAGGAAGAAAGCCGGACTCCTCCGCTAGCAAAAGAGCTACACACACATAGCGGAGGAGTCCGGCGAGAAGACCCCCGGAGCTGTGCAATAAAATACTTTTTCCATGTGTTGTGTTTTTTTTTGTACTTTATTTCACAGGTGAATGGGTAGGGGTACATTGTACCCCATACTCATTCACATAGGGTGGGGGGCCGGTATCCGGGGGCCCCCTTCTTAAAGGGGGCTCCCGGATTCCGATAAGCCCCCCGCCCGCAGACCCCGACAACCAACGGCCAGGGTTGTCGGGAAGAGGCCCTTGTCCTCATCAACATGGGGACAAGGTGCTTTGGGGTGGGGGGGCCGCGCGGCCCCCCCTTCCCCAAGGCACCCCCCCATGTTGAGGGCAGGTACGGCTCAGGAGGGGGGGCGCGCTCGCTCGCCCCCCTTTCCTGGCCGGCCGGGTAGCGTGCTCGGACAAGGGTCTGGTGTGGACTTTGGGGGAACCCCCACGCCGATTTTTTTCGGCGTTGGGGTTCCCCTTTAAGCCCATTCCAGGCGGCGGAGCCCGCGACGTCTCCTTCGCGGGCCCCGCCTACCTGTACACGCGCTCGAAATGGGCGGACTTTCCGAGCGGGAACAGTCCGCTCATTTCGAAAGTACAGCGGACAGGCCCACACACGGGCGGACTGTTCGCTCAAACACAGTTTCAGCGGACAGTTTTTCGGAATTTCCGAAAGACTTTGTCCGTCCAACTGTCCGCTGAAACTGTCCGCTGAAAGCCCACACACGAGCGGACTGTCCGCCCAAACACTGTTCAGCGGACAGGGTTGGGCGAACAGTCCGCCCGTGTGTACGCGGCCTTAGTTATACGAGAGGACACATCCCTGGCATCCTTTTAGACATGCATCCATGCTGCTCACTGGCAGGGTTGCCAACTGCCAGTAAATTTACTAACAGTTTGTTAAAATCAGTGTTTTTTTTACAACTGCCAGTAAATATCTGGGGCTGATAATTTCATGCAGTGTTGACTTTTTTTAAAGCGGGAGTCCGCCGGGAGTTCCGCCGTTTTTTTTTTTTTTAAAAGCCAGCAGCTACAAATACAGCAGCTGCTGACTTTTAAAATAAGGACACTTACCCGCCCAGCGCGCCCGCGATGTCGGCACCCGAAGCCGATCTCTCGATTGTCTCTCGGGTGCTGCCGCCGCCATCTTGGGTATGGGAATCAGGAAGTGGAGCGAGTCACGCTGCGCAATAAGGATGGACCCGCTGCCTCTGGGATCTGTGTGTTTCCCAGCAGGCAGCGGGGGACTTTCGGAAAGGGGCGTAGATCTACGCCCCTTTCCGCAGAGAGCTATCCCAGAAGTGAGTGCAGATACCTGTACTGTACAGGTACCTGCACCCCCCTCCCCCCTGAAAGGTGCCAATTGTGGCGCCGGAGGGGGGGAGGATTCCAATGAGCGGAAGGTCCACTTTAGGGTGGACCTCCGCTTTAAATGTAAATCAAGCAAATGACTTTGTTCTAGATATTGTCAGTGTTTCCATATCATGTTTATACTGTTCAAATATTCTCTGTGTTCGTTTTCAATAGGAGTTCTGTAATTTCTCAGGTTGTCGGTAAAAAATGTTTTCCGCCAGTAAATTTTCCATGTTTTGTCAGTAAAAATTTTTGAGGGACGTTGGCAACCCTGCTCACTGGGCGCTGAAGGCTTTATCTGTGCAATCCGCTGATAAGTTGCTTGATTTGTAATCAAACAACTGACCAGTAGATTGCACAGATACAAGGTAAGGTGTGTTCTTTCATATAACTCCCAGGAGCAAAATGATTGATGGGAAAGGAAGGTAATAGCTGTGAGAGGTGGGCAATGACAGCACAGGTCAGAGGAGAAGGGATTGATGATGATTGAAGTCATTCAAACAGATTAAAGCAGCAACTTCAAAATGTTTTCTTTGTGAAGATACAATTTGCAGGGAATTGAGAAGTAACATAAGTCTAGGGTTCAGCTTTATTTTCATCATTTGGTAACTATGACTTTATGCTGCAATTTTGTGCTGCAGGTGAGAGTGTGGGAGATCGGCAGGGAAAGCCAGCGGCTCGTAGAATCCATGAAAGAACACAAGTCGGCGGTAACGTGCATCAAACTGAAGGGCAACAACCGGGAGTGTGTTACGGCCAGCTCTGACGGAGCCTGCATCATATGGGACCTTGTGTCAGTTCTTCACCGATATCTCCCCCCTATTTGTGTGTTCGTGAGCCCAACATTATGGTAGTGCCGGTGTCCTGTCAAAAAGCCGCTACGCGTCAGAATATGTAACGAAAGTGACTTTCCGGCACGGCCATGTTGGTACACCCAGCACTCAGCCACAGTAAGCCTACAGTCAGAAGGCGGCAAGCGGACATCTTTTTACACCCACCGAAGTCTTGCATTTCACATTTAGTTTTACCAGTAAACTCAGATTATATTGTGACATACAGGATCTAAAAAGTCTGTGTGACTGTTCTGATGTTGAATTTTAAAAGCATCGTCAAGCCTACTTTGCAGGTTTGCTAATCTGACAGAACACCGCTGCTTTTAAAATTCAACATCAAAACAGTTTGACGGATTTCTAAATCCTGTATTTCATGATATAAGATGCGTTTACTGGTAAAAATAAGTGTGAAATCCAAGACTCTGGTGGGTGTAACAAGATGTCCGCTTGGCGACTTCAGACTGTAGGCTTACTGCGGATCGAGTGTGGGGTGTACCAAGATGGCCGCAATGGTTGCACTTTCTGATAGGTAGCAGCTTTCTGATAGAACACCGGCAGATCCCAACCAGGATTCCAAACAGCCTAAGATATTTATTCTCTGTGCACTGCATTTAGGACTTCCCTAGGAGGACATTATCAAGTCCTTCTGACATCAGAAGTGCTGAATACATACAGAGATTTTCAAACTTCTGACTAGCCAACAAGTTTCAAGCACTGGGGGTTGGAGAGGGAGAATGTTTAGGTAGCTTACATGAATGGAGAAGACAGGGAGAGTCTCTGTAATGTGAAAGCTGGGCTAAAGGATAGGCAAAGGGAACGGTCACCTTGGGTGCTTCAGCAAGGGGGGGGGGGTGGGGTGGCAGAACCTGCAACTTATGCGGGCGAAGTTCACAGCCCATGGTGGAGGTGGGGAACACTTTTGGCCTCTTTGATTTTGGTGCCAATGGACCGTGTCCTGTAACTTGATGTGAATGTGAAGCTGCTGAATTACCAGTGGTGGTGTCATTCAGTGTTTGAGGGGTTTGTCAGTGTAGTGTGAATTATAAGACTGGCTGAACAGAACCCAAAATATCTTGCCAGCTAAAGCAGTTATGAATATCAGTGTGCTCAGTAAAAGGTGAGCAGAGGACAAGTCACTAGTATAGTCTCTAATCTCCCTGCAGCTGGTCTGTTCTCCGCTACTGACTTGCACCTCTGTGGTGGGGGGGGGGGTCATCATGGTAGGGCTTTGCTTCCTAATATCAGATCTGCCCCCCCCCCCCCTGACTGGTGATCTGGTGATGAAGAAGCAGCAGAAAAGGTGGAGGAGGCACAGATCTACAGAACTGATGAAGAAGCAGGGAGGTCCGTGCACTTCGGGTCCTCAGGTACAGCTTCCTCTCCAGCAAGGAGAACAGCACAGTCGTGTCATCAGCATTTCTCACTCCAAATCTGGTGAGACTGGCAGTCAGAGGACGCAGTGCCGTATATGATCTCACACTGCAGATGTACTGCTATGATGCTACAGAACAGGAGAGCCCAGGCATCCAAGTGCACTGCTTCTCCGGCAATATGGGACAGCTGACACCCCTCAGTTACACTTTCCGGTCTTCTTCCTCTGTAAACTTGGATCTGTTCTGTCCTTGCAGGAGGTTTACACGGAAACAGATGATCCTATCCAATACATTGTTCCGCTGCGTCTGTTACCACCCCGAGGAGTTCCAGATCATCACCAGCGGCTCTGACAGAAAGGTACAACCATGAGTTAGACTTATCAGTATCTACAGTTCACTGCCGAAAAATGCGTCTGTTTTCTTTTCATTACTTTTTTTCTTTTTTCGTTTATCGGGTCATTTTGGTACATAGTAGGTGAGGTCGAAAAAAGACCATCAAGTCCATCAAGTCAAACCTATAAACCTATTGTTATGATCGCAATTCGTAAATCTGAAAATCCGAAAATTCTAAATAATAACTAATAATAATTAACTATTAAATTATAAGTATTGGAATTAGTGAACAAATACAAATTTATCCGAGGTTACGAATTATCCGAAATACCGAAACCGCATCTAAACAAATCGAAAGAAACAAATTAATAATAAATAATAAAAAAAATTATTATTAATAATAATTAAGAATTATTATTATTAATAATATTATTAATAAATTATTATTATTATTATTATTAATAATAATATTTAGTCACGTTCCATTCGTTTAGATGCGGCATTCGTTACTTCAGATAATTTGTAACTTTGCATAAATTCGTATTTGTTACGTTCACTAACAGCAAAATTTGAATGGAAATTCCAATACTTATAATTTAATAGTTAGTTATTGTTTCAGATTTTCTAATTTTAAGGTTTTTGGAATTTCTAATTTACAAATTTTAGAATTTACAAATATTCATAAAAATTTGTTAATTATACGATACAGCCCACTTCCTGTTTCTTGTCTGGTCATCAGCCTAGACTTATGACATCATGCACAGCTCTCTCTCTCTCTCACTCTCATGAGAGTTTGCCAGGAAGGGAGGGGGGGATGAGTCATAAGAGGGCCAATGAGAGCTGCAGAGCTGGAGGTGTGCCTCTGTGTAAATCCAGGAAGTAAACAGGCAGCAGCTTCAGCTGCCCACAGTTAAAACGGCTGCAGCCAGACTCAGTGGAGGGAGATTTCTGCAGCATATTTGGCGAGTACAGAATCCCAGTATATATAAAATAATATGCAAAGTGGTTGGAGAGAGACTTCAGAAGGGCAAAGATGTTTTTATTACAAATTATGTGAGCGGACTGCAGTTCCTCTTTAAGATGGATATAGGGCAGTGGTCTCCAAACTGTGGCCCGAGGGGCCGGATGTGGCCCTTCGCTTGCTGTTTTCCGGCTCTTGAAGTACTATTCCCTCTACTGACACCAACAATGAGGCACCATTCCTTTCACTGACACCAACAATGAGGCACCATTCCTTTCACTGACACCAACAATGAGGCACCATTCCTTTCACTGACACCAACAATGAGGCACTATTCCTTTCACTGACACCAACAATGAGGCACCATTCCTTTCACTGACACCAACAATGAGGCACCATTCCTTTCACTGACACCAACAATGAGGCACCATTCCTTTCACTGACACCAACAATGAGGCACCATTCCTTTCACTGACACCAACCAAAACACAGCTGTAAGATGTTCCCTTATTCTCTGTCTCAGGGACATCGGTAACCAGTACAAATAGAGAGGGTTAAACCCCCCCCTCCCCACCCCCCACTAGGGACAGACAGCAATAAAAACCTGACAGGGGTCTATTCCTTCCACAATCTATCCAAATTTAAAATGAAAGGTTTTGTCTCTACATACTTGTTGACTTTTCAATGCTAGTAAAGTAAAGAGCGTCTGATTGAATTATTTCTTTGCAGATCGGGTACTGGGAAGTATTTGATGGCTCACCAATAAGAGGTCTCGAGGGATCCATGTCCGGTGCCATCAATGGAATGGACATAAGTGACAGCGGAAGTCACTTTGTGACAGGTAACATCATTTCTATTGCAGTATACTGTGTGCTGATTGGAGGACCCTTTCTGACCACCGGTCAGTGGCGGCTGGTGCTAAAAAAATTTTTTGGGGGGGGGGGCGCAAACTGAAAAATACTGACCCCGCCCATCAATTGCAGCCTCACTGTGCCCATCATATGCAGCCACTTGTGCCCATCAAATGAAGCCATTGTGCCCATCATATGCAGCCACTTGTGACCATCAAATGCAGCCACTTGTGCCCAGCTACCTTTGGCAATCAAATGCAACCAGGCTCTGCTGTCACTTCACTAAACCCCCCCCACGCGCACATGTGTGGCCAGTCCTGTGACACTTACGGCTCTTCTCCTCGGCGGCTCTTCTCTTCGGTGGCTCTTTTCTTCGGCGCCTCTTCTCTTCGGTGGCTCTTCTCTTCGGTGGGGCTCTTCTCCTCGGCTGCTCTTCTCCTCGGCTGCTCTTCTCCTCAGCTGCTCTTCTCCTCGGCTGCTCTTCTCCTCGGCTGCTCTTCTCCTCGGCTGCTCTTCTCCTCTGTGGCTCTTCTCCTCGGTGGCTCTTCTCCTCGGTGGCTCTTCTCCTCGGTGGCTCTTCTCCTCGGCGGCTCTTCTCCTCGGCGGCTCTTCTCTTTGGCTGCTCTTCTCCTCGGCTGCTCTTCTCCTCGGCGGCTCTTCTCTTCAGCGGCTCTCTTCCACTGCGGCTCTCGTCTCTTCCTCAGCGGCTCTCGTTTCTCTTCCTCGGCGAGAAGCAGCAGCTGTGGCTCCTGTGTCTGCTGGTCTCCTCTTCTGCAAAAGCGTTAGCTATCCAATAGGATCGCCTAATGCTTTGGCCAGTCGGGAGACAGGTCTCACTGACCTGCCTACTGATTGGCAGGGAGGAATGTTAGTGTGAAAATGAATTTGCTATGCCACGCAAAAGGGTGGGATCGGGACGCAGTGCTCTGCGCCACAAGCCCACCCTGTTTTGAAGTCTATTAGAGCCTCTGGCTCTAATCACGTGCTTCAAAATACACATCCCCCGTCTATCCTCGCCATAGTATTTCATGTGTCCGGCGTCCTGAAAGGGGCTTGACAGTTTGGTTGTGAGCACAAGCAACTGTGACAGTTATAATTCATGGCATGCCTTGAATGTAACAGCTTTGGGGAAAAGTTGAAATCGATGGGTTTAGTTCTGCTTGAAGGCCTCCGCATCAGAATGTCCAGCTCTGTCCGTGGCCATTACAAAGTCAGATGACGCCGTCCCACCACCACTATGGATTCCCCATCATATAGAATGAAGTGATATTCGGAGGGGGAGGGTCCAGCTATGAAAAGAGGGAACCATTATGGTCATTGGAACCCTCCGAGGACCAACCAAAACTCAATTATAATACCTAGGTAAAAGCCAACCAAAAATGGAAGGTTCAGTGACCATGTACGTTCCCCCCTCAGCCAATGAAGAACTACAGATCTCAGCATGCCGCTGCCAGCTTCCAGTCAGAGCAGAGCAGACAATCCTGTCATTTTTTCTTCTTTTCTCTCTTCCAGGTGGGGATGACAAACTAGTGAAAGTTTGGGATTACAACGAGGGCGAGGTGACCCAAGTGGGCATCGGACACAGCGGCAGTATCAGCCGGATAAAGATCTGCCCCCTCTCCAAATACATCATCAGCGTCAGCAGTGACGGGGCAATTCTGCGCTGGAAATACCCCTACCCCGTCTAGACAGCCCTCAGCCCATATCGAATTGTTTAACGTGGTGGACCTTTAAAAAAGACGTTGTCATTACTTTTACAAAGATTAAGGTGTAACTCCGAGCAAAATAAAAAGGATGTATTTGATGGATTCTATATGTAGGATCAACACGGCTGATTTTGTTTTTTCCGAGTCCCCCTGTAAGATTGTTATATTATCTGTTGATCCTGCCCAGGGTTGGAATAAGGGCTGGGCAGAAGAAGGAGTGATCCTGCCCAGGGCCGGGACAAGGGGTGAGCAGTAGGAACGATCCTGCCCAGGGCAGGGACAAGGGGTGGGCTGAAGGAGATATCCTGCCCAGGGCAGGGACAAGGGGTGGGCAGAAGTAGTGATCCTGCCCAGGGCCAAGACAAGGGGTGGGCTGAAGGAGCTATCCTGCCCAGGGCCAAGATAAGGAGTTGGCAGAAGTAGTGATCCTGCCCAGGCCCGGGACAAAGGGTGAGCAGAAGGAAAGATCTTGCCCAGGGCCGGGATAAGGAGTGGGCATAAGGAATGATCCTGCCCAGGGCCAGGACAAGGGTTGAGCAGAAGGCATGATCCTGCCCAGGGCTGGAATAAGGGGTGGGCAGAAGGGGCGATCCTGCCCAGGGCCAGGACAAGGGGTGAGCAGAAGCAACAATCCTGCCCAGGGCAGGGACAAGGGGTGGGCAGAAGCAGCAATCCTGCCCAGGGTCAGGACAAGGGGTGGGCAGAAAGAGTGATCCTCCCCAAGGCCGGGATAAGGGATGGGCAGATGTAGCGATCCTGACCAGGACTGGGATAAGGGGTGAGCAGAAGTAAAGATCTTGCCCAGGGCCGGGATAAGGGGTGGGCAGAATGAATGAACCTGCCCAGAGGCAGGACAAGAGGTGAGCAGAAGGAGTGATCCTGCCCAGGGCTGGAATAAGGGGTGGACAGAAGGGGTGATCCTGCCCAGGGCTGGAATAAGGGGTGGACAGAAGGGGTGATCCTGCCCAGGGCCAGGTTTGGGGGGATGGGCAGAAGAAGGGATCCTCCCCAGGGCTGGAATAAGGGGTAGGCAGAAGGAGCAATCCTGCCCAGGGCAGGGACAAGGGGTGGGCTGAAGGAGCAATCCTGCCCAGGGCCAAGACAAGGGGTGGGCTGAAGGAGCTATCCTGCCCAGGGCCGGGATAAGGGGTGGGCAGAAGTAGTGATCCTGCCCAGGCCCGGGACAAGGGGTGAGCAGAAGGAAAGATCTTGCCCAGGGCCGGGATAAGGAGTGGGCATAAGGAATGATCCTTCCCAGGGCCAGGACAAGGGGTTAGCAGAAGGCATGATCCTGCCCAGGGCTGGAACAAGGCGTGGGCAGAAGGGGCGATCCTGCCCAGGGCAGGGATAAGGGGTGGGCAGAAGCAGCAATCCTGCCCAGGGTCAGGACAAGGGGTGGGCAGAAAGAGCGATCCTCCCCAAGGCCGGGATAAGGGAAGGGCAGATGTAGCGATCCTGACCAGGACTGGGATAAGGGGTGAGCAGAAGTAAAGATCTTGCCCTGGGCCAGGATAAGGGGTGGGCAGAATGAATAATCCTGTCCAGAGGCAGGACAAGAGGTGAGCAGAAGGAGTGATCCTGCCCAGGGCTGGAATAAGGGGTGGACAGAAGGGGTGATCCTGCCCAGGGTTGGAATAAGGGGTGGACAGAAGGGGTGATCCTGCCCAGGGCTGGAATAAGGGGTGGACAGAAGGGGTGATCCTGCCCAGGGCCAGGTTTGGGGGGATGGGCAGAAGAAGGGATCCTCCCCAGGGCTGGAATAAGGGGTGGGCAGAAGGTGCGATCCTGCCCAGGGTCAGGATAAGGGGTGGGCAGAAGGAACAATCCTGCCCAGGGCCAGGACAAGGGGTGGGTAGAAGGAACGATCCTGCCCAGGGCCAGGTCAAGGGATGTGCAGAAGGTGTGATCCTGCCCAGGGCCAGGATAAGGGGTGGGCAGAAGGAACAATCCTGCCCAGGGCCAGGACAAGAGGTGGGCAGAAGGAACGATCCTGCCCAGGGCCAGGTCAGGGGATGGGCAGAAGAAGTGATTCTCCCCAGGGCTAGAATAAAGGGTAGGCAGAAGGAACGATCCTCCCCAGGGCTAGAATAAGGGGTAGGCAGAAGGAACGATCCTCCCCAGGGCTAGAATAAGGGGTGGGCAGAAGGAACAATCCTGCCAGTGCTGGGATAAGGGATGGGCAGACGAAACGATTCTCCCCAGGGCTAGAATAAGGGGTGGGCAGAAGGAACAATCCTGCCCAGTGCTGGGATAAGGGAAGGGCAGACGAAAAGATTCTCCCCAGGACTGGAATAAGGGGTGGGCAGAAGGAACAATCCTGCCCAGGGCGGGACAAGGGGTGGGCAGAAGAAATGATCCTGCCTAGGGCTGGGACAAGGGGTGGGCAGAATGGGCAGCTTTCCTGCCCACAGTGTGTATTGTAGGGATGGAGATGCTGCAAGTTCCTTCTACTATAAGGCTGACAGGAGTAGTAACAAAGGCATCACTACTTCTGTCAGCTCAGTGGTGGGAGAGGAGCAGAGAGTTGGGATAAGGTGCAGGCTGTGCTCTCTTCCCCCCTCCTCCTACTAGGCTCACACACAATGAAGGGGTGGGGGTGGGGGTTACAATTTGGCATCTTTGCCCTGGGCACTGGATGATCTTGTTCCGACACTGATCCTGCCAGTAGGGTCATTATTTTTCCAGCCACTTTCTGTAACAGTGTGACAACGCTGTTCACTCTCCATTAAAATCACAGCAGTGTTGTCACCCTGTAGACAGGCCAATTCTAGATGGACATTAATACTATTACAAGTATTTATATAGTGCCAACCATTTATGCCGTGCTTCACATATTGTACGGTCACATCAGTCCCTGTCTTCAAGGAGCTTACAATCTAAGGCCCCTCCCGCACATTATTACATATACTAGGGCCAGTTTAGACAGGAGACAGTTAACCTCCCAGCATGGATTATGGGAGGAAAACTGAAGCAAGCCATAGATGATACAATTTTTTTTTCTGCAACCTGCAGTCAGTGTTGATGGGGAAATCAACTTCCCTGCCGGCAGAACACAATGATCACTGCTGGCAGCCATGACCGCCGGCAGTAATCACATTACAGTAATCCGACAGGCTGGGTGTATTTAAATCGATCGATGGATCAACTTTTCTACAACCAGCCTGACTATAAATGGATCGAATCTCGGGTGGTTCCTGCTGAACTGTGGGATTTGATATGGCCGGGTTTACTGTGGTGAGCACCCCCTGCAGTGTTCTATGGTTTGTCCGAACCGCAGTAACTGCCGTCTTTCCTGGACAGCTTGGCCTGGCTGCAGGAAGTGAACAAATACCAGATCTACTGGCAGGATCAACGGGGTAATAAAACCAACGTTATAAGGAGGACTCAGAAAAGCAAAAACAGCCGTGTGAATGGCAGGCGGCATCCTATGCGTCATTTATGAATTTGCACATATAGTAGTTCCAGTTTAAACAAACGCAGCTTTAAAAAAAATTACATTACTTATCATTAGTGCCTCAGTTGCATCCAATCAGATGCAGCATTTCAAGAAGAATCCTCAGCACCCAGTGCTTCCGGGTGCGTCTGATAAATACGTCTCCCCATTGGCTGCTGTGGTTCCCCTCCCCTAAGCTGCTACATCATAGTGTGACTATTGACCTCAGGGGATGCACTAGGGATGTGAGAGCTCATCGCTGCCCCTAGTGGCTCCTCCTTCCAGCTCTCACATCCCTAGTGCATCACCTGAGGTCAATAGTCACACTATGATGTAGCAGCTTAGGGGAGGGAACCACAGCAGCCAATGGAGAGACGTAGGCAATCCGACGCACCCGGAAGTGCTGAGTGCTGGAGATTCTCACCTGAAAGGCAATGGATGCAGCGGAGGAGCCAATGAATGATAAGTATTATTCATATATTTTACAATCCTGCGTTTTTGTTTTATGTTTCTAGGAAGCTACGAAGCAAGCTGCATTAAAGTTTAGCAATCATAAGAAATGATTTCCGGTATCCTGGATGGAACTGATATATAGATAGTTACAGGTCACATCTGATTAAGGGCCCGCTCACATGGGGGGTGGTAAAAACAGATAATTGAGCCTTGGGTTTACCACCCCTGTCTCTCAACATAAAGAAGGGCATGTGAAGCATCAAAAAAATGAATCCCCCCCACTGTGGTGTTTTACAGGCAGTACTGCAGCTCCAATGCAACCCACTCAAGTGAATGGGGCCATGCGGCAACCACTCTGCAGCTGCGTGCCCTGCTGATGGTTCAGCCCTTTCAAGTGGCAACATATCGCCTTCCAGCTGCCTTGTGAAGAGCGATCCACTGTGATCGCTTTTCAGAGGGGAAGCAAGTTCTGCCACCTGTCTGAGCAAGGGCCGGATTGCAGTGGATTAATTAATTCCCAGCACCGATCTACGAACTGCCCCATCAAGGGGTCAGATAACCCAGAAGGGCAGATTCTGATTAAAGGGGAAGTCCCCTGTCATATTTCGCTCCTCCTGCTGCATTCTCCCCTATAGAAAGTTATATTATAAATCCAACAGGAGGAGCGCGATCCCCTCATAATGCGGAGATTTCATTACTGGAGAATCTGAAGGAAAAAAAACACGAGAAGCAATTATTTATTATTTTCTTCAAAATCCACCAAACTCTGAAATCCAGTCTGTCCCTTTAAATACAATCTATACAAGTGGAACGTTCTGAGAGATGACCGCACTGCGCCGTTCTGACCGCACGGAGTGTCCGGACTTTGTATCAATGCTTTGCTGTCGGCCCAAACGTCACATCTTTTCACCCCCCCCATCCCCCCAGCAACATGTCACCGGAACGTTCTTCAGTGTGACGGTCTGCAGACGATCGTTTAATGTTTCCTCATTAATACTGATTGTTTTACTGTTAAATAAATATTTTCTTATTTGTTATATATTTGGTGATCTTTTATTCCTGTAATACTACAAAATGATTTCTTTTTTCTGCTGCTGCAATAAGCTCTCCTAGTGCTAGAGGGTGAAATGGACTTCCATTTGATGGCCACAGGAGGGCGCTATCACCATACAGGAGACAGTGAGAAGATGCCTGTCCTTCCTCTCCCTTCTTCCCTCCTCTGTCATCCATTTCACTCATCAGTCGCTCTGCGTCCTTCCGCCCCCTATCTCTTTTTTCTCTCATACCCGATCCTCTTTTATGTCTTTTTTCTCTCTTGTAACCCAATTCCTAAAAAATCAGTGAAGTGCAGTGAGGAACCGCGTCTGCCCCAATGAGGGCAAGAGAATTTCTTTCTTTATTTCTCATTATCTTGCACATGATTAGATGTTTTCTCTTAAATTCACACTTTAGAAAATCAATTTAGAGATCCTCTCCTCTCTCCCTATTTTCTCTTCCTCTCTCATTTTTCGTTTTCCTCTCCTCACCCTCTCTCCTCTATTCTCCTCTCCCTCTCCTCTTCCTCTCTCTCTCCCCTTCCTCTCTCCTCTCCTTCTCTCCTCTCCCCTTATCCCTTCTCTCCTCTCCCCCTCTCTCCTCTTCTCTCTCTCACCTCTCCTTCTCTCCTCTCCCCTTATACCTTCTCTCCTCTCCCCCTCTCTCCTCCCCCTCTCTCCTCTCCCCCTCTCTCCTCTCCCCCTCTCTCCTCTCCCTCTCTCCTCTCCCCCTCTCTCCTCTTCCCCTCTTTCCTCTCCTCTCCCCCTCTCCTCTCTTCCTCTCCCCCTCTCTTCTCAGCTCTCCCCCTCTTTTCTCAGCTCTCCCCCTATCCCAGGCTTTCTCAACCTTTTAACCCTAGAGGAACCCCAAAAATAATTTTCATGTCTCGAGGAACCTTTACTAAAACCCAATCTTTAGAGCTCAATAGGAACAAAATGCTCCTTATATTGGTGGTCAATGGGAAGAATGAAAGATATTTGGTGTTGTGCTGTTGGCTTTGCTAAGTGGTGCTGAACCTCAAACTCTGTAGACATCATCCAATAGGTGCTTCATCAGCCACAGCTCAAGGAACCCCTAGCAACCTCCGCAGGAACCCTGGCTGAGAATGGCTGCCCTATCCTCTCCTTCTCTCCTCTCCCTTCCTCCTTCCTCTGTCTCCTCCCCTCTCCTCTCCTTTCCCTGTCTCTCTATTTCCTCTCTCTCTCCTCTCCCCTCTCCCTGTCTCTCTATTTCCTCTCTCTCTCCTCTCCCCTCTCCCTGTCTCTCTATTTCCTCTCTCTCTCCTCTCCCCTCTCCCTGTCTCTCTATTTCCTCTCTCTCTCTCCTCTCCCCTCTCCCTTTTTCTAAACAAAAGGGTCAGTCTACTGTCTTTCAGACTTTAGAGGGGCTGCACTGTGGCTATTTGGAGTAGAAAAGATTCCAAAGGCAGTCGGAAAAAAACATTGCCCCATCATCGGTGTCAGTGGGGAAGAATAGTGCCCCATCATTGGTGTCAGTGGGAGGAATAGTGCCCCATCATTGGTGTCAGTGGGAGGAATAGTGCCCCATCATTGGTGTCAGTGGGAGGAATAGTGCCCCATCATTGGTGTCAGTGGGAGGAATAGTGCCCCATCATTGGTGTCAGTGGGAGGAATAGTGCCCCATCATTGGTGTCAGTGGGAGGAATAGTGTCCCATCATTGGTGTCAGTGGAAGGAATAGTGCCCCATCATTGGTGTCAGTGGGAGGAATAGTGCCCCATCATTGGTGTCAGTGGGAGGAATAGTGCCCCATCATTGGTGTCAAAGGGAGGAATAGTGCCCCATCATTGGTGTCAAAGGGAGGAATAGTGCCCCATCATTGGTGTCAAAGGGAGGAATAGTGCCCCATCATTGGTGTCAAAGGGAGGAATAGTGCCCCATCATTGGTGTCAAAGGGAGGAATAGTGCCCCATCATTGGTGTCAGTGGGAGTAATGGTGTCAGCGGGAGGAATGGTGCCCCATTATTGGTGTCAGTGGCAGGAATAGTGCCCCATCATTGGTATCAGTGGGAGGATAAGTGCCCCATCATTGGTGTCAAAGGGAGGAATAGTGCCCCATCATTGGTGTCAGTGGGAGTAATGGTGTCAGCGGTAGGAATGGTGCCCCATTATTGGTGTCAGTGGCAGGAATAGTGCCCCATCATTGGTATCAGTGGGAGGAATAGTGCCCCATCATTGGTATCAGTGGGAGAAATAGTGTCCCATCATTGGTATATGTGGGAGGAATAGTGCCCCATCATTGGTGTCAGTGGGAGGAATAGTGCCCCATCATTGGTATCAGTGGGAGGAATAGTGTCCCATCATTGGTATCAGTGGGAGGACTAGTGCCCCATCATTGGTGTCAGTGGGAGGACTAGTGTCCCATCATTGGTGTCAGTGGGGGGAATAGTGCCCCATCATTGGTGTCAGTGGGAGGAATAGTGCCCCATCATTGGTATCAGTGGGAGGAATAGTGCCCCATCATTGGTGTCAAAGGGAGGAATAGTGCCCCATCATTGGTGTCAAAGGGAGGAATAGTGCCCCATCATTGGTGTCAAAGGGAGGAATAGTGCCCCATCATTGGTATCAGTGGGAGGAATAGTGCCCCATCATTGGTGTCAAAGGGAGGAATAGTGCCCCATCATTGGTGTCAGTGGGAGGAATGGTGCCCCATTATTGGTGTCAGTGGGAGGAATAGTGCCCCATCATTGGTGTCAGTGGGAGGAATAGTGCCCCATCATTGGTCTCAGTGTGGGATGGGGGAATTAGGGTTTGTATCAGTGGATGAAAACAAGCAGCTGGCCCCTGGGCCACAGTTTTGACATCACTGATATAAATAAACACTTACAAGGATATATTAAACAGATCAAAGGAGAGCAAATACATAAGAGAAGAGAATTTCACTGTTGGGGTTTTGCGACATATATAATGAAATACAGAAGATAATAAATAGCTGAGATGAAAGAATGGAAAAGGGAAAAGTTCCAAAAAAAGAAAAACTGCAGCAAAATTAGAATTTCACAGCAGAAGTGCATTATGGAATCTCACCACTAGATGGCATCTGATTCAATCAGCGTTCCCATCACATTGCCCGATGTTCATTAGCATTATTAACAACCTGAACCTATTACTAAAGACAACAATGGTGATTAATGACTGATGAGGAGATGAGACGATCAAACAACTTCTATATAGTTTCTGCCACACCCCTGAGCTGACTGTATGTTTGATGTGCCTTTTAGTTACGTCAATCTGTATGCATTCACTATGATGTCATAATATATCACCATATTCAATAATGACAAAGATTTTTATTACTTCCTAATATAACATCTGATATGGGTGAGGAGCTTTGTACCACACAGACAGACAGCAAGAATGAACCAACAATCATTTTCTGTGAAGGATTTCACTCTCCTCTCCTGAAATACTCTGCTGGAGGACTCTGCTCCTTCCTCTATAACTCTCCTCTCCTCAAATACTCTGCTGGAGGACTCTGCTCCTTCCTCTATAACTCTCCTCTCCTCAAATACTCTGCACTGCTGGAGGACTCTGCTCCTTCCTCTATAACTCTCCTCTCCTGAAATACTCTGCTGGAGGACTCTTTTCCTTCCTCTATAACTCTCCTCTCCTGAAATACTCTGCTGGAGGACTCTGCTCCTTCCTCTATAACTCTCCTCTCCTGAAATACTCTGCTGGAGGACTCTGCTCCTTCCTCTATAACTCTCCTCTCCTCAAATACTCTGCTGGAGGACTCTGCTCCTTCCTCTATAACTCTCCTCTCCTCAAATACTCTGCTGGAGGACTCTTTTCCTTCCTCTATAACTCTCCTCTCCTGAAATACTTTGCTGGAGGACTCTTCTCCTTCCTCTATAACTCTCCTCTCCTGAAATACTCTGCTGGAGGACTCTGCTGCTTCCTCTATAACTCTCCTCTCCTGAAATACTCTGCACTGCTGGAGGACTCTGCTCCTTCCTCTATAACTCTCCTCTCCTCAAATACTCTGCTGGAGGACTCTGCTCCTTCCTCTATAACTCTCCTCTCCTGAAATACTCTGCTGGAGGACTCTTTTCCTTCCTCTATAACTCTCCTCTCCTGAAATACTCTGCTGGAGGACTCTTCTCCTTCCTCTATAACTCTCCTCTCCTGAAATACTCTGCTGGAGGACTCTTCTCCTTCCTCTATAACTCTCCTCTCCTGAAATACTCTGCTGGAGGACTCTTCTCCTTCCACTATAACTCTCCTCTCCTGAAATACTCTGCTGGAGGACTCTGCTCCTTCGTCTATGACTCTCCTCTCCTGAAATACTCTGCTCTGCTGGAGGACTCTGCTCTCTCTTTTATAACTCTCCTCTCCTGATATACTCGGAACACTCAACATCAGGAAGCGAGCCCAGAGCATTGATGTGCAGCCGAGTGTATGTAGACAGGAAGTGGCTGAAAGAGGCTGCAGGAGATCAGCAGCATTGAGATGGGCAACATAATGAAAAAAAAAATGTGAGAAGGATTCTTAGGAAAAATAAACGTGTCTTTTGTTCGGGAGAGAATATCGGGCAGAGGAGACGTTGGTGGGCAGCCCAGGTGGGGTGGGCAGGAACTTCTCCTGGAAGGGTTTCCTCCGGTTTCCTTGGCATTGGTCGGGATTTCCTGGTGATGTCACTCGCTGACCTCGGGATCGGGGGGAACGATTGTTCTCGCAGGATCTGGATAACAATGGCTCATTGTACGGCTTTAGTGGCTGCGGAGATAAGAGGTTTAACCGGCAATTCAAATAAGTAATAGATCTGAGTTATTAAAGGGTCCAAACTTGTCCAGATCAGCCAATGGGATTCATCCGTTCAAGTATAGAGACCGGGGATTGGCTGTTGGGTGTCTATTAGGGAAGGTGGTTGGACAGGTTCAGCCTGATCTCACTAAGCCACCTCCCCCCTCCCCCATCCACCAGCTTCTCCAGCAACCTGAATTATCTGGTTGGCCCGGTGTTCATGTTTATGGCCAAACACTGGCACCACGGCGTATCCTCAACCAGTGGTCTCCAAACGGCGGCCCTGGGGCCAGAAGTGGCCCTTTGCTTGCTTTTAACCCGCCCCCTTGGAGCAATACTTCATTCACTGACACCAACCATGGGGCAGAATTCCTCCCAATGACACTGCACAATTGGGGGGGGGGGGGGGGGTCCAAAAATCCAATGTACGAAAGGACCAGGGACAGCCAGGCTGGGGAGGAAGGTCTCCAGTTTACTGTCTTTCATACTTTAGGGGGGCCGGACCGTGGCCATCGGGAGTAGAAAATGTCATTGGTGTCTTTGGACCCCATCATTGGTGTCATTGGTAGAAATAGTGCCCCATCATTGATAGGAATAGTGCCCCATCATTGGTATCGGTGGAGGGAATAGTGCCCCATCATTAGTGTCAGTGGGAGGAATAGTGCCCCATCATTGGTGTCAGTGGGAGGAATAGTGCCCCATCATCGGTGTCAGTGGGAGGAATAGTGCCCCATCATTGGTATCGGTGGAGGGAATAGTGCCCCATCATTGGTGTCAGTGGGAGGAATAGTGTCCCATCAATGGTGTCAGTGGGGGGAATAGTGCCCCATCATTGGTATCGGTGGAGGGAATAGTGCCCCATCATTGATGTCAGTGGGAGGAATAGTGTCCCATCAATGGTGTCAGTGGGGGGAATAGTGCCCCATCATTGGTGTCAGTGGGAGGAATAGTGCCCCATCATTGGACCCCATTGTTGGTGTCCTTGGTATAAATAGTGCCCCATCATTGGTGTCATTGGACCCCATTGTTGGTGTCATTGGTATAAATAGTGCCTCATCATTGATAGGAATAGTGCCCCATCATTAGTGTCATTGCTAGGTATTTTGCCCCATCATTGGTGTCAGTGGGAGGAATAGTGTCCCATCAATGGTGTCAGTGGGGGGAATAGTGCCCCATCATTGGACCCCATTGTTGGTGTCCTTGGTATAAATAGTGCCCCATCATTGGTGTCATTGGACCCCATTGTTGGTGTCATTGGTATAAATAGTGCCCCATCATTGATAGGAATAGTGCCCCATCATTGGTGTCAGTGGGAGGAATAGTGCCCCATCATTGGTGTCAGTGGGAGGAATAGTGCCCCATCATTGGTGTCAGTGGGAGGAATAGTGTCCCATTGTTGGTATCAGTGAATGATATAATGCCCCAAGGGACGTCCTCCAGGAAATGGGGCGGGGCCTCTATCTGACTCTCTGCAGCTTCTAATGCACACTGTGAGAAGCTCACAGTGTGCAGTGAAATCAGAGTCAGGGCCCTTTCGCACTGATACTTTGTCCTGCATTTTTATCTTGCAAGAAAAACGCAGGAAAAATATTTCCTTTTAAGCCTATTGGATGTTTCCCACCACGGCGCTGTGGGTGGGTTGCGGTTTGGCAGGCCCTGCATGCTGCATCTTTGGTGCGGTTTTGAAAAACAAAATCGCAGCTTCCCATTGAAATGAATGTAAATCGCGGCAAAAAAACAACAACTCCCCTGCGTTTTGTGTTTTTGTTGCATTTTCTGTCCATTTTTACAGGCGTCGGCGGCCCAAAAACGCACCTTTAGAAACGCATCTGAAAACGCAGCAAAAATCGAGTTCTTACCGTGTGAAGGGGGCCTAAGGCTCCACTCACACCCGACCGCAGGCGGAGACGCGTTTGCGATGCCGTCACTTCTTAACGGCACCCCCGCGGCAAATCGCGCTGCCATCGCAATGCTCGTCGCTCAAAAAAAGAAGCTTATTTTGGGGCGACGGCGTTGCGGGTTTGCGATTTTCCGCAATTTAACGATCGAGGTTACCATTAGAAGTCGTGGCATCGCAAACGCGTCCCACTTCTTAACGGCACCCTAATCGCACCGCGATCGTCCCGCGGCCGAATCTCGCTGCCATCGCAATGCTTGTTGCTCAAAAAAAGGAGCTTATTTTGGGGCGACGGCGTCGCGGGTTGCGATTTTCCGTGAATTTAGCGATCGGGGGTTACCATTAGATGTCGTGACATCGCAAAAACGCGTCCCGCGTTTTGCAGCAATTTGAAAATCGCTGGAGGGGAGGGGAGCGGAATTGCGGCGACTCCGCCCCCAGCGATCAGGTTGTGAATGGAGCCTCAGCAGTCGCAGGACTGAAGGGAAAGGCCGGAGTCGCCTGTTGCTCTGCCCCACAGGGGGGCGCCAGCAGGACCGCTGATAAGGCAGTACAGCATGCCCTCCTGTACTGGGCCCAGGCCACATCAGTTCAAAAGGGGGGGGGGGGGGGGCCCGGGCATCTGCTGAACAGAAGGGTCAGCTGTATTGTCTTATTGCAGACACCAATCTATCTGCTGTCTGGGCTCCCCACCATGTGCCCCCTAAACTACCGGCTTCCCTACTTTGCCACCAGAAGCTCCTGCAGGGCACACAAGTGGATGTCAATTACTGCCTGCTTCCTTTCCCGAATGAACACAGTGAGTGATCAGTACCAATCCCTTATGTGTCCATTCATTGCTGAAGGATAGTAAACTGTGTTTTCTATGCTTCAGTTTGTGAATGAGCAGGAAGTCTCAGAGCACTTCCTATTAATTCATCTGTACAGCTGAGGAGAAATGGAATGATAAATCTATGTCTTCATTCACTTTTGGCCGGGGGGGGGAGGGGCCCTGTCAGGTAGGCTACACGGGGCCCTGTGATTTCTAACAGCAGACCTGTGCCTGTTCAGTGATTGCCCTCGGCTGTTCCTAATACAGCCTCCAGCACTGGAATTATATTGTAAAGCGCTGCACAAACTGTTGGCACTTATAAATCCTCTATAATAGTATTGGCTGCCATTGGTGTGGAATCTGCGGTTGGGAAAAGCCGCTGTCACTCAGGGATCTGCTCTGCCCCCCCCTCCATCCCCAGGAAGGCTGATTAGTAAGCTGATTCTATGAGTGACACATTGCATGAGAAATGTGTCAGCTGCAGTACCCAACACTCACCAGCAGAGGACCCCCTCCCTCTCCGCCTTCCCCACCACCACCACCCAGCTGCACAGACCTGTCTGTGTCTCTCCCCCTTGTCTTCTTTGAAAGTAAAGCTAATAAGATTCATAGACAGGAGGTGGAGCTGAGCTCAGGAGGATCTCACTCTCCCCCCCCCCCCCCCCTCAGCAGCAGGCACAACTGACACTGCTGAGCCCAGAAAAAGGGGTCCATGGCTCGCTCACCTTCCCCCTTCCAGGTAGGGATCTTCCCGCAACCTTTGGGATAAAGCCAAGGCTCCTGGCTGCCATGGGGAGGCTGGGATTTTAAAGGAGGAAGCTCTGTTGCCAAGTCCCGTCTTCCCTTCCTGGATCTGAAGCGAGAGGAGGATTAGGAGAGCAGCAGGTAGCAGAGACAGGGAGAGCAGCAGGTAGCAGAGACAGGGAGAGCAGCAGGTAGCAGAGACAGGGAGAGCAGCAGGTAGCAGAGACAGGTGAAAAGCCATGGAGGAGACCAAAGCCACCAAAGACAAGAGCCAAGGGTCCAAGAAGCTGTTCCGGAGCCGCTCCTTGAAGTCGGTGGGGAATTTCATGCACAGGATCCTGAGAACTTTGAGCAGTTTGTCCCACCTGGGGGACGGCGAGAGGGGCCCCCCGGACCTGGGCGGCGGCGGCGACGACGACGGGGGCTTCAGGCGGGAGGACCACCCCGGGGAACTCGGCAGAGGGGTCCCTCAAGAGGAGACCAGGGTGGTGCAAGGAGGGGACAGCAACAATAACCTGGGCAAGGGTCAGGGGCCGCCCCGGGGCCAGGAGATGCCCAACTGGAGCTCGGAGGACAAGGTGCCCGGGGTGCTTGGGCTGAAGAACCACGGGAACACCTGCTTCATGAACGCCGTGGTCCAGTGCTTGAGCAATACGGATCTCCTGGCGGAGTACCTGGGGATGGAGCAGTACCGGACGGAGCTGGGCAGAGCGAAGGTCAATGGGTTGGTTCAGAAGGACTCGACGGTGGAAGAAGCGCCAGCTAACGGGGGCAGAGGGGAAGTCACCGAGAGGCTGGCCTCTCTGGTCAGGGCTCTGTGGACCCTGGAGTACACCCCTCAGCTATCGGTGGAGTTTAAGGTGAGCGACTTCTTTTTAATTGTAACTCGTTGCATGCTTGAAGTGCTGGTATGCCCAGCCTTAGGCAAAACACGGGCACTACAAAAACCCAGCATGCAGGGCCGGATCTAGACTGTCTGATGTGGGGGGTGCAGGGGGAAAAAAATGTCAGTGGACAGCAGGTAGGAGGTCAGTAGGGCAGAGGAGGGTACCATCAGCAGTTTGTATGAAAGTGTATAGGATCAGCAGGACAGGGATCAGCAGGGCAGAGGGCACCATCAGCAGTTTGGGCAGTGTAGAGGACCATCAGGACAGGGGTCATAAGTGCAGTGTACAGGGGCAGAGGGTACCATCAGCAGTTTGTTGGGCAGTGTACAGGACTGTAAGGACAGGGGTCATAAATACAGTGGGCACCATCGGCAGTTTGTTGGGTAGTGTACAGGATAAGCAGGACAGGGGTCAGAAGGACAGTGTATGGGGTCAGAGGGCACCATCAGCAGTTTGTTGGGCAGTGTACAGGACTGTAAGGACAGGGGTCATAAGTACAGTGTAGGGGGTCAGCAGGGCAGAGGGCACCATCGGCAGTTTGTTGGGTAGTGTACAGGACTGTAAGGACAGGGGTCATAAGTACAGTGTAGGGGGTCAGCAGGGCAGAGGGCACCATCAGCAGTTTGTTGGGCAGTGTACAGGACTGTAAGGACAGGGGTCATAAGTACAGTGTAGGGGGTCAGCAGGGCAGAGGGCACCATCAGCAGTTTGTTGGGCAGTGTACAGGACTGTAAGGACAGGGGTCATAAGTACAGTGTAGGGGGTCAGCAGGGCAGAGGGCACCATCAGCAGTTTGTTGGGCAGTGTACAGGACTGTAAGGACAGGGGTCATAAGTACAGTGTAGGGGGTCAGCAGGGCAGAGAGCACCATCGGCAGTTTGTTGGGTAGGGTACAGGATAAGCAGGACAGGGGTCAGAAGGACAGTGTACGGGGTCAGAGGGCACCATCAGCAGTTTGTTGGGCAGTGTACAGGACTGTAAGGACAGGGGTCATAAGTACAGTGTAGGGGGTCAGCAGGGCAGAGGGCACCATCAGCAGTTTGTTGGGCAGTGTACAGGACTGTAAGGACAGGGGTCATAAGTACAGTGTAGGGGGTCAGCAGGGCAGAGGGCACCATCAGCAGTTTGTTGGGCAGTGTACAGGACTGTAAGGACAGGGGTCATAAGTACAGTGTAGGGGGTCAGCAGGGCAGAGAGCACCATCGGCAGTTTGTTGGGTAGGGTACAGGATAAGCAGGACAGGGGTCAGAAGGACAGTGTACGGGGTCAGAGGGCACCATCAGCAGTTTGTTGGGCAGTGTACAGGACTGTAAGGACAGGGGTCATAAGGGCAGCGTATGGGGTCAGCGGGGCAAAGGGTACAATCAGCAGTTTGTAGGACAGTGTATGGGGTCAGAAGGGCAGAGGGAAGCAGCAGCAGCTTGTAGGACAGGGGTCAGAGGGTACCATCAACAGTTTGTTGGGCAGTGTACAGGACTGTAAGGACAGGGGTCATAAGTACAGTGTAGGGGGTCAGCAGGGCAGAGGGCACCATCAGCAGTTTGGGCAGTGTAGAGGACCATCAGGACAGGGGTCATAAGTACAGTGTACAGGGGCAGAGGGTACCATCAACAGTTTGTTGGGCAGTGTACAGGACCATCAGGACAGGGGTCATAAGGGCAGCGTATGGGCTCAGCGGGGCAAAGGGTACGATCAGCAGTTTGTATGAAAGTGTATAGGGTCAGCAGGGCAGAGGGCACCATCAGCAGTTTGGGCAGTGTAGAGGACCATCAGGACAGGGGGCAGAGGGTACCATCAACAGTTTGTTGGGCAGTGTACAGGACTGTAAGGACAGGGGTCATAAGTACAGTGTAGGGGGTCAGCAGGGCAGAGAGCACCATCGGCAGTTTGTTGGGTAGGGTACAGGATAAGCAGGACAGGGGTCAGAAGGACAGTGTACGGGGTCAGAGGGCACCATCAGCAGTTTGTTGGGCAGTGTACAGGACTGTAAGGACAGGGGTTATAAGGGCAGCGTATGGGGTCAGCGGGGCAAAGGGTACAATCAGCAGTTTGTAGGACAGTGTATGGGGTCAGAAGGGCAGAGGGAAGCAGCAGCAGCTTGTAGGACAGGGGTCAGAAATGCAATGTATGGGGTCCGCAGAATGGAGCACAGGGGTCAACAGGGCAGTGTACAGGGCTCCTCAGTGTGGAGGGCAGACGTGGGTCTGCAGGGAGAAGGATTGGTTATTGTTGCAGGGCACAGGGCACGGGTCACTGCTGGCAGGGCATTCATCAGAACTCCTTTGGCTTTGGGGGGGGGGGGGGAGGGTGAAATTTTAAATTGGCCCATCCCAGCACACCCCTAGATCCGGCCCGTGCCAGCATGCCCTGCCAGTACAAACAGTCAACTTTTGAATCTTTAGTTGGTGTTGAACTACAAGTGCCAGCATGCATGACTTGCACCCCACCTATGTTCCCTCCAGGTTGGAGGCAACTCCAAAGGCCACCGTGCCTCACCAATGTAAAACCCTGGGGTTCCAAGGCAGGTGATCTACAGATCTCAACAGGCTTTGGAAATGCTGAGCCTTGTAGTTCCATGGCACGCTGCCTGGCATAAGTTCCACGACTGGTAATGTCTTTTTGCCAACAGGGCTTGATGGTTCTTGTAGTCCTCCTGCTGCAGGTGGCTCCCAGTACTTTACCAGTAGAGCATACGAGGTTGTTTAGCTCCATCACAGGCACTGTTGTCCTCTAACGGGACCTTTTTGGTCTTTGTAGTTCTGCTGGTGGTCCCAGTACTTACCAGCGGGGAATACTGGGTCTTAGAGTACCACTACTGGTAACCGTGACTAGTGATGGACGAACTTCCGACGGGACGTTTCGCGAACGCGAAACGCGAACGGACACAAACGTTCGCGAAAACGACCGTTCGCCGCGGGCTCCATTGACTTCAATGGGAGGCGAATTTCGCAAACCTTTAGGTCGAATTTGCGGCCACGGGGTAATTATTAGGGGGTAGCACGTAGTCCCACCACCTGGACAATAGCATAATACATGTATGAGGTGAATTTGGGATCGATAACTACAAGCATTTTTTTTTTATTTGGGAAATTGTTCTGACAATTCAGGACTATGGAGCTAATGAAGGCAATGGAGGAGAGGGAAGGTCAGGGACCAGGGTAGGCAAACAAGAGGGTGCAGGAGATACAGAGCACTGACAGCAGCACCGTAATACAGAGCACTGACATCAGCACCGTGACATACAGCGCTGACAGCAGCTCCGTGACATACAGCGCTGACAGCAGCTCCGTGACATACAGCGCTGACAGCAGCTCCGTGACATACAGCGCTGACAGCAGCTCCGTGACATACAGCGCTGACAGCAGCTCCGTGACATACAGCGCTGACAGCAGCACCGTGACATACAGCGCTGACAGCAGCTCCGTGACATACAGCGCTGACAGCAGCTCCGTGACATACAGCGCTGACAGCAGCTCCGTGACATACAGCACTGACAGCAGCTCCGTGACATACAGCGCTGACAGCAGCTCCGTGACATACAGCGCTGACAGCAGCACCGTGACATACAGCGCTGACAGCAGCTCCGTGACATACAGCGCTGACAGCAGCTCCGTGACATACAGCGCTGACAGCAGCTCCGTGACATACAGCGCTGACAGCAGCTCCGTGACATACAGCGCTGACAGCAGCTCCGTGACATACAGCGCTGACAGCAGCACCGTGACATACAGCGCTGACAGCAGCTCCGTGACATACAGCGCTGACAGCAGCTCCGTGACATACAGCGCTGACAGCAGCTCCGTGACATACAGCACTGACAGCAGCTCCGTGACATACAGCGCTGACAGCAGCTCCGTGACATACAGCGCTGACAGCAGCACCGTGACATACAGCGCTGACAGCAGCTCCGTGACATACAGCGCTGACAGCAGCTCCGTGACATACAGCGCTGACAGCAGCTCCGTGACATACAGCGCTGACAGCAGCTCCGTGACATACAGCGCTGACAGCAGCTCCGTGACATACAGCGCTGACAGCAGCTCCGTGACATACAGCGCTGACAGCAGCTCCGTGACATACAGCGCTGACAGCAGCTCCGTGACATACAGCGCTGACAGCAGCTCCGTGACATACAGCGCTGACAGCAGCTCCGTGACATACAGCGCTGACAGCAGCTCCGTGACATACAGCGCTGACAGCAGCTCCGTGACATACAGCGCTGACAGCAGCACCGTAAGCAGCCCCAGGAGGAAGTCAGCACAGCACAGGGATGGTGTGATCCCCTCATAATAAGAACCCCCAGGAGGAAGTCAGCACAGCACAGGGATGGTGGGAGCCCCTCATAATAAGAACACCCAGGAGGAAGTCAGCACAGCACAGGGATGGTGGGAACCCCTCATAATAAGCAGCCCCAGTAGAAATATGACACCGCTCAACCTCTTCAAAGAGGAGGGTAGGGGCATATAGTACGGTGTGCTTTTTTGGGTCAGGGAAGTGAGCCAAATGAATTAAGAAGGTCTGTGTGCTTGATTCCAAAAATTGTTTATAGACATATACATGGTCTACTGATCACATGTGTTGAATTCCTCCGAGATCCATGCCTCATTCATTTTTAGAAATGTGAGGTAGTTAACACTGTGGTGAGCTAGGCGAGTACGCTTATCGGTCACAATCCCCCCTGCTGCGCTGAACGTCCTTTCGGACAGGACACTGGATGAGGGGCAAGCCAACAGTTCGATTGCAAATTGGGCAAGCTCTGGCCAGAGGTCAAGCCTGCCCACCCAGTAGTCTAGGGGTTCATCACTCCTCAGAGCGTCCACATCGGCCGTTAACCCAATGTAGTCGGACACCTGACGGTCTAGGCGTTCCCTGATGCTGGATCCGGATGACACCTGTCGATGGGTCGGCTGAAAGAATGACCTCATATCCGAAGTCACCAACACATCTTCAAACCGGCCTCTTCTTGCAGGCGCTGTTGGATTGGTACCCGCAAATCCTTCTCTGGGAGTGGGAATTGCTCCTCTGCCAGCGCACGCAAAAGCAGAATGCAGCATTTCTCGAAGCAAGGCCTGGAAGTGCTGCATTCTGACAGCCCTCTGCGACGGCGGTAACATTTCCGCCATTTTGTGTTTGTACCGGGGGTCTAAGTACGTTGCCACCCAGTACTGGTCCTTGACCCTCATGCTTTTTATACGGGGGTCCCTATTAAAACACTGGAGCATGAAGGCCCCCATTTGCACTAAAGTGGAAGCGGTGTGGTGGCCTGGCTCCTGCTCATCATCCAGGATAATGTCGTCCTCTTCATTCTCCTCTCCCCATCCTCGCACAACAGGGATCCCAGAAAGGTTTAAAGCATGCTCTTCTTGCTCCTGCTCATCCGCCCCGGCACCATCCTCCTCTGACTCCTCATCAGACTCCTGTTGTTGACTTGTCTCAGATAGAGTAGCCCCCCCTGGGAATTCATCCAGCATTGCGACTTCCTCATCTTCCCGCTCCTGCTCCTCCACAGCCTGATCAATGACACGACGCAATGCACGCTCCAGAAAGAAGGCATAAGGTACCATGTCACTGATGGCGCCATGGCTGCGACTGACCAGTTTGGTGATCTCCTCAAATGGCCGCAGAAGTCTGCATGTGTCGCGCATGAGCAGCCACTGGCGCGGTGAAAAAAAACCCAGCTCCCCAGAACCGTTTCTTTCGCAGAGTTCATACAGGTAGACGTTAACTGCACGTTTCTGCTGGAGCAGCCTATCAAGCATATAGAAGGTTGAGTTCCATCGCGTCGGGCAATCGCAAATAAGACGTCTGACCGGCAGATGGTGTCGCCGCTGAATGTCAGCAAGGCGAGCCATGGCCGTGTAAGATCTTCTGAAATGGGCCGAGATTTTCCTTGCCTGCCGCAAGATGTCCTGGACCCCAGGGTATTTGACAAGGAATCGCTGCACGACCAAGTTTAAGACGTGTGCCATGCACGGCACGTGCGTGATTTTGCCCTGTTTCAATGCGCTAAGCAGATTGGCACCGTTGTCACACACCACTTTACCAACTGTCAAATTGAGCGGTGTTAGCCACTCATCTGCCTGTGAACGCAAAGCTGAAAGGAGTGCCGGGCCAGTGTGGCTCTTTGCTTCCAGGCACAACAGACGCAGCACGGCATGGCAACGTCTCACCTGGCATGTGGAATAGGTTCTGGGGAGCTTGGGCGGTGCAGTGGAAGAGACGCTAGCAGCGGAAAAGGAGGAGGCAGCTGAGGAGGAGAGGGAGGAGGATGGAGTAGGAGGAGGAGAAGAAGAGTCAGGCCTGCATGCAATCCGTGGCGGTAAAACCAAATCTACACGGGTGCCACGGGTTACATGCTTGACGGCCGTCAGAAGGTTCACCCAGTGGGCAGTAAAACTGATATACCTTCCCTGCCCGTGTTTGCTAGACCACGTGTCTGTGGTCAGATGTATCTTGGCACCGACACTGTGTGCCAGAGATACATTCACTTGCCGCTGAACATGGCCATATAGCTCTGGGATGCCCTTCTCTGAGAAATACTTCCTTCCTGGGACCTTCCATTGTGGTGTTCCAATGGCCACAAATTTGCGAAAGGCCTCCGAGTCCACCAGTTTATATGGCAGTAGTTGGCGGGCTATGAGTTCTGACAAGCCAGCCGCCAACCGTTGGGCAAGAGGGTTATCCGGCGTCATCATTTTTTTACGCTCAAACATTAGGCCCACGGAAGCCTGCCTTTTTGCAGAAAAATGTGAGCTTGGCGTGATGGAAGGTGGAGTGGAGGACAATTGTGAGGAGAGAGGAGAAGGAGAAGTAGAAGACGAGGCTGGACGGTGAGAGCCTGCAGTGTGGCTTTGTGTGTTCCGTTGCTCCCACTGGGCTCGGTGATGGCTGCTCATGTGCCTTCTTAAGGCGGTCGTCCCTAGGTGAGTATTGGGCTTACCGCGACTAACGCGTTGACTGCAAAGATTGCAGATGGCAACGCTATTGTCAGCAGCGGACACGTTAAAAAAAGCCCACACTGCGGAGCCATGTGCCGGTGTCCTGGGAGCGCCAGATGTGACCGTACATGGTCGATGACTCGCTCCTGATACATTTGCAGTCTGCTTTGTCCCTGCTGTGCAATGTAAGTCATTGCTGCTTCTCCTCCCTATCTGCTGGTCCATATCTCCCTCTGAACTCCCCTCCTCTTCCTCTCTTGTGGGCACCCACGTGACATCACTAGACACGTCATCATCAACGTCACCTTCCCCACCGCTATAAGTAGAGTAGGCAGCAACACCGGGGACCAACCTCCTCCTTGGGCTGATCTGGGTACTGGCGTCAGACTGCTGAGTAGCGCTTGTTGCTACCTCCTCTTCCTGATCCAATACCAAGAGTGGCTGCGCATCAGAAATGTCCTCTTGATATGGATCGGAAAATAATTCCAGTGACTCAAGCGGAAGGTATGTGGTGGTGGTGGTGGTGGTCGTGTTGTTGGTGGTAGTGTCTTTGGGGGTGCACATAGCAGAGAGTGAAGAAGAGGGTGCAGATCGAGAGGATGAGGAGGGTGCAGAAGAGTAAGGCTGAGCGAGCCACTCAACCAAGTCTGGTGCATCCTTTAAAGTAATTGAACGCACCTTCTGCAACTTCCCACTTTGGCTCAAGCCTGTTGCTCCTGCCCTACCCCTACCACCCCTGCGGAAGGGCCTGCCTCTTCCTCTGCATGTCATTTTTTAAATGACCCTGTGACAAAACTCTTAGTCCCTATACCGCTGAAGGACTGCTGCAGTATAGGTGAGCGGTCAGCAGTGGTGCACGTCAACCCTATCTATTGTGGACCTATAGCGGTCCTTACAGAACAGCAGACTGTACCGCACTCAAGCCTATGTACCGTAGCACCCTATACCAAGTTACCAGTCCTTATAAGAACTTTTGTGGACCAAGCAGGTTGTGTATTAGTGTTTAGCAGACTGTACGTCAGTCCCTATACCGCTGAAGGACTGCTGCAGTATAGGGCAGCGGTCAGCAGTGGTGCACGTCAACCCTATCTATTGTGGACCGATAGCGGTCCTTACAGAACAGCAGACTGTACCGCACTCAAGCCTATGTACCGTAGCACCCTATACCAAGTTACCAGTCCTTATAAGAACTTTTGTGGACCAAGCAGGTTGTGTATTAGTGTTTAGCAGACTGTACGTCAGTCCCTATACCGCTGAAGGACTGCTGCAGTATAGGGCAGCGGTCAGCAGTGGTGCACGTCAACCCTATCTATTGTGGACCGATAGCGGTCCTTACAGAACAGCAGACTGTACCGCACTCAAGCCTATGTACCGTAGCACCCTATACCAAGTTACCAGTCCTTATAAGAACTTTTGTGGAACAAGCAGGTTGTGTGTTAGTGATTAGCAGACTGTACGTCAGTCCCTATACCAATGAAGGACTGCTGCAGTATAGGGCAGCGGTCAGCAGTAGTGCACGGCAACCCTATGTATTGTGGACCGATAGCGGTCCTTACAGAACAGCAGACTGTACCGCACTCAAGCCTATGTACCGTAGCACCCTATACCAAGTTACCAGTCCTTATAAGAACTTTTGTGGACCAAGCAGGTTGTGTATTAGTGTTTAGCAGACTGTACGTCAGTCCCTATACCGCTGAAGGACTGCTGCAGTATAGGGCAGCGGTCAGCAGTGGTGCACGTCAACCCTATCTATTGTGGACCGATAGCGGTCCTTACAGAACAGCAGACTGTACCGCACTCAAGCCTATGTACCGTAGCACCCTATACCAAGTTACCAGTCCTTATAAGAACTTTTGTGGACCAAGCAGGTTGTGTATTAGTGTTTAGCAGACTGTACGTCAGTCCCTATACCGCTGAAGGACTGCTGCAGTATAGGGCAGCGGTCAGCAGTGGTGCACGTCAACCCTATCTATTGTGGACCGATAGCGGTCCTTACAGAACAGCAGACTGTACCGCACTCAAGCCTATGTACCGTAGCACCCTATACCAAGTTACCAGTCCTTATAAGAACTTTTGTGGAACAAGCAGGTTGTGTGTTAGTGATTAGCAGACTGTACGTCAGTCCCTATACCAATGAAGGACTGCTGCAGTATAGGGCAGCGGTCAGCAGTGGTGCACGTCAACCCTATGTATTGTGGACCGATAGCGGTCCTTACAGAACAGCAGACTGTAACGCACTCAGGCCTATGTACCGTAGCACCCTATACCAAGTTACCAGTCCTTATAAGAACTTTTGTGGACCAAGCAGGTTGTGTGTTAGTGATTAGCAGACTGTACGTCAGTCCCTATACCAATGAAGGACTGCTGCAGTATAGGGCAGCGGTCAGCAGTAGTGCACGGCAACCCTATGTATTGTGGACCGATAGCGGTCCTTACAGAACAGCAGACTGTAACGCACTCAGGCCTATGTACCGTAGCACCCTATACCAAGTTACCAGTCCTTATAAAAACTTTTGTGGACCAAGCAGGTTGTGTGTTAGTGTTTAGCAGACTGTGCGTCAGTCCCTATACCGCTGAAGGACTGCTGCAGTATAGGGCAGCGGTCAGCAGTGGTGCACGTCAACCCTATCTATTGTGGACCGATAGCGGTCCTTACAGAACAGCAGACTGTACCGCACTCAAGCCTATGTACCGTAGCACCCTATACCAAGTTACCAGTCCTTATAAGAACTTTTGTGGACCAAGCAGGTTGTGTATTAGTGTTTAGCAGACTGTACGTCAGTCCCTATACCGCTGAAGGACTGCTGCAGTATAGGGCAGCGGTCAGCAGTGGTGCACGTCAACCCTATGTATTGTGGACCGATAGCGGTCCTTACAGAACAGCAGACTGTAACGCACTCAGGCCTATGTACCGTAGCACCCTATACCAAGTTACCAGTCCTTATAAGAACTTTTGTGGACCAAGCAGGTTGTGTGTTAGTGATTAGCAGACTGTACGTCAGTCCCTATACCAATGAAGGACTGCTGCAGTATAGGGCAGCGGTCAGCAGTGGTGCACGTCAACCCTATCTATTGTGGACCGATAGCGGTCCTTACAGAACAGCAGACTGTACCGCACTCAAGCCTATGTACCGTAGCACCCTATACCAAGTTACCAGTCCTTATAAGAACTTTTGTGGAACAAGCAGGTTGTGTGTTAGTGATTAGCAGACTGTACGTCAGTCCCTATACCAATGAAGGACTGCTGCAGTATAGGGCAGCGGTCAGCAGTAGTGCACGGCAACCCTATGTATTGTGGACCGATAGCGGTCCTTACAGAACAGCAGACTGTACCGCACTCAAGCCTATGTACCGTAGCACCCTATACCAAGTTACCAGTCCTTATAAGAACTTTTGTGGACCAAGCAGGTTGTGTATTAGTGTTTAGCAGACTGTACGTCAGTCCCTATACCGCTGAAGGACTGCTGCAGTATAGGGCAGCGGTCAGCAGTGGTGCACGTCAACCCTATCTATTGTGGACCGATAGCGGTCCTTACAGAACAGCAGACTGTACCGCACTCAAGCCTATGTACCGTAGCACCCTATACCAAGTTACCAGTCCTTATAAGAACTTTTGTGGACCAAGCAGGTTGTGTATTAGTGTTTAGCAGACTGTACGTCAGTCCCTATACCGCTGAAGGACTGCTGCAGTATAGGGCAGCGGTCAGCAGTGGTGCACGTCAACCCTATCTATTGTGGACCGATAGCGGTCCTTACAGAACAGCAGACTGTACCGCACTCAAGCCTATGTACCGTAGCACCCTATACCAAGTTACCAGTCCTTATAAGAACTTTTGTGGAACAAGCAGGTTGTGTGTTAGTGATTAGCAGACTGTACGTCAGTCCCTATACCAATGAAGGACTGCTGCAGTATAGGGCAGCGGTCAGCAGTGGTGCACGTCAACCCTATGTATTGTGGACCGATAGCGGTCCTTACAGAACAGCAGACTGTAACGCACTCAGGCCTATGTACCGTAGCACCCTATACCAAGTTACCAGTCCTTATAAGAACTTTTGTGGACCAAGCAGGTTGTGTGTTAGTGATTAGCAGACTGTACGTCAGTCCCTATACCAATGAAGGACTGCTGCAGTATAGGGCAGCGGTCAGCAGTAGTGCACGGCAACCCTATGTATTGTGGACCGATAGCGGTCCTTACAGAACAGCAGACTGTAACGCACTCAGGCCTATGTACCGTAGCACCCTATACCAAGTTACCAGTCCTTATAAAAACTTTTGTGGACCAAGCAGGTTGTGTGTTAGTGTTTAGCAGACTGTGCGTCAGTCCCTATACCGCTGAAGGACTGCTGCAGTATAGGGCAGCGGTCAGCAGTGGTGCACGTCAACCCTATCTATTGTGGACCGATAGCGGTCCTTACAGAACAGCAGACTGTACCGCACTCAAGCCTATGTACCGTAGCACCCTATACCAAGTTACCAGTCCTTATAAGAACTTTTGTGGACCAAGCAGGTTGTGTATTAGTGTTTAGCAGACTGTACGTCAGTCCCTATACCGCTGAAGGACTGCTGCAGTATAGGGCAGCGGTCAGCAGTGGTGCACGTCAACCCTATGTATTGTGGACCGATAGCGGTCCTTACAGAACAGCAGACTGTAACGCACTCAGGCCTATGTACCGTAGCACCCTATACCAAGTTACCAGTCCTTATAAGAACTTTTGTGGACCAAGCAGGTTGTGTGTTAGTGATTAGCAGACTGTACGTCAGTCCCTATACCAATGAAGGACTGCTGCAGTATAGGGCAGCGGTCAGCAGTAGTGCACGGCAACCCTATGTATTGTGGACCGATAGCGGTCCTTACAGAACAGCAGACTGTACTGCACTCAGGCCTATGTACCGTAGCACCCTATACCAAGTTACCAGTCCTTATAAAAACTTTTGTGGACCAAGCAGGTTGTGTGTTAGTGTTTAGCAGACTGTGCGTCAGTCCCTATACCGCTGAAGGACTGCTGCAGTATAGGGCAGCGGTCAGCAGTAGTGCACGGCAACCCTATGTATTGTGGACCGATAGCGGTCCTTACAGAACAGCAGACTGTAACGCACTCAGGCCTATGTACCGTAGCACCCTATACCAAGTTACCAGTCCTTATAAGAACTTTTGTGGACCAAGCAGGTTGTGTGTTAGTGATTAGCAGACTGTACGTCAGTCCCTATACCAATGAAGGACTGCTGCAGTATAGGGCAGCGGTCAGCAGTAGTGCACGGCAACCCTATGTATTGTGGACCGATAGCGGTCCTTACAGAACAGCAGACTGTACCGCACCCAAGCCTATGTACCGTAGCACCCTAGACAGACCAAGTTACCAGTCCTGATAAAGAGCTTTGTGGAACAAGTGAGTTGTGAATGATTAGCAGACTGCAGCAGAAGGGCAGCAGTCAAGTATAATATTCTTTCTATATTTGGAAGAAAGAATATTATACGTGTACAAGCCTATTACCGTACCACTGATACCAGTCCTGAAAAGAACCTTTGTGGAACTAATAGTAACAGCAAGTCTTTAAAATTATCCTCACTGCCTGACACACTGCTTCCTGCCTGTCCCTATACAAATTGGCAAAAAAGAGTAGGCTGGAACGATTAGCTGGAACAGCTCTTTTGTGGACCTGATAGTAACAGCTAATGATGATGATGATGATGATGATGAAGAAAGACTAATCTGGCTGAGCTGTCCCTAAAATAGCAGCATACAGCGCTCTGTCCCTTTATCTAAACTGACAAAAGAAACTCAGGCTGCTGACCTAACACCTATACCAGTCCTGAAAAGAACTTTTGTGTACCAAATAGCTAGCGTTTTCTCTGTCCCTACTCCACACAGGATCCTTTCCCTACAGTGACAGAAGAAAGAATGTAAAATGGCCACCGGATCGGGTGTATTTATAGGTTAGGGGGAATGTCCAAGTGTCCATGAGCTGTCATGTCTCAATTGGTTGTCCTGTAACACATGATAAACGTGTCACGAAAGGTTAAAGTTCTTGTATACATTAAACACGTAAGTCCGCCGGGGCGAACGACGGAAAAAGGCGTTCGAACCCGCGGACGGCGAAAGTCGGAAATTCGCCGCGAAACGACCGCCGGGCGAACCGTTCGGCCATCACTAACCGTGACTGCTACCAGAACTTTCTGGGTCTTGTAGTCCCCAAGCTGCTGGTGGTGCCCAGTACTTTACCAGTACGGCCTATTGGGGCATTTAGTTCCACCTCTTTTAGCATTTGTCTTCAAACATGACCTGTTGGGGTCTTGTAGTTCTTCTGATGCCCCAAGTACCTTACTAACCATAGATCATGTCTCCTGCCCACAGGGCCTGCTGGTTCTTGTAGTCCCCCTGCTGGTGGTCCCCAGTACTTACCGGCAGGGCATACTGGGGCGTTTGCTTTCCACCAGTTGTAGCATTGTCGTCTAACGGGACCTGCTGGGTCTTGTAGTTCTTCTGCCACCGGTTCTTCTGCGCCAAGTCCTTTAACAGTGGGGAAGACTGGGTCATCAAGTTCCACCATCATTAATGCCTCCTGCCAATAGGGCTTGTTTTTGATTCCTAACGCTCCCCTGCTGCTGGTGGTCCCCCAGTACTTTACCAGCAGAGCATAGGGATGTTGGATGAGAAGGCCTGGCTCGCAGTCTCCACACTAATTCATCCCAAAGTTGTTCTATTGGGTTGAGGTCAGGACTCTGTGCAGGCCAGTCAAGTTTCTCCACCCCAAACTCGCTCATCCATGTCTTTATGGACCTTGCTTTGTGCACTGGTGGGCAGTCATCCCCATTCCCAACTGTTCCCAGAAAGTTGGAAGCATGAAATTGTCCAAAATGACTTGGTATGCTGACGCTTTAAGAGTTCCCTTTACTGGAACTAAGGGGCCAAACCCAACCCCTTGAAAAACAACCCCCCACCACAATCCCCGCTCCACCAAATGGTTTAGACCAGTGCATAGAACACCTTTGGGATGAACTAGAGCGGAGACTGCGAGCCAGGCCTTCTCGTCCAACATCAGTGCCAGACCCCACCAAATGGTTTAGACCAGTGCATAGAACACCTTTGGGATGAATTAGAGTGGAGACTGCGAGCCAGGCCTTCTCGTCCAACATCAGTGCCAGACCCCTACAAATGCGCTTCTGGAAGAACGGTCAAACCTTCCCATAGACACATCTCCTAAACCTTGTGGACGGCCTTCCCAGGAGAGGTGAAGCTGTTATAGCTGCAAAGGGTGGGCCAACTCAATATTGAACCCTCCAGACTACGACTGGGAAGACATGTGCGTGTAAAGGCAGGCGTCCCAATACTTTTGGTAATATCTTCCCCCTGGTGGTGAGATGGGGTAGGTGGGTGAACGTCTCCTCACATGGCACCTGTGTGAATGTGGCTGTGTACACAGAGCGGTGACACCATGGAGTGACAATGTGATGAAGTCACCGTGCGGATTACACAATCCGGATTCTTGTTTGTATGAGACGCGGATCTTCTCTCCCCGAAACTCTTCAACAATTATTCCGCCAGAAAGAGAAAATCAGGTTCTTCTCGGTGTTCGGAGAATCGCTTCACTACGACGTGAAATCCCCGCCGCCGATAAATGTCCAACTAAAACAAAGAGGGAGGAAAAAATCATGAAAAACCATTTATTATTATTATTATTATTATTATTATTATTATTTATTATTATTATTAATAATGTATTAAAAAATGAACTGTATGGGAGGAATATATTTCTGACCAAAAGGATTCATTACACCAAACTTTCTAAACAAAGGGCCAGTTTACTGTCCTTCGGGCTTTAGGGGTGGGGGGCAAACTTTTGCCCAGTGGGAGCAGAAAATTTCCTGGCATCAGTGGGGTAAACAATGCCACATCTTTAGTATTAGGGGGGTGAAATAGTGCCCCATGGTTGGTGTCGGTGGGCGGAAAAGTGTGCTCCATGGTTGGTGTCGGTGGGCAGAAGAGTGCCCCATCTTTAGTATTAGGGGGTGAAATGGTGCCCCATGGTTGGTGTCAGTGGGCGGAAAAGTGTACCCCATGGTTGGTGTCGGTGGGCAGAAGAGTGCCCCATCTTTAGTTTTAGGGGTGAAATAGTGCCCCATCGGTGGGAGGAAGAGTGCCCCATGGTTGATGTGGGTGGGCGGAAGAGTGCCCCATCTTTAGTATTAGGGGGTGAAATAGTGCCCCGTCGGTGGGCGGAAGAGTGCCCCATGGTTGGTGTCGGTGGGCGGAAGAGTGCCCCATATTTAGTATTAGGGGTGAAATAGTGCCCCATCAGTGGAAGAGTGCCCCATCTTTAGTATTAGGGGGTTAAATAGTGAACCGTCGGTGGGAGGAAGAGTGCCCCATAGTTGATGTTGGTGGGCGGAAGAGTGTCCCATCTTTAGTATTAGGGGGTGAAATAGTGCCCCGTCGGTGGGAGGAAGAGTGCCCCATGGTTGGTGTCGGTGGGTGGAAGAGTGCCCCATCTTTAGTATTAGGGGGTGAAATAGTGCCCCGTCGGTGGGCGGAAGAGTGCCCCATGGTTGGTGTCGGTGGGCGGAAGAGTGCCCCATCTTTAGTATTATGGGGTGAAATAGTGCCCCATCAGTGGAAGAGTGCCCCGTCAGTGGGAGGAAGAGTGCCCCATGGTTGATGTCGGTGGGTGGAAGAGTGCCCCATCTTTAATATTAGGGGGTGAAATAGTGCCCGTCGGTGGGAGGAAGAGTGCCCCATGGTTGATGTCGGTGGGCGGAAGAGTGCCCCATCTTTAGAATTAGGGGGTTAAATAGTGCCCCATCAGTGGAAGAGTGCCCCATCTTTAGTATTAGGGGGTGAAATACTGAACCGTCGGTGGGAGAAAGAGTGCCCCTTGGTTGACGTCAGTGGGTGGAAGAGTGCCCCATCTTTAGTATTAGGGGGTGAAATAGTGCCCCATGGTTGTTATCGGTGGGTGTATTAGTGCCCCAAGGCTCGCAGTTTGGAGACCCCCCCCCCCCCCCCCCCGCACGGCAGAGTATATATACAATGTTACAACCACTCGGTGTCCTCTTAAAATTGTATCAAAACGTTTTTATTTTTTTAAAATATCAAATAAAAAACCTCATCCTCACAGAAGATTGTGATACAATTTTAACATTGGACGCTAAGCACACCGCTGTGATTGGTCGTGGGATTTGGTCGTAGTTCCAAATCGCATGACAAGTCGTACCGCATTGTCAGCGACGGAACCTCTGCGACTCGGAAGAAGGGTCCTGCGCTACTTTTTTGCCAGTTTCTTTGCAACTTCCGTAGAAATTCTAAGTCCCCGTTTTACACCGAATGTGGCTTTGAAATTGCGCTGCTTCATCGCAATTTCACAGCTGGCGGTCAGTGCGATTTTTCATGTGCGAGTTCTTATTGTGGCCGTTAGATAGCGCAGTCAGCACCTCTGCTAAATGAGTGCTGAGATCAGGGCATTTATCACTTTTATGTTGGGTTCTGAGGTTGTGTGCAGAGTGACGGACGGGCTGCGAAGAGCAGCAAAGAAAAGTCGCTCAGCAGGAAGCGGAGCCTGCATATGTAATGAACACAGGGTCTTCCTCCTATCTATCTATCTATCGATCTATCGATCTTATAATATAATATAATTTTGAATGTATAATTACAAGCTATATATAGAACAAAAAAATTTGGAGCACACTGATAAGAATATTTAGATTATGTTTTCACATTCTATAGACTCTCATCCAATCAGTCTCCAGCTTTAATTCCACTGGCCTCAATGAGTCATGTGATTCCAGCTCACAGTCTGGGGTGGGTGAAGACGCATTCATGCCAGAGGAGTGCCAATTCCACATTCCCTTCCAAATATAACGCTAGGAATGCCCGGTACAAATATCTTCATAATGATATGAAAGGTTTATTAAATACAATGTAATCGACCTGTTTCAGGGAAACGGCCCCCTTCATCAGGGCTTAAACACTTCAGGCCCAGAAGGTTTTACCCACCTTTTAATGACCAGGCCATTTTTTTTTTGGCGATACTGCACTGTTTTCGATTTAACTGACAATTGCGCGGCCCGTGCGGCGTTGTACCCACAAATATCCTGATAATGATATGAAAGGTTTATTAAATACAATGTAATCGACCTGTTTCAGGGAAACGGCCCCCTTCATCAGGGCTGAAACGCTTCAGGCATAGAAGGTTTTACCCACCTTTTAATGACCAGGCCATTTTTTTTTTTGGCGATACTGCACTGTGTGGATTTAACTGACAATTGCGCGGCCCGTGCGGCGTTGTACCCACAAATATCTTGATAATGATATGAAAGGTTTATTTAAATACAATGTAATCGACCTGTTTCAGGGAAACGGCCCCCTTCATCAGGGCTGAAACACTTCAGGCCCAGGAGGTTTTACCCACCTTTTAATGACCAGGCCATTTTTTTTTTTTTGGCGATACTGCACTGTGTGGATTTAACTGACAATTGCGCGGCCCGTGCGGTGTTGTACCCACAAATATCCTGATAATGATATGAAAGGTTTATTAAATACAATGTAATCGACCTGTTTCAGGGAAACGGCCCCCTTCATCAGGGCTTAAAAACTTCAGGCCCAGAAGGTTTTACCCACCTTTTTAATGACCAGGCCATTTTTTTTTTTTGGCGATACTGCACTGTGTCGATTTAACTGACAATTGCGCGGCCCGTGCGGCGTTGTACCCACAAATAGAGCTTTCGTTTGGTGGGATTTGATCATCTCTGCGGTTTTTATTTTTTGCATTATAAACCGTTGAGAAAAATAAAAACCAAAAAAAAAAATACTTTTTTTTTTTTTTAGTTGCTGCTCTAAAACATCCCAGAAAAAAAAAATATGTAAAAAAAAATCGAATTTCTTCATAAATTTAGGCCAATATATAGTTTGCTACATATTTTTTGTAAAAAAAAAAAAAAAAAATCCCAATAAGCGTATATTGATTGGTTTGCGCAAAAGTTATCATGTCTACAAACTATGGGATAGGTCTAGGGACTTTTTTTATTTTTAATTTTTTTTTTTTATTGTTTTTACTGGTAATGGCTGCCATTTTATTTTATTTATTTATTTATTTATTTTGGTCTTTTCAAGTGGAACTAAACCCTCCTCTCCATTGGAAGGACGGAAGCCGCCATTATAGAAGTAGAATTTTTATTAAACTTTTTTTCTTTTTTTTTTTTTTTTGACGCGGCGGGATGGAAAATTTTTCTCAAAACGAATGTTCTTTAGGAAAAGCCCGCGATCGAACGTTCCACGCACATGCAAATTTGATGACCAAGCACTATCGAGCATTGTTCGCCGAGTCATCGAAATGTACCGAGACTGCGAAACGCTTCTTTTAATAAATCGAATTCCCGGCCAGCTTTGGCCTCCTTTGATGTGATCGGTTACGACTCTTGCCGTTTTGTTTCTTCCCGACAGTTTCGGTGGAGAGCGCAAGCAACTGTGACCGTTCGTCATTGGAAGCGGGCCTCAAATGTAACTGCTGGTTTAATTGATGGGGGTTTAGTTTTCAATTTTAATGACCGGGAGAGGAGGAGGAGGAGGATGGACGACGAATGATACCTTGAATGGCCTCCAGTCCGTCATCCCCTCCCCCCCCCCCCCATGCCCACAGCCCACCCACCTAGAAACGCTCCAAAATTGCCACTCGCCAATTTCGTCGGGAGGAGGAGTCCGGCTTCTTCTCCTGGCACAGCCAGAGGGAGGAGCCTCCTTATGGTAAGACCCCTGATCACCGCCGTCAGGGAGGGGCGTGGGCAGTGCGAGTCCGGGGGGAGGTGTTCCCCCCCAAAATATTGAGCACCAACCGCCACTGATGTACAGTCTGATCACTGGGGGAGGGGAGACTGAGGAAATGCCGCCTCCTTCTTCTACAAAGTTACAATGTAGAGTCTGATCACTGGGGGAGGGGAGACTGAGGAAATGCCGCCTCCTTCTTCTACAAAGTTACAATGTAGAGTCTGATCACTGGGGGAGGGGAGACTGAGGAAATGCCGCCTCCTTCTTCTACAAAGTTACAATGTACAGTCTGATCACTGGGGGAGGGGAGACTGAGGAAATGCCGCCTCCTCCTTCTACAAAGTTACAATGTACAGTCTGATCACTGGGGGAGGGGAGACTGAGGAAATGCCGCCTCCTTCTTCTACAAAGTTACAATGTACAGTCTGATCACTGGGGGAGGGGAGACTGAGGAAATGCCGCCGTCTCCTCCTTCTACAAAGTTACAATGTAGAGTCTGATCACTGGGGGGAGGGAAGACTGAGGAAATGCCTCCGCCTGCCTGCAGCAGAATGACGACATTATCTCAGTCTCGGTGAAGTCACTGTAGTTGGAGGGTGTTTGGGATTTGTGGCCCCCGGGGCGGGTAGATGAGGCTCTTCCTGCAGTTCTATTTGTGGAGATGGAGCTGCAGGCGCACAGACCGGTCTGGCTGCATTGTGTGTTTTGTGTATTCAGGATCTGGGGCGGCGGCGCTCCTTGCCGGTCCCTTCCCTGATATCACGGCTGCTCCAATACAAACCTTTGAACTCGGTTTCCAGGCTACGGGGCAGTCCAGATCCTGGCCGCAGAGACCGCGCCGAGTTTTCCTGCGTCCGGGAAAATTCCTTCCCAAAGATTTTTGTTTTAAAGGGTCACTCCACCCGCTGCTCAGTCAGTACATAGGCTTCCATTAATGAACCCTCCCCTGGAAAATGCTCATTGCCTGGCTGTTATGTTGATTAAATGGTTTGTAATATTTTCGGAGTAACTGACCTGGTAACAGTATTCAGATCAGGCTCTGAGACTTCACCTGGAAATGCTAATTGCCTGGCTGTTGTGGCCAACCTCTGTTTTCAGTACTATGTTCACTGTCTGTAATGCTCAGCCTCTGTTTTCGGGGGTGTTGTTTGTGCCTGGCTGTCATGCTGAGCCTCTGTTTTCAGTGTTATTTTGAGTCTCTGGCTGTCATGCTGAGCCTCTGTTTTCAGTGTTATTTTGAGTCTCTGGCTGTCATGCTGAGCCTCCATTTTCAGTACGGTTCTCATCGCCTGGCCTTCATGCTGGGCCTGTCCTTTCATTGCTATTTGAGTTCCTGGCTGTCATGCGGAGCCTGTGTTTTTGGTGCAATTCTCATTGCCTGGCTGTCATGCTGAGCCTCTGTCTTCAGTGTTTTTTGAGTTCCTGGCCTTTTTAATACGCTGAGCCTCTGTTTTTAATGTTAATTTGAATGTCGGTACTATTTTCTTTCCCTGGCTGTCATGCTGAGCCTCTGTTTTCAGTACTATTTTCTTTCTTTCTTTCCATTACTATCATGCTGAGCCGGGGGAGGGGGTTGTACATGCCTGGCATCCCACACACTGACTCCAGTGTGGGATGCGGATGGTGAGGACGGGTAGTACCAGCTCCTCCTTACCCCCCCAGGACACTGATGGAGACAATGACTTCTTGTGCCACCCTGGGCACAGCAGTGTGCTTCAGCTATTGTGTAACACCCAACGACCCCCCCCCCCCCCAACCCTCAGATATGTCACCTGTTAAAGGGGCAGGTCTTCTTTTTTTTTTATGAGGGTGCCACAGGCTCGCAGAACTACAAGATCCAGCATGCCCAGTCATTTAAAGTCTCCAAACTGCGGCCCGTGGGTCACATGCAGCCCACTGCAAGGTTTTATCCAGCCTGCAGCCAATGTGCAGCCTCTACCCCCCCCCCCCCCCAAGGAGGAAAGAGGGGACTCTGATTTAATGGGGACTCTGATTTAATGGGGACTCTGATTTAATGGGGACTCTGATTTAATGGGGACTCTGATTTAATGGGGACTCTGATTTAATGGGGACTCTTATGTATTGGGGGGGGGGTTCTGATAAGGGACAGTCATGAAAGTGTGGAACCCTAAAGTAAGGGAGGATTCTGATTTAAGCAGAAACTCTGGTGGGGACTCTGATTGGAACCCAGATGTAAGGAGGGTGCTAATGGGGAGCCTATGATGGGGTCCCTGATGTAAGGGGGGATTCCAGTAGGGACCCTGAATTAAGAAGGAGGCAGAACTCTGATGGGGACCCTGGTGTAAAGAAGGACTCTGATGGGAACACTGATGTAAAGGGGGGTCCTGATGTTGGAGGAGCTATGGTGGGGACTCTGATGATAGGGATGACTCTGATGGAAACCCAGATGTAAGGAGGATGCTAATGGGGATCCTATGTTGGGGACCCTGATGTAAGGGGGAACTTTCGTTTAAGCGGGGACCTTGTAGGAGGAACTCTGATGGAAATCCTGAGGTAAAGTGGGGCTCTGATGGTGGCCCTGATGTAATGGGGGGCACTGATGGGGTCCATGATGTTAGAGGAGCCATGGTGGGGATTCTGATGATAGGGGTGACTCTGATTGGAACCCAGATGTAAGGGGGGGATGCTAATGGGGACCCCAAAGTAAGGGGGCTCTGATGGGGACACTAATAATGGAGGGGACCCTGATGTAAGGGAAGCCTCTGATGGCCCCCAATTCAAGGGGGGATTTTGGTAAGGACTCAATTGTAAGTGAGGACCCTTAAGGAGGAACTCTGGTGAGGACCATGTTGTTAGGGGGACTCTGATGGGGACCCTGATGTAAGGGGGGACTCTGATATAAAGGGAGGGGGCTAGGATGTAAGCTTTAATGTAAGGGGGACTCTGAGAAAGGTGAAGACTAAAGTTTATTTGGGAATTCTATTGTTGTGAATCGTATTATGGCTCACAGCTGCCGATGCCCTCTGCCCCCCCGTTACCTGGCAGACCCCCCCCCCATTACCTGGCAGACCCCCCCCCCCCCCGTTACCTGGCAGACCTCCCGGGGGGTTCCCATGATTAGCAGTGATTAGGCTGCTTCATTGAAAGCAATGGGAGGCTGCCGCCTCTTGCAGATAATCGCACTCCCTCGCATGGAATCGCTGGTGCTGCCGCCCCCTGCGGTGATCGGTTCTGGACTCAGACTCTCTTTATGTATTTTTTTTCTTTTTTTACCCACAATTATCTTTATAATCCGCCATGTTGCCCCCATCCTGAGAAGTCAGGTGACCCCCATAGGGGCGGGCAGGGGGAGGGGCTCAGTGTAGATTCTGGCGGAATGTTCTGATTGATGTTTCCTTTTTTTTGTATCTTTTTTTTTTTTTTTTTTCTATTTTTAGTACTAATATTGTGACCACAAATATAAATCCCACTTCCTGTCCCCCCCCCCCCCCCCAATGCGAGCCAATGAGCCTCCTGCGGGACAAAACACTTTTTGATTGGTGGACGCTCGGCGGCTCCGCGTTCTTCCCAGGACCGCCTACAACGCACCGCGGATGAAGGCGCCATTTTATTATAGCTATGATTTGCAGAAAGAGTTAAATCCCCCGTCTCTTCCCGGAGAGGTCGCCATTTGACGGTGACATTCGCCATCGCCGTCTCTTTGCCCCCCCCCTCCGGTGCCCGCCGGGTCAAAGGCGTCACAAAAATGCCGCTCTGCTTACTGTGCGACCGACTTCGCCTTTTTAGAAATTCCGCACGGGCAGTGATGCGTTCCCTTTAAAGTGGACCTGTCACAATATACAGCGATGATATCATTGGTCAGAAAAGCTCCTCCTCTTATCATTAAATAGCCGCCTCTGAGCTCCAGTCCGGTGACTGTGCCTAGGCTGAGATGATGTCATCAGTCTGCTGCAGGCAGGAGGAGGCATTACCTCAGTCTCCCCTCCCCCAATGATCAGACAGTACATTGTAACTTTGTAGCCAGTCACAAGGTGAGAGGCTGCAGCCAGGGGCTATCAATAAAACCATGTAACCGGCTTGTTATTGATGTCGTTTCCCCTCTAAGTAGGCGGAGTCTGAGGAAGCGCGCTTTGGCGTCTCGGGGGTTAAGGCATCGTCTGCCTCCTGAGCTGGAAGTGACTGAGGCGGCTGATCAAACCGGTTTGTTGAGCTCACACAATGGCTCTGTGTGCCGCAACCGGACTGGGCAGTGCGCTTTATTTTCGTCACGCCGGCTGGATTCCATTCCACCGATACTCAGAGGTTCGGAATCTGCCCCGGGGGGACGGGACCTTAAAATAGGATGGGGGGGGGGGTCGAAAACACAAAATAATAACAAGGAACTGGCGGGAAGTCAGAGGTCATGTGATGGCGGGCGGCTAAAGAGCCGAGATTCAATTATCAGAATTGTTTTAGCTGCTCTCAGGAGGGGGTTACATATTCAAATCCTCCAGATCTGCAGGCTGTGTGTCACTGCCCCGCCCCCTTGCCTGCTCATTGGACAGGCAAACCATGTTTGCTGGTCAGACCCACATGATCTGCCTCTGCCCCGCCCCCTTCCGCTTATTGGACAGGAAAGCAATGCTTGCTTGTGAAACCCAGGTTGACATGTGCCACCGCCCCGCCCCCTTCTGCTCATTGGACAGGGAAGCCATGCCTGCTTGTTAAACCCAGATTGATGTGTGTCACTGCCCCACCCCCTACCTGTTCATTGGACAAGGAAGCCATGCTTGACGCGTTGCTGCCCCGCCCTCTGCCTGTTCATTGGACAAGGAAGCTATACTTGACACGTCGCTTCCCCGTGCCTGCTCATTGGGGACGGGACCTTAAAATAGGATGGGGGGGGGGGGTCGAAAACACAAAATAATAACAAGGAACTGGCGGGAAGTCAGAGGTCATGTGATGGCGGGCGGCTAAAGAGCCGAGATTCAATTATCAGAATTGTTTTAGCTGCTCTCAGGAGGGGGTTACATATTCAAATCCTCCAGATCTGCAGGCTGTGTGTCACTGCCCCGCCCTCTGCCTGTTCATTGGACAAGGAAGCTATACTTGACACGTCGCTTCCCCGTGCCTGCTCATTGGACAGGTAGGCCATCTTTGCTTTTTAAACCCAGACTGCGGTGTCACTGCTCCACCCCCTGCCTGTTTATTGGACAAGGAAGCCATGCTTGCTTGTTAAACCCAATGACGTGTCACTGCCCCGCCCCCTGCCTGCTCATTGGACAAGGAAGCCTTGTTGGTTTGTCAAACCCAGGTTGACATGTGTCACTTCCCCGCCCCCTTCTGCTCATTAAACTGGGAAGCCATGTTTGCTTGTCAATCCCATGTTGACGTGCCACTGCCCCGCCCCCTTCAGCTCATTGGACCGGGAAGCCATGTTTGCTGTTCAAACCCAGAATGAGGTGTCACTGCCCCGCCCCTTCAGCTCATTGGACCGGGAAGCCATGTTTGCTGTTCAAACCCAGAATGAGGTGTCACTGCCCCGCCCTCTTCTACTCTTTGACTGGGAAGACATGTTTGCTTATCCAACCCAATGACCTGTCTCTGCCCTGCCCCCCCCCCCCCCCCCCGCCTGCTCATTGGACAGGGAAATCATGCTTGCATGCAAACCCAGATGACAATTCAACCAACATCGGCTGGGGTTATAGGACCGCCTGCCATTCGGAGGGCTGACATGTTCATGCCCTGTGTCACTGCCCCGCCCCCTGCCTACTCATTGGATGGCTAGTAACAGTATGCTGGCCACACCTAGCTTTTATATGCCCGCCCAGGTATCTCCCATTTCCATTGCCAGGTTACAGAGCACACACCCCCCCCCCCCCCCCCCATCGAGCCTTATTTCTGCTTTCAGCTGGTGTGTAGTAACAAAAGTAAGATATTGTAACTACATTCAAATAATTCGGAAGGAATTTAAGTGGATTCAAGTTTTATTTTTTTCTGTTATTATGTGTCGGGAGCCTTCTATAGGACAGATGGCGTTTTTTTTAGCGAAATGTGGCGTCTTGCTTGACGATCGGCCAGCTCAGCGCCGTTTGGAAGACGGAACGCAGATCTCGGATTCTGAAGCCATCAAACACAGCCGGTCCTGACTTCCTCCTCTGATTACTTCTGTGCTTAAAGGGGGTCTCCCCCCCAGATCGGTTTTTTGTCATTTTCAGTGTGACGCCCTAGGCATCTGTGTCTCGGAATCATTCAGGATCACCTACTTCCTGTTGAGATTTTTCCAATGGAATTGCCTAGGTGATTCCAGTGAAAGTGAGGGCGGTTACCTCACAAAACCCCTCCCACCCGCCACCCCCCAAAAAAAAAGAAAATTCCAAAAGAAAAAGAGGAGGGGGGGTAGGAGGACATAAAACTGAACTTCCATTTTAGGGTGAAGTTCTGCCTTATTAGGAGATATCTCCTGATGATAGCTGCAGCAAAGTTAAGTAGCAGGGGCCCCTGAGAAGGAATGAAGCGGTGCCTGTCTTTTGTGTCCGAGACCTGAACCTGAAGTCAGGGGGAGATTCTCTAACTGGTGTCCAATCAGCCTGGAACGGAGCTAGTCACTGCCAGGAACTGTGGTGTGGCACTGAAACTCAGTCAGCCTATCTACTCCGTGTTTTGGTGATTCCCCAGTAGCTGAGCTAAAACTAGAGATAGAAGCCCAGACAAGAATGGACAGGGTTAATTAAGATAACAGGAGCTGTATATAAAACTCTACTATAATAAACAGGTTCATTTACTAATATATACTGGAAGGTGACAACTACACACCTACAGTAGCACATACCTAGTTATCTGGCATTGTGCATGTGAGATAATAACAATAGGACAGAGATACTCTGTCACAAAGATTCAGATACACACTAAAGAAGCTTTGGGCAGCTTCAGCTAAACTATTAGAACATAGGAATACATGCCTAATAGTCTCTGCTTTTGGTCTGGGTGAAAATATAGCAGCTCCTTTCTCTTTTCTCGCGTCTCTCTTTTTTCTCGCGTCTCTCTTTTTTCTCGCGTCTCTCTCTTTTCTCGCGTCTCTCTCTTTTCTCGCGTCTCTCTCTTTTCTCGCGTCTCTCTCTTTTCTTGCTTCTCTCTCTTTTCTCGTGTCTCTCGCGTCTCTTTTCTCGCGTCTCTCGCGTGTCTCTTTTCTCGCGTCTCTCGCGTGTCTCTTTTCTCGCGTCTCTCGCGTGTCTCTTTTCTTGCGTCTTTTTTTTTCTCGCGTCTCTTTTCTCGCGTCTCTTTTCTCGCGTCTCTCTTTTCTCGCGTCTCTCTTTTCTCGCGTCTCTCTTTTCTCGCGTCTCTCGCGTCTCTCTTTTCTCGCGTGTCTCTTTTCTCGCGTCTCTCGCGTGTCTCTTTTCTCGCGTGTCTCTTTTCTCGCGTCTCTCTTTTCTCGCGTCTCTCTTTTCTCGCGTCTCTCTTTTCTCGCGTCTCTCTTTTCTCGCGTCTCTCTTTTCTCGCGTCTCTCTCGTCTCGCATCTCTCTCGTCTCGCGTCTTGTCTCACGTCTCGTCTTGTCTCGCGTCTCTCTCGTCTCTCGTCTCTCTTTTCTCGCGTCTCTCTTTTCTCTCGTCTCTCTTTTCTCGCGTCTCTCTTTTCTCGCGTCTCTCTTTTCTCGCGTCTCTCTTTTCTCGCGTCTCTCTTTTCTCGCGTCTCTCTTTTCTCGCGTCTCTCTTTTCTCGCGTCTCTCTTTTCTCGCGTCTCTCTTTTCTCGCGTCTCTCTTTTCTCGCGTCTCTCTTTTCTCGCGTCTCTCTCGTCTCGCATCTCTCTCGTCTCGCGTCTTGTCTCACGTCTCGTCTTGTCTCGCGTCTCTCTCGTCTCTCGTCTCTCTTTTCTCGCGTCTCTCTTTTCTCTCGTCTCTCTTTTCTCGCGTCTCTCTTTTCTCGCGTCTCTCTTTTCTCGCGTCTCTCTTTTCTCGCGTCTCTCTTTTCTCGCGTCTCTCTTTTCTCGCGTCTCTCTTTTCTCGCGTCTCTCTTTTCTCGCGTCTCTCTCGTCTCGCGTCTCTCTCGTCTCGCGTCTCTCGTGTCTTTTTTTTTTCCTTCCAGGGTTTCGAAGCCAACAACCCAGGGATCAGAAGTGCAAACATAATTTATACATAACACTGTGATAGTAGCAGCTAAAATTAGGGGGCAGCAGATCCCTACACCATCTTGCTGGCTGTATGAGGATGATGTTATGGGTGATGGTAGTCGGACAGTAGAGGAAGTAATAATATACAATGTATACCTTTCCTTCATTAGTCTACATTTTGTATCATTCAGACTGAGTTTTGTAAATGGACGCACACGCAAGGCAGTTCTAAGACTTGGAATTCACTGACCACGCTCCTTCTCTTTTCCAGAACGCCGTCTCCAAATACGGCTCCCAGTTCCGGGGGAACTCGCAACACGATGCCTTAGAGTTTCTACTGTGGCTGCTGGACCACGTCAGCGAAGACCTGGATGCCTCTTCGGGACAGAAAACCAAGTCTGCCAAGGTAGGCGCACTGCGAAGCGATGCTGATGTAATAAAAGAGTGTAAACCCATAACAGCCAATCACAGAGCAACATTCGGTAAATTCGCTGTGCCAATGCGTTAAAGGCGTGGTCACTAAGTTTCAAGAACTCCTGTCCGTAACGCACTTCCTGTCCTAGGGGGACAACGCTGCTCCTCCATAGGAAGACGACACTTATTGTATTGTATCTATCTGTGGAGGATAGATGGATCCTCCTCTCCTCTACCGTATGAACTAAAAGTCCAATTAAAGTCAATGGAGATTTGAACCTGGTGTGTATGAAAATTAGGAAAAATTGTGAGGTTTATGATTGGACCCCGCCCAGCACTACAGGAACCCCTGCCATTCCTTGTTCATGGGACCTCGCAGGTGTGTTCCCGGCCATCCGCCCGTCCTCAGACAGCTCTGGTTTATCATAGAGCTGGCCAGGGACCAGAAGGTCCCCGGCCAGCTCTATGACCCTCGTAGGTCGGAAGAGACGTCATGATGTCCCTACCAGATCTGCCAGATGCAAACGCTGCCATTTTGGGGTGGGGGTGGTGACTTATAGTCCCATATCTCTCTATAAAAAGGACCTGTCATGCCCTATTCTTATTACAAGGGATGTTTACAAAAAAGTGTAAAAAATGAATAAATAAAAAACGTGTAAAAAAGAAAAAAAAAAAAAAAAATAATGAAAGGGAAAGTGTAAAAAAAAAAAATGTATTTAATAATATAAACAATAAAAAAATAATAAAGTGTCCCCTTCTACTCGTGCACGCACAAAAAAAGCAAACGCATATGTAGGTCGCGCACGCATATGAGATATTGCTGCGATCGTTATAGCAACAGCAATAATTGTAGCACCAGACCTCCTCTGTGACTCTAAACTGGTAACCTGTAAAACATTTTTTTTAAAGTGTTGCCTATGGAGCATTTTAAGTACTAAAGTTTGGCGCCATTCCACTTGAGTGCGCAATTTTTTTTAAAGCGCGGCATGTTGCTTATCTATTTAACACACCTAATGACATGACATCATCACTCACATTTATACAAAAACAATTGGGGTAATTATCGTGTTGTGTGCGTTTTTTTTTTTTTTTTTTTTGTTTTTTTAAAATTCATGAAAGTGTTTTTTCTTCCAAAAGAAATTGCTTTTGAAAAATTGTTGAACAAATGCTGTGTGACATAAAAAATTGCAACAACTGCCATTTTATTCCCTAGGGTTTCTGCAAAAAAAATTATTATATATATATATATATATATATATATATATATATATATATATAAATTTTTTTTTTGCAGAAACCCTAGGGAATAAAATGGCAGTTGTTGCAATTTTTTATGTCACACAGTATTTGTGCAACAATTTTTATATATATATTATAATTTTTTTTTTTTTTTTTTACAGTATCTCACAAAAGTGAGTACACCCCTCATATTTTTGTAAATCTTTTCTTCTCTCTTTTCATGTGACAACACTGAAGAAATGACACTTGTCTACAATGTAAAGTAGTGAGTGTACAGCTTGTATAACAGTGTAAATTTCCTGTCCCCTCAAAATAACTCAACACACAGCCATTAATGTCTAAACCGCTGGCAACAATTTGGACATTTTCACGTAGGGGTGTACTCACTTCTGTGAGGCTAGGCTGGTAGGCTGCATGCATACCTAGGCGCATTTACCTGCGTTTTGTGTGCATTTTTTGCGATATGTGCATAGGGGCCCACCCGTTAATCTCTTGTGCGTTACGCTCATGTAACTTTTGGCACGTGGAGCTTTGCTTGTTTTTTTTTTTTTTATGCCTCTTGTTGCAGATTTTTCCATACAAAAAAATGTGCGTCTCGTTGCCGCATTTAAGACGTGTTCACGTACCGCTCAGGTGTGAATGGGGTCTTAAGTTAAACTTGCCATTTCAAAACGAGTACACCTAAAATAAAATTGACGACAAAATCCTTATAGATGTCGTCGTATCAATATACGATTTGGAGTGCTGATGTGGCTTGGGCGCCGTTTTGTGCGCAAAATCAGCAATCTGCCAATTGACTTCCACAGAACGCTCGGCTGCTTTGCGACAGAAGCGGGTTTGGGTCGAAGTTTCCAACCAGCAAATCCTCTCAGATTTGGATAGTGACAGGTGCTCCTTAGCTGTAGGGGGTTAACCATACCCCCCCCCCCCCAATCCTAAACCCCCATTTTGCTTCCCGCCCAATGCAATATATGGAATCCCTACTTCCTAATCCCCTCTTAATTATAAATCTTGATGCTCCGAATCCAACTTAATTGGCTCCTTGAAATCCAGCCAGACAAATCTGTTGATTAGCCGAGTGGGGGATGGGTTCCTCCTATAGACTGGGTGGCCATGCTTGTTTTGCTTGGTTGCCGTTCTTTTCATGAATGAAGGCCAAGAGCAGCAATCCTCTAATCTACTGATGTGCAAAGTTTTCATTGGTGCGATAAGGGACAAGGCCAGCTAATTGGTTGCCGGGAGCTGCAGCTGACTATGTATGTATGTATGTATGTGTATATATGTATATGTATGTGTGTGTGTGTGTATATATATATATATATATATATATATATATATATAATTACAGACCAAAAGTTTGGACACACCTTCTCATTCAAAGAGTTTTCTTTATTTTCATGACTATGAAAATTGTAGATTCACACTGAAGGCATCAAAACTATGAATTAACACACGTCCAATTATATACTGAACAAAAAAGTGTGAAACGACTGAAAATATGTCTTATATTCTCGGTTCTTCAAAGTAGTCCCCTTTTGCTTTGATCACGGCTCAGCACACTCTTCTTGGCATTCTGTTGATGAGCTTTTAGGCCGCGTACACACGAGAGGATTGTCCGTCCAACTAAGTCCGTCAGACAATCCGACGGACAGTCCGTCCTACTTTTGAATGAATGGACTTGACCACACATGATGAACAGACAGTCCGCTGAAAGCTTGCGCGATGACGTGTACAGCACGTACGACGGGACTAGAAATACGACGTCCAATACACTGCAATGCAACCTTCCGCCGTGTAAATCCTTTCTGAGCATGCGCCATACTTAGTCCGTCCAACTTGCCTACACACGAGCGGACTGTCCACTGAAACCAAAGTTGGACGGACAATATTACGGAAATTCCGAAAGACTTAGTCCGCCAGACTGTCAGCTGAAAAAGTTCGCTGAAGCCCACACACGAGCGGATTGTCCGCTGAAACACGTTTCAGCGGACTAAGTTGGACGGACAATCCTCTCGTGTGTACGCGGCCTAAGAGGTCGTCACCTGAAATGGCTTTCTGACAGTCTTGAAGGAGTTCCCAGAGATGCTCGGCACTCGTTGGCCCTTTTGCCTTCACTCTGCTGTCCAGCTCACCCCAAACCGGATGGATTGGGTTCAGGTCCGGTGACTGTGGAGGCGGGGTCCTCTGGCGCAGCACCCCATCACTCTCCTTCTTGGTCAAATAGCCCTTACACAGCCTGGAGGTGTGTTTGGGCTCATTGTCCTATTTGAAAAATAAATGATGGTCCAACTAAACGCAAACCGGATGGAATAGCATGCCGCTGCAAGATGCTGTGGTAGCCATGCTGGTTCAGTATGCCTTCAATTTTGAATAAATCCCCAACAGTGTCACCAGCAAAGCACCCCAACACCATCACACCTCCTCCTCCATGCTTCACGGTGGGAACCAGGCATGTAGAGTCCATCCGTTCACCTCTTCTGCGTCACACAAAGACACGGTGGTTGGAACCAAAGATCTCAAACTTGGACTCATCAGACCAAAGCACAGATTTCCACTGGTCTAATGTCCATTCCTTGTGTTCTTCAGCCCAAACTAGTCTCTTCTGCTTGTTGCCTGTCCTCAGCGGTGGTTTCCTAGCAGCTATTTTACCATGAAGGCCTGATTCACACCGTCTCCTCTTAACAGTTGTCCTAGAGATGTGTCTGCTGCTAGAACTCTGTGTGCCATTGACCTGTTCTCTAATCTGAGCTGCTGTTAACCTGCGATTTCTGAGGCTGGTGACTCGGATGAACTTCTCGTCCGCAGCAGAGGTGACTCTCGGTCTTCCTTTCCTGGGGCGCTCCTCATGTCAGCCAGTTTCTTTGTAGCGCTTGATGGTTTTTGCCACTGCACTTGGGGACACTTTCAAAGTTTTCCCAATTGTTCGGACTGACTGACCTTCATTTCTTAAAGTAATGATGGCCACTCGTTTTTCTTTACTTAGCTGCTTTTTTCTTGCCATAATACAAAGTCTAACAGTCTATTCAGTAGGACTATCAGCTGTGTGCTGTATCCACCTCCTGCACAACGCAACCGATGGTCCCAACCCCATTTATAATGCCTCGTACACACGTTCCGATTATCGTACGACAGATCGTTCACATTTTGTTGCATACAACTAAGATCGAATACAACAGTGCAAAATGTGTGTAAGATTTTTGTCGTACAATTCTGGAAAAAATCTTCCGTTGTGCGTAGCTACGTATTTTAAATGATGTCAAATACGTGTGACCCGTGTGTGCTTCTGGTTTATTTTTGTGTTTGTGATCATGCGTGGTGTTTATTGTACTACTTTTATCGGACGCATACTGTACTGACTACACGATTGTCGTACGATGGGCTGTCATCCGACCAAAGTTTTCCTGTTTGTCTCTTCGGATTTGGTTGGACGGACTGTCGTGATCGGCTGTCGAAAGCTGCGTACTAACGATCAGATTATCGAACGATCTGTCCGAAAGCGACTTTTGTGGTCCGATAATCGGAACGTGTGTACGGGGCATTAGGCTTGAAATCCCACTTATACCTGACAGGCAGTGGCGTAACTAGAACCTTCAGGGCCCCGATGCAAGAAACCATGGAGGGCCCCCTGACCTCCAGCCAGGGATCTTCTGACTGATTCCGGGGGCAGCAGGACCTGGATAGGAGGGGGAACAAGTCCTCTCCATTTTCCTCCTGCAGTTACTTAATTCCTATCAGAGGGAGAGGAGGGGAAGCAGACTTTTAGTGGCTACAGGAGAAAAATGGAGGGGATGTGTTCCTCTAAATGCCCCCCTCCCCCATCTAGGTGTTCAGGGGCAACATGTGCGCTATCACAATTGTGAACCCTGTAGTTATGCCCCTGGGATGAGTGCCAGTGGTGGTGGTGGGGGATGGGATTAGTGGCAGCAGTGGTGTTTGAGGAGGGATAGGATCAGTGGCATCGGTGGTGGGGGATGGGATGAGTGGCAGTGGTGAGGGAGAGATGGGATGAGTGGCAGCGGTGGGGAGGATGGGAAGAGTGGCAGCGGTGGGGAGGATGGGATCAGTGGCAGCAGTGTTGGTTGGGTGGGGATGGGATCAGTAGTAGCGGTGGTGGGGAATGGGATGAGTGGCAGCATGAGTGGCAGTGGTGAAGGTGATGGGATAAGTGGCAAGAGTTGTGGTTAGGGGGTGGGATCAGTGATGGGGGGGTTGAATGGGATGAGTGGCAGATGTGGTGGTGGGAATGGGATCAGTGGCAAGGGTGATGGTTGGAGGGGGATGGGATGGGAGGAGTGGCAGTGGTGGTGGGAAGATGGAATCCGTGGTGAGGGTGATGGTTGGGGGGGTGGGATGGGATGAGTGGTGGGGAGGGGAATGGTATCAGTGGCAAGGATGGTCGTTGCTGGATGGTCATGGTGGGGTGGATCAGTGGCAGCAGTGGTTGTGGTGGTGTGGGGGGTATAAATGGTGGTGGTGTGGGGTAGGGGGAATCAGTGGCAGTAGTGGTGGTGTGGGGGGTATCAGAGGCAGTAGTGGTTGTGTGGTGGGTATCAGTGGCAGTAGTGGTGGTGTGGGGGGTATCAGTGGCAGTTGTGATGGTGTGTGGGTGGTATCAGTGGCAGTTGTGGTGGTGTGGGGGGTATCAGTGGCAGTTGTGGTGGTGTGCGGGGGTATCAGTGGCAGTTATGGTGGTGTGCGGGGGTATCAGTGGCAGTTGTGGTGGTGTGCGGGGGTATCAGTGGCAGTTGTGGTGGTGTGCGGGGGTATCAGTGGCAGTTGTGGTGGTGTGGGGGTATTAGTGACAGTAGTGCTGGTGTGGGGGGTATCAGTGGCAGTGTGCGGGGTATCAGCGGCAGTTGTGGTGGTGTGTGGGGGTATCAGTGGCAGTTGTGGTGGTGTGCAGGGGTATCAGTGGCAGTTGTGGTGGTGTGGGGGTATTAGTGACAGTAGTGCTGGTGTGGGGGGTATCAGTGGCAGTGTGGGGGGTATCAGTGGCAGTTGTGGTGGTGTGGGGGGTATCAGTGGCAGTTGTGGTGGTGTGGGGGGTATCAGTGGCAGTTGTGGTGGTGTGGGGGGGTATCAGTGGCAGTTGTGGTGGTGTGCGGGGGTATCAGTGGCAGTTGTGGTGGTGTGCGGGGGTATCAGTGGCAGTTGTGGTGGTGTGCGGGGGTATCAGTGGCAGTTGTGGTGGTGTGCGGGGGTATCAGTGGCAGTTGTGGTGGTGTGCGGGGGTATCAGTGGCAGTTGTGGTGGTGTGGGGGTATTAGTGACAGTAGTGCTGGTGTGGGGGGTATCAGTGGCAGTTGTGGTGGTGTGGGGGTATCAGTGGCAGTTGTGGTGGTGTGGGGGTATCAGTGGCAGTTGTGGTGGTGTGGGGGGTAACAGTGACAGTTGTGGTGGTGTGGGGGGTATCAGTGGTGTGGAGGGGGGATCAAGAGATGTGTGCCACTCACTTGTAGATCACTTGGTTCCCCCTCCTTGCTCGGTCTTGCTTGGGTGAGCAGGGAGGCTGGGCGGGGCCTGTGATTGAAGGTGTGGACGGAGATGATGGGCGGAGCAAGCAGGGACAGAGAATTTGGGCGGAGACTGTGCGGGCAGAGGGAATGGGCGGAGAGGATGGGCGAAGCGGGCGGGGACTGTCCCCGATGAGTGCGGGAGCAGAGGATGGGCGGGGAGGATGGGCGGAGCAGTCGGAAAGGATGGGCGGAGCTTACCGGGACTCCGCGTAAATGACTATCTCCCGGGCGGCGGCGGGCCCCCTTACAGTGGCGGAGCTCAAGGGCCCAGTCGCAAATGCGACTGGTGCGACCCTGATAATTCCGCCACTGCTGACAGGGCCACACCTGTGAAGTGAAAACCATTTCGGGTGACTACCTCTTGAAGCTCATCAACAGAATGCCAAGAGTGTGCTGAGCAGTAATCAAAGCAAAAGGTGGCTACTTTGAAGAACCGAGAATATAAGACATATTTTCAGTTGTTTCACACTTTTTTGTTCAGTATATAATTGGACGTGTGTTAATTCATAGTTTTGATGCCTTCAGTGTGAATCTACAATTTTCATAGTCATGAAAATAAAGAAAACTCTTTGAATGAGAAGGTGTGTCCAAACTTTTGGTCTGTACTGTATGTATGTATGTATGTGTGTGTGTGTGTGTGTGTGTGTGTGTGTGTGTGTGTGTATATATATATATATATATATATATATATATATATATATATATATATATATATATATATATATATATATATATATATATATATATATATATATATATATATATTGTGACAGAGCGAGGCTCTGTCCCTATAAAATTGGAGGAAAAAGGGATCTCCAACCCTGTGTCCAGGTCTGGATGATAACGAGCAGGGTGTGTGCCCAGCTGCAGACAGGCCATATAATGAAAGGATGTTGGGAGTAGAGTGTGAGGGATGGTGGAGTGGAGTAGCTTGAAGCTGTGTGCGTCCAAAGAGCCCAAAGCTGTGTGCGTTGAAGGGTTGAAGCTGTGTGCGTCCAAGGAGTCCAAAGCTGTGTGTTAAAGGGCTTGAAGCTGTGTGCGTCCAAGGAGCCTAAGACTGTGTGTGTCCAAGCAGTTTGGTGGACGGAGCAAGTACCTATAGCAGCACTACTGCTGAAGAGTAGCCAGGTGAGCTAGCATTTTCATTTGGATTTTTTGTGTGTATTTAATGTAAGCTTGGACCCCTGCGTGGGATTTCTGGATGGACTAATATTTTGTTTTCTTATAATAAACGTGGGCTACCAGGCCCTTAACCATAAACGCCTGCCTGATGTGAACTAAAATTGCATCTACCAATTGAGCTAAACACCCCAATGTTACTATATATATATATATATATATATATATATATATATATATATATATATATTGGATTTATTTGAAAAATGGTGGGAATGTGGGTTTTATTTTTTTTTTTTAATATATTAAAAAAAAAATTATATAAACCCACATTTCCACCATTTTTCAAATAAATCCAATAAAAAAAAAAAAAAAATATATATATATATATATATATATATATTTATATATTGATTTATTTGAAAAATGGTGGAAATGTGGGTTTTATTTTCATTAGCGGACAGATTGTTGAGCACATTAGCGGAGTCTCAGGTCTGGGTGGGCCGTCGTTCTCTCATGTGCTGAGGTGGGATAAAAGTTGCGTTCCCGTCAGGTCATGGTGCGGTTAGCCGGCGTCTCCTGGGCTGCGGCGTAGATGCACTGAACTGTAGAGTATAAAAGGCAAAGACTCTTTAACGCTTTACCTACTGGATGCTTCCATCAACCCATCCATCCGTACTGCGACCACAACAATTTTAAGAAAAGATCACCCTTTTTACATTACAGCATAAGCACTCAACCCGTGGCCCTCCAGCTGTTTCAGAATTACAAATCCCATGAGCCATTGCAAGGCTGACAGTTACAAGCATGACTCCCAAAGGTAGGGGCATGATGGGACTTGTAGTTCCACAACAGCTGGAGGGCCAAAGATTAAACATTCATGCTTTACAGGATGGAACTACCGCAAAACAGGAAGTGGTTTATCCTTTCTGGATACAACACCATTGGTGGTTTGTAGATTGTAGCCCCTCCCTGGGCACAGTGATGGCGGGGACACCGGGGATTTAGTACATAAGATGCATTTTATCAGAAAGATATATAGTCCGCCTGTTTTATACAAGTGTTCTAGTTTATTGAGGGGTAGATGGCAGTGCTGCTGTTTGTGGTAGCAGCTGGGAGATTGTAAAAGCATGGTTCAGCCATGGGGCTTTACGCCCAGCCACTACTACTTCTAATCAGGGGCCCCGTCTACACCCATGGCAGTTCCAATTCTTCTTCTTCTTTTTTTTTTTTTTTTTTTAATTGTCTTAAATCTGTGGTGTTGAGTGGGAAAAGACGGCATGGAAGGCACATAATCTAATGCATGAATTAAAGTGATATTGTTTATTCATAAACAAAGTAAACGAGTACAAAGACATTACTACAAATTCATAAAAACTTGGTTACAAGATATTCATTAAGAATTAGGGTAATTATGTCCATACAAATACAAATGTGCCTTGCCGCTTCCTTTGATGGAACCCGGGGAAATGCAGACCATTGTGTTCCATTGTGTTCCCTGGTCCCCGCCCTCTGTACAGGTGTAGCACTGTGAAAGGCCTGCTGAATCTGGCATTTATGGATAATGTTGAACTTCTGGTAAAGGGAAATGGAATTAAAAACTGGCACGTGTATGGAGATGGGTGCCCACCATGAGCTCCGAGTCCCGGAGTGCCTGTTGGGGTCCGCGAGGCTTCCAGATCCGCACTGCTTGGGCGTTTGATGCCGCCTCTCCTGTCCGCTCAGGGGTTAACACTTAAAGAGACAGTCTAAATAATTTAAAGCCCTCCTGTGCAGCGTGCCGGGGAGCCTCACGCAGGATTCTTCTGCCTCAGTGTCTTTGGAAGTTATTCTATCTGACAAGTCTTCCATTCTTCTAAATATCCATCGCTTGGCGGCTCCCGTGTCCCGAGCGTTTCGTGTGAAGGCCTCGTCTGCTGGGTGCCCTCTTATCCCAGACGCAGCCGGCCTGCAATATTCATGAGATGATGAGAGAGCGAGTGAAGGGGCCACGCTGGACGGCTCAGGGAAACAAAAGAACACCCGGGAGAAGAGTCAATTTTTAAAAAGACTTAAAAAAAAATAAAAAATAATTGATCATCCAATTGAGATCAATAGATCATTCTGAGCTGAACTCCGGCATTAGCAAATATTGCCTAGGTGAGACTTCCTTTAATAGACCGCTCACTGCTGCCCTCTCTCCTTGTGTTAGGGGACCGGTCTTGTCTCCGCCCCCTTCTGTAGTTTTAGCAGAGTGTAGTGGGTGGAGCCTGCTGAGCCCATAGCTTTGCTCACTCTCCTTGTGCATGGTGACTGGTCTGATCTCCACCCCCTCATGTAGTAGGTAGAGCCTGTTGGGCCCCTCCCACAGCTCTGCTCTCTCTCCTTGTGAATGGTGACTGGTCTAGTCTCTGTCCCCTCCTGTAGTTTTCTGTAGTGGGTGGAGCCAACTGGGCCCCTCCCACAGCTCGGCTCTCTCTCCTTGTGAATGGTGACTGGTCTAGTCTCCGCCCCCTCCTTTAGTTTTCTGTAGTGGGTGGAGCCAACTGGGCCCCTCCCACAGCTCTGCTCTCTCTCCTTGTGAATGGTGACTGGTCTAGTCTCTGTCCCCTCCTGTAGTTTTCTGTAGTGGGTGGAGTCAACTGGGCCCCTCCCACAGCTCGGCTCTCTCTCCTTGTGCATGGTGACTGGTCTAGTCTCCGCCCCCTCCTTTAGTTTTCTGTAGTGGGTGGAGCCAACTGGGCCCCTCCCACAGCTCTGCTCTCTCTCCTTGTGCAGGGTGACTGGTCTAGTCTCCGCCCCTCCTGTAGTTTTCTGTAGTGGGTGGGGCCAACTGGGCCCCTCCCACAGCTCTGCTCTCTCTCCTTGTGCAGGGGGACTGGTCTAGTCTCCACCCCCTCCTGCAGTTTTCTGTAGTGGGTGGAGCCAGCTGGGCCCCTCCCACAGCTCTACACTCTCTCCTTGTGTGGGGGACTGGTCCTGTCTCCGTCCCCCTCCTGTAGTTTTCTGTAGTGGGCGGAGCCTGCTGTTTCCCCTCCCACACCTCTGCTTAGGCTATGTACAGCACAGTGATGATGTCACATCTACATTTACAAGGTAATATCTGGGTTTGCAAAGTCATTTGCCTGGAGTGTAGCTTTAAAAAAGTTTATTTTTTCTTTCTGTTTTATGGAGTGGGGGATGGTATTACTCTGTGCTGGGTTGTATCACTGTGTCCCTGCCAGTGTGATTGACCTTCACTTCCTGTCCTGGGGACACACCACAAAGTTAAAGGAAATTTATCCAAAATGAGGGGAAAAAAATGTCATGTGATTCAATTATCTCATGAGAGATTTTTAGGTGAAGTGAGCCCCCTCTTAGCTCTCACAAGTGTGCCTATTGGAGAATGTCATCACTGTATTATTATGATGTCATCACTGGATTAATATGATGTCATCACTGGGTCTCTGTGCTTCTCTAGGCAATGCAGGCAGATCATGGCTGGTGGGAGGGGCCGGCAGGGGGCTGTCCATAGCTTTCTGAAAACATCCCAGCCCCCGGCCTCACCACCACTCTGAGGAGTCCTCAGTGCAAGCAGTGGGAGGAGTTATGCAAATATCAAACTGCATTGATAGGTGAAGGAGGAGTCTGGAGGAGGGGCCGTTCCTAGGCAAGCTGCAGGCAGGTAACGCCAACATGTGATTCTGAGCCTCCATGATTGGAAGAACTGAAATCCAATGAAGGAAAGGGGCAAAGAAAGGACAATCAAGCTGGGGAGGAAAGTGCTAAATGATGCTGGATGTCCTCCAGCCAGGAAATGAGACGGGGCTCTATCTGACTTGCTGCAGCTTCTAAAGCTCACAGTGTGCAGTGAAATTGGAGGAAGTCATTTCAGTCCAGTAGAGGAGGCGGTACACCTGTGCGAGACTGAAGGGCGGGGGAGGTGCGATTCCATGTCACACGCATGGCGGATTTTGTATCCGTCCGATCCTCCCATATAATCCCTGTGTGCGTCCCGGGTGCCCCCCCCTGGCTTAGTGTGACACCAGCTGGAATCCTCCTATTCAATGGCAGGAGGCCGGCTGTGTCTACGCAGCACAATTCCACGGGCCATGAATGGGGGGCGCCGGACGCCTGTCCTCACCGCTGACGAAATCTCCGTCCCCCCCTAATCCTTTAAGCTCCGGATAGATGGCTATCTTTGGCGATGACCCGTGTCACCGGAGTGCCCCGAGGTCACCGGGGTCACCGGCGGAGGAATGCCGCGCCTGAAAATGAAAGTGTGCGTCAGCGCCTCCCGAAGGATAGACACAGGAAAAATATTCATCTATCAAAGGCAAATGTATCTCATTGCGTGTTACATACAATGTAACAGACGGGCTGTTCATTATGAGGGGTTCCCACCATCCCTGTGCTGAGTTCCCGGGTCTGTACACCCGCTGTGCCCATTATGAGGGGTTCCCACCATCCCTGTGCTGAGTTCCCGTGTCTGCACACCCGCTGTGCCCATTATGAGGAGTTCCCACCATCCCTGTGCTGAGTTCCCGGGTCTATACACCCGCTGTGCCCATTATGAGGGGTTCCCACCATCCCTGTGCTGAGTTCCCAGGTCTGTACACCCGCTGTGCCCATTATGAGGGGTTCCCACCATCCCTGTGCTGAGTTCCCGGGTCTATACACCCGCTGTGCCCATTATGAGGGGTTTCCACCATCCCTGTGCTGAGTTCCCGGGTCTGTACACCCGCTGTGCCCATTATGAGGGGTTCCCACCATCCCTGTGCTGAGTTCCCAGGTCTGTACACCCGCTGTGCCCATTATGAGGGGTTCCCACCATCCCTGTGCTGAGTTCCCGTGTCTGTACACCCGCTGTGCCCATTATGAGGGGTTCCCACCATCCCTGTGCTGAGTTCCCGTGTCTGTACACCCGCTGTGCCCATTATGAGGGGTTCCCACCATCCCTGTGCTGAGTTCCCGGGTCTGTACACCCGCTGTGCCCATTATGAGGGGTTCCCACCATCCCTGTGCCGAGTTCCCGGGTCTGTACACCCGCTGTGCCCATTATGAGGGGTTCCCACCATCCCTGTGCTGAGTTCCTGGGTCTGTACACCCGCTGTGCCCATTATGAGGGGTTCCCACCATCCCTGTGCCGAGTTCCCGGGTCTGTACACCCGCTGTGCCCATTATGAGGGGTTCCCACCATCCCTGTGCTGAGTTCCCGGGTCTGTACACCCGCTGTGCCCATTATGAGGGATTCCCACCATCCCTGTGCTGAGTTCCCGGGTCTGTACACCCGCTGTGCCCATTATATGGGGTTCCCACCATCCCTGTGCTGAGTTCCCGGGTCTGTACACCCGCTGTGCTCATTATGAGGGGTTCCCACCATCCCTGTGCTGACTTCCCGGGTCTGTACACCCGCTGTGCCCATTATGAGGGGTTCCCACCATCCCTGTGCTGAGTTCCCGGGTCTGTACACCCGCTGTGCTCATTATGAGGGGTTCCCACCATCCCTGTGCTGAGTTCCTGGGTCTGTACACCCACTGTGCCCATTATGAGGGGTTCCCACCATCCCTGTGCTGAGTTCCCGGGTCTGTACACCCGCTGTCCCCATTATGAGGGGTTCCCACCATCCCTGTGCTTAGTGCCTGGGTCTGTGCCCATTATGAGGGGGAAGTAATTGGCGGCAGAGCTGTCTTTGTCCTGTGCAGTCACCGTTGGCCGTCTGGCGGGGTCAGGTGACTCCTGGCTGCACCTATATTTACTCGGCAGATATCTCATTCTCCAGACTGCCGTGGGCAGAGATCAGACGTCTGGTCCTTCCGCTGCCCATAATAAAACTGTATGTGTGCCACTGCCCAGACCTATAAAAGGCTGTGGCTTAAAGTGACCCTGTCATGAGAAAAGGATGGCGGCCGCCATTCCTCCGAACCCAATACTTATACAGTCAGTAAAGTCATCAATTCTTATTTTCATACTGAAGCCCTTCTATCACAATGACGGCCAGAGAAATGGGAGCCACAATGCTGTCATTGCCACATGTTTCAGGCACTGGGATCCACAATCCTTACCCCAGTGCGGTTAGCCTCATACAGACAGTACTTTGGTCTCTCCTCTCTTAGCGGATGAGTTGATTGGTCCAGCTCGCTGGAAAATCGCCAGTATGATAATGAGCCCCTCCCACTTTTCTTTCCCAAGGACTCCAGGATGGTCTGATCGTCCACCAATATCGATTGAAGTTGTTGGGTGTTCCCTGCTGTAAACCAGATGTTCATCTGCAGCCCCATGTTTGTCATGTATAGAAGGATAAACAAAGTATCAATCAGAGATCGAATGTTACAAACGGTCCTTCACTTGAAAACAATCATTCGATGCAGCAAAATCCTTCATTTACATCCAAGACAAACTATTTGTTTGCAAAAAAATAAAAAATTTCTTAATGTAACCGCCCTAAATTCCTGGGAAAATCTGAATCAAAACCATTGTATCAAATAATTATATTGTAAAACCCCATATGACCCAATTACCCCCCCCCCCTCCGTACAGGGCTCTCCCTTTTCCTCAGTGCCGGCTTCCCCCTGTTCCCCCGGTACCGAGTTGTCCCCCTTTCCCCCTTTTTAAAACCATTGTATCAAATAATTATATTGTAAAACCCCCATGACCCAATTACCCACCCCCAGTACAGGGCTCTCCCTTTCCCCTCGTTGCCCCCCGCTTTCCTCCGGTGTCGAGTTGCCCCCCGCTTTCCTCCGGTGCCGAGTTGCCCCCCGCTTTCCTCCGGTGCCGAGTTGCCCCCCGCTTTCCTCCGGTGCCGAGTTGCCCCCCGCTTTCCTCCGGTGTCGAGTTGCCCCCGCTTTCCTCCGCTGCCGAGTTGCTCCCCCGGTGCCGAGTTGCTCCCCCGGTGCCGAGTTGCTCCCCCGGTGCCGAGTTGCTCCCCCGGTGCCGAGTTGCTCCCCCGGTGCCGAGTTGGCCCCCCTTTCCCCCGGTGCGCCGAGTTGGCCCCCCTTTCCCCCGGTGCGCCGAGTTGGCCCCCCTTTCCCCCGGTGCGCCGAGTTGGCCCCCCTTTCCCCCGGTGCGCCGAGTTGGCCCCCCGTTCCCCCGGTGCGCCGAGTTGGCCCCCCGTTCCCCCGGTGCGCCGAGTTGGCCCTCTCTTCCTCCAGTACAGGCACTGCTGAGAAGTTCCAACCCATCTCCTTTTCCTGATGCCGTTTTTTTTTTTTTTTTTTTTTAATTATCTCTATTACGGCTATAAGAGGATCGGCATTACCCACAATGCACGGCGGTCTGCGGCGGACAGGCTGAGGGTCCGGACGCTGTTCTCTCCTGCCGTAGAGCCACTTCATTGCAATTAATGTGGCTCCTTGTGGCATCTTGTAGCCTCTCATGGTGAGACCATCGGCTCAGCGCGTTTTGTAGTGCGGCCTGTAAATGGCGAGATTTCTCTTCTTCTTTTTTCTGTGATCTTTTTGTAACGATCGTAAAACTTCAGAAAACAGGAAATGTAAGAGAATTGAGAATTTTCTCTAGAAAAAAAAAAAATGTGGCTGAGTCAGAATCGGAGAGCTTATTTATTACAAGCGTCTATCTACCGCCAACGATTTACACAGCGCTGTACAGTCCTTGCACCTAGGAGCTTACAATCTAATGTCTCTATCCCATCGAACCTACCAACATGTCTTTGTAATGCTGGTGGAAACCCATCGGAGTACAGGGAGGACATGCATACTCCATGCAGATGGTGTCCTGGCTGGGATGTGAGCGGAGGACCTCGGTGCTGCAAGGCAAGACTTGGAGGTTCCGGCTCTTTCCTGCTCTGTCCAAAAAAATAAAGTTCTGGCTGGAGTTGGGCTTTGACGCCAAACTCAATGCAGATGTACACTTCTGCATTTGGATCGCTCTTCAGAGGCATTTTATTGCCCCACCTCCCAGCCCTTATTTGAATACGCCCTTAGACCCCTTTCACACTGGGGCGTTTTTCAGGCGTTTTTCATGCGCTTTAGCGTTAAAAAAAGCGCCTGAAAGAAGCTGCAACTGCAATCCCAATGTAAAAGCCCGAGTGCTTTCACACCAAGGCGCTGCGCTGGCAGAGCGTCAAAAAAAAGTCCTGCAAGTAGCTTCTTTGCAGCGCTTTTGGAGCGGTAAATACAACGCTCCTAAAACGCCCCTTCCCATTGAAATCAATGGGAAGCGCTTGTAAAACGCCCGAAAAACGCTATTGGCAGCAGCGTTTTGTGGGCGCTTTTAACCCTTTATTTGGCCACTAGCAGGGGTTAAAAGCGCCCCATTAACGCTCAAAAAACGCTGGTAAAGCGCTGCTAGTTTAAGCGGCGCTTTCCGAGCAATTTTCGGGCGCTGACATTTCACATTGGGACTGCAGATGAGGCTTCTTTCAAGCGCTTTACAGGCGCTTTTTTAACGCTAAAGCGCATGAAAAACTCTTGAAAAACGCCCCAGTGTGAAAGGGGTCTTAATCTCTTGGCAGGTGATCCTTAATGCCGAGCACATTTGTCTACCAGAATGTAAACCTCACTTTGCCAAGAAGGCGCGCCCTGCGTACTCCCGGCGCAGTTACTGGTGGCTAACGGAAAGCTTTCCGATCATGTGACCACTGTGGCAGCCAATTATGCCAGTCACATGACTTGTGGACACTCATTAATATTAGAAGAAAAGAGGTTTAATCTTAAACTACGTAGAGGGTTCTTTACTGTAAGAGCGGTTAGGATGTGGAATTCCCTTCCACAGGCGGTGGTCTCAGCGGGGGGGGCATCGATAGTTTCAAAAAACGATTACATAAGCACCTGAATGACCGCAACATACAGAGATATACAATGTAATACTGACATATAATCACACACAGAGGTTGGACTTGATGGACTTGTGTCTTTTTTTTTCAACCTCATCTACTATATAACTATGAGCATAAACCCCGCCTCCCGGCATCGGAAACCCCCTAAAGGACCGGCGGGTGCCGGCATCACGGAGACTAAATAATTAATGTAACAATTAATACATCAGTAACTCTTAAATAGAAGCAGCGTAAGTACCTGAAAGATGACCTCATCGCTGTGCTGCTTCTCCTTTCACTGTCCAGTCACAGGTTGGGGGCTCGTCCGGGATGAAGTGGGCTCAGAGGATTGAACGATGTGACCTCTAATGGCAGAAAAAAAAAGTGCTATGGGGGGGGGGGGGGGGGGGGGCAGGATCTTTGTATTGAAGGTGATTATTGCAGCAAAAGCTAGTTTTGTTGTTTTTTTTTTTTTTTTTTCTTTTTAATGGGACTTTAATTTCTTTCACTTGGCTGGAGTTCTGCTTTTAATATTAAAAATATGAAACGATAAGAATTTCTTTAACTGGTAAGATTTCCACTTTTAACCGCAGTATGTATTGCCAGAAGGCGATGACGGCCAATTCCCCCCCCCCCCCCCCTCCGGGAGAGCTGGCAGCAGGACCGGGCATCACTTGTCATGGCGTCTTCCTGTTATCGGGGGTGGAGTTTTTGGGGTGGAATAGGAGGGCTGCCTTTAAGGACAAAAATAACGCGGTTCTGTAATAATAATAATTATTACATCATTAACTCTATTAAATAGAAGCAGCAGAAGTACCTGAACATGACCAGTGGGCTTCCTGTACAGCAGAGCTCAGACAGGGAGAAGTGGAAGCAGTGTAAAGAGCCGTTTAGTTGACATGCTGATAGGAGGAGACAGCAGAGTGACGAGCTCATCACTGTGTCTGCGTCTCCTTTTTATGATCCAATCACAGGTTGGGGGCTGGTCCGGGATGAAGTTGGATCAGAAGAAGTAGATTGAATGATGTGGTCTATCAGACACCTAGTGGCAGAAAAAAGTACTGTCTCTGGATTGAAGGTGACTATTGCAGCATATTTAATCTTTTTTAATGGGCCTTTTATTTCTATCTTGTTTTTGGCCGGAGTTGTTCTTTTAATATTTTAAAATCTGAAACGAGAAGAATGAGAATTTCTTGTTATGGAAAATCTTAATTTTTTTTTTTTTATTCTGCTTTCTGTATCTCTCCAGCTGGGGTGAGATTTTAACCCCTGCTGTGCTGCAGTATAAGAGGCAGGACTTGCCAGAAGGCAATCATGGCACACCCCCCCCCCCCCCCCACCCCGGAGAGCTGGCAGCAAGGAGCGGGCATGGCTTGGCATGGCGTCTTCCTGTTATCGGAGGATGAATTCCTGGGGGGGAGGGGGAGGAGGAGGACCGCCGCAGCTTCCCGCGATCCTGTATGTGTGTTTATCCTTCTGCTTATCATATTCACCCAATTATAGAGAACGCTCGCCGGATTTAAAGACGTCTAATCCCTCGAAGGCCGCTTACCCTTCTTAGCGCGCGCTTCGCTACACAAAATCTTTATTTAAAAAAAATGAATAATTTTGGAACAAAAAATAAATCCTTCGTTCGTTCTTCTGAAAACTTCAAAGTGGACGCGATAAACAGCAGTGTGATCGTCGTTCTTCACCTTTTATCATTTAGGAGCTTTCCCTGAGCTCCAGACCACTGACTGTGCCTAGGCCGAGATGTCATCTGTCTGCTGCAGGCAGGAGGAAGCATTTCCTCAGTCTCCCCTCCCCCAGTGATCAGGCTGTACATTGTAACTTTGTAGAAGGAGGAGGAGGCATTTCCTCAGTCTCCCCCCCCCCCCCCCCCCCCCTCAGTGATCAGGCTGTACATTGTAACTTTGTAGGAGGAGGAGGAGGCATTTCCTCAGTCTCCCCCCCCCCTCAGTGATCAGGCTGTACATTGTAACTTTGTAGAAGGAGGAGGAGTCATTTCCTCAGTCTCCCCTCCCCCAGTGATCAAGCTGTACATTGTAACTTTGTAGAAGGAGGAGGAGTCATTTCCTCAGTCTCCCCTCCCCCAGTGATCAGATTGTACATTGTAACTTTGTAGAAGGAGGAGTCGTCGTCTCCTCAGTCTCCCCTCCCCCAGTGATCAGATTGTACATTGTAACTTTGTAGAAGGAGGAGGAGTCATTTCCTCAGTCTCCTCCCCCAGTGAAGAGGTCAGTAGTATATAGTGCACAGTGCAGAGGTCAGTAGCATGTAAATCACAATGCAGAGGCCAGGCATGTGTAATGCACAGTGCAGAGGTCAAAGATCAGGAGGAAGTAATGCAGAGTCCAGAAATATGTAACATACTCCGAGGTAAGAAGTAGTTAAGGGAGAGTACAGAGGTCATGAGTAAATAATCGGAGTGCCAGCATCAGTAGCAGGTAAAGCGGGGTTCAGATGTAAGTAGTATGTATTTGTATTTGAGTGCAGGGGTCAGTAGTTTGTAGTGTAGAGGCCATTAGTAGCTAGTGCCAAGTGCAGAGGTCAGTAGTATGTAGTGCTGAGTGCATGGTCAGTAGTGTGTAACGCAGTGCATAGGTCAGTAGTGACGCAGAGTTCCCAGGTCAGTAGTATGTAATGCAAAGTGCAGAGGTCAGCAGTATTTTTAATGCACAGTGCAGAGGTCAGAAGAATGTAAAGCAGAATTCATAGGTCAGTAGTGTGTAATGCACAATGCAGAGGTCAGCAGTATGTAACGCAGAGTGCAGAGATCAGGCGTAAGTAATGGAGAGGCCTGAGGTATGCAACACCATGCTCAGAGGTAATTAGTAGTTGAGACAGAGTGCAGAGGTCAGGAGTAAATAGTCAGAGTGCAAGGGTCAGTAGTAGGTAAAGCAAGGTTCATATGTAGGTAGTATGTATGTAATTGTGTGCAGAGGTCAGTAGTTTTTAGTGCTGAGGCCAAAAATATGTAGTGGCAAGTGCAGGGGTCAGTAGTATGTAACACAGTACATATGTCAGTAGTATGTAACACAGTACATATGTCAGTAGTAAGTGACACAGAGTTTAAAGGTCAGTTGTATGTAATGTAAAGTCCAGGGGTCAGTAGTATTTAATGCACGGTGTAGAGGTCAGTAGTACTGTAACGCCATGCTCAGAGGTAGGTAATGGTTAAGACCGAGTGCAGAGGTAAAGGGTAAGTAATGCAGAGTGCAAGGGTCAGTAGTAGGTAAAGCAGGGTTCATATGTAAGTAGTATTTAGGTAATTGAGTGCAAAGGTCAGTAGTTTCTAATGCCAACTGCAAAGGTCAGTAGTATGTAGTGCTGGGTACAGGGATCCAGTAGTATGTAGTGCTGAGTACAGGGGCCCAGTAGTATGTAGTGCTGAGTACAGGGGCTCCAGTAGTATGTAGTGCTGAGTACACGGGCTCCAGTAGTAGGTAGTGCTGAGTACAGGGGCTCCAGTAGTAGGTAGTGCTGAGTACAGGGGCTCCAGTAGTAGGTAGTGCTGAGTACAGGGGCTCCAGTAGTAGGTAGTGCTGAGTACAGGGGCTCCAGTAGTAGGTAGTGCTGAGTACAGGGGCTCCAGTAGTAGGTAGTGCTGAGTACAGGGGCTCCAGTAGTATGTAGTGCTGAGCACAGGGGCTCCAGTAGTATGTAGTGCTGAGCACAGGGGCTCCAGTAGTATGTAGTGCTGAGCACAGGGGCTCCAGTAGTATGTAGTGCTGAGCACAGGGGCTCCAGTAGTATGTAGTGCTGAGCACAGGGGCTCCAGTAGTATGTAGTGCTGAGCACAGGGGCTCCAGTAGTATGTAGTGCTGAGCACAGGGGCTCCAGTAGTATGTAGTGCTGAGCACAGGGGCTCCAGTAGTATGTAGTGCTGAGCACAGGGGCTCCAGTAGTATGTAGTGCTGAGCACAGGGGCTCCAGTAGTATGTAGTGCTGAGCACAGGGGCTCCAGTAGTATGTAGTGCTGAGCACAGGGGCTCCAGTAGTATGTAGTGCTGAGCACAGGGGCTCCAGTAGTATGTAGTGCTGAGCACAGGGGCTCCAGTAGTATGTAGTGCTGAGCACAGGGGCTCCAGTAGTATGTAGTGCTGAGCACAGGGGCTCCAGTAGTATGTAGTGCTGAGCACAGGGGCTCCAGTAGTATGTAGTGCTGAGCACAGGGGCTCCAGTAGTATGTAGTGCTGAGCACAGGGGCTCCAGTAGTATGTAGTGCTGAGCACAGGGGCTCCAGTAGTATGTAGTGCTGAGCACAGGGGCTCCAGTAGTATGTAGTGCTGAGCACAGGGGCTCCAGTAGTATGTAGTGCTGAGCACAGGGGCTCCAGTAGTATGTAGTGCTGAGCACAGGGGCTCCAGTAGTATGTAGTGCTGAGCACAGGGGCTCCAGTAGTAGGTAGTGCTGAGCACAGGGGCTCCAGTAGTAGGTAGTGCTGAGCACAGGGGCTCCAGTAGTAGGTAGTGCTGAGCACAGGGGCTCCAGTAGTAGGTAGTGCTGAGCACAGGGGCTCCAGTAGTAGGTAGTGCTGAGCACAGGGGCTCCAGTAGTAGGTAGTGCTGAGCACAGGGGCTCCAGTAGTAGGTAGTGCTGAGCACAGGGGCTCCAGTAGTAGGTAGTGCTGAGCACAGGGGCTCCAGTAGTAGGTAGTGCTGAGCACAGGGGCTCCAGTAGTAGGTAGTGCTGAGCACAGGGGCTCCAGTAGTAGGTAGTGCTGAGCACAGGGGCTCCAGTAGTAGGTAGTGCTGAGCACAGGGGCTCCAGTAGTAGGTAGTGCTGAGCACAGGGGCTCCAGTAGTAGGTAGTGCTGAGCACAGGGGCTCCAGTAGTAGGTAGTGCTGAGCACAGGGGCTCCAGTAGTAGGTAGTGCTGAGCACAGGGGCTCCAGTAGTAGGTAGTGCTGAGCACAGGGGCTCCAGTAGTAGGTAGTGCTGAGCACAGGGGCTCCAGTAGTATGTAGTGCTGAGCACAGGGGCTCCAGTAGTATGTAGTGCTGAGCACAGGGGCTCCAGTAGTATGTAGTGCTGAGCACAGGGGCTCCAGTAGTATGTAGTGCTGAGCACAGGGGCTCCAGTAGTATGTAGTGCTGAGCACAGGGGCTCCAGTAGTATGTAGTGCTGAGCACAGGGGCTCCAGTAGTATGTAGTGCTGAGCACAGGGGCTCCAGTAGTATGTAGTGCTGAGCACAGGGGCTCCAGTAGTATGTAGTGCTGAGCACAGGGGCTCCAGTAGTATGTAGTGCTGAGCACAGGGGCTCCAGTAGTATGTAGTGCTGAGCACAGGGGCTCCAGTAGTATGTAGTGCTGAGCACAGGGGCTCCAGTAGTATGTAGTGCTGAGCACAGGGGCTCCAGTAGTATGTAGTGCTGAGCACAGGGGCTCCAGTAGTATGTAGTGCTGAGCACAGGGGCTCCAGTAGTATGTAGTGCTGAGCACAGGGGCTCCAGTAGTATGTAGTGCTGAGCACAGGGGCTCCAGTAGTATGTAGTGCTGAGCACAGGGGCTCCAGTAGTATGTAGTGCTGAGCACAGGGGCTCCAGTAGTATGTAGTGCTGAGCACAGGGGCTCCAGTAGTATGTAGTGCTGAGCACAGGGGCTCCAGTAGTATGTAGTGCTGAGCACAGGGGCTCCAGTAGTATGTAGTGCTGAGCACAGGGGCTCCAGTAGTATGTAGTGCTGAGCACAGGGGCTCCAGTAGTATGTAGTGCTGAGCACAGGGGCTCCAGTAGGTTGTGTTTGGGTATTTGGGGCTGTTTGTCGCTCTCACGTCTTTCTCTTTAATGAATTTTCTTTTCTCCTGCAGCCTCCGGTGTCTGAGCAGAGCAGCCTCAGTTCCTCGCCCTCCTCCCCGCAGACAGATGGAGGACAGAGCTTTGTACAGGAACACTTCCAGGCTCAGTACAGGTGAGGAGTAATTAGAGGAGTGCGACGTCACTCTGCGGGGTTCTGCCTTAACCCTCCGCACACTGCCCTGCGTCTTTTACATGTTTCCAGCATTTGCATTAAAACATTGATTCAAATATCCTGCAATACGTGTTCAGGCTGGACAAGTGCGTCACAGTGATCCCTCCCCCTTCCATCCAACCAATCCCTACTCTACTGTGCAAGACGCCAAATACTACACTTTGATGGACACATAGTGCCAATACGGGTCAGACAGACATGGGGGGGAGGAGTAGATGGTTTTTATTGATAAGCAGGTATTTTTATTTGTGGGAGGAAATTTATTTGTTACTACTGACCTCTGCACATTGTATTACATACTACTGACCTCTGCACATTGTACTACATACTACTGACCTCTGCACATTGTATTACATACTACTGACCTCTGAACCCTGTGTCACTACTGACCGATGTACTCTGTTACATACGACCAACGCTGCACTCAATTACATACATACTACTGACCCTTTTCACTCTGCATTGCTTACTCCTGATCTCTGCACTCTGACTTAACTAGTGCTTACCCCTGAGCATGGTGTTACATAGTCTGAGCTCATTACTTGCTACTGACCCCTGCACTGTTACTTACTCCTGACCTCTGCACTCTGTTTTAACATACTACTGACACCGGTAGTGTGCACTACACTTCTGGCTTCCGCATTCTGTATTACATACTACTAACCCTTGAATTTTACTTTACATACTACTGACCTCTGCATTGTTACTCCTGACCTCTGAACTCTGTGTTATATACTACTGATTCTGCAATGTGCATTATTTACTCCTGACCCCTGCTATCTGTGTTGCCTGCTATTGACCCATGCACTATGCGTTACCTACTCCTAATCTCTACGCTGTACATTACTTACTCCTGACCCTTGCACTCTATGTTACATATTACAGATCGCTGAAGTCTTACTTCTGACCCCTGTACTCTGTGTTACTCCTTATCTTTGGACCCAGCATTACATACCACTGACCTCTGCATTCTGCTTTACACCTAACTCCTTCACTCATTATTACTTACTCCTGAACTTTGCACTGTGCGTTACTTACTCCTGACCTTTGCATTCTTCATAACTTCTGACTCCCGCACTCTGCCTTTCTTTCTCTTGATCTCGGCACTCTTCATTACATAATACTGACCCTTGCATTCTGCGCTACTCCTAACCCCTGTACTCTGTGTTACTCCTTAACTCTAGCCCAAGCAATACATACTACTGACCTCTACATTCTACTTTACTCCTAACTCCTTCACTCTGTTACATACTCCTGACCTCTGCGCTCTACATTACATACTCCTGACCTCTGCGCTCTACATTACATACTCCTGACCTCTGCGCTCTACGTTACATACTCCTGACCTCTGCGCTCTACGTTACATACTCCTGACCTCTGCGCTCTACGTTACATACTCCTGACCTCTACGTTACATACTCCTGACCTCTGCGCTCTATGTTACATACTCCTGACCTCTACGTTACATACTCCTGACATCTGCGCTCTACGTTACATACTCCTTTACCACTGACAGGGGAGCTTACAATGATCAGCTTTTATTCATGTAAATCCTTCATCCAAAAAAAAAATTTTTTTAACTGATTATAAAGTGTGAGCTGGAGTGTTGCTTTAATTTGTTAGTATAAAAAATCTGCTGTTCAAAGGTGCCCCCTGTGCTCCTTCATCCAGAGTGGGGGGGGGAGGGGGGGGCTATAATACAGGAGGTGTGTAACTGACCAGATCATCGGGTGAAAACAGAGGGGATAAGGGCTAAAAAAAGACGAATGCAGCCGCCACGTCTATTGATTGGTAAACTGCAGTGTGTTCCATTTTTGGGTTTGGGGTTTTTACGGCTTTTGATCGGGAAGTTGAGTTGGTCTTTTGGGAACTTTGAGGATGAATTGCTGCGCAGTGCAAGTAGCTGGACAGGTCGGGGGGTGTGGCTTATTATAAATCTCTTTTATTGATGGTAACAATGTAACTTTCTCCTCCATCGTGGGGGATGGGAGGTTGCGGGATAATAACAGTTGGGAAAGGAAGATGTTTGCAGGCCGGGGGCAGATCTGGATCCCCAGAGACGGGACAACGCGGTGACTCAGATCTTCACCGGTCCTGGCGGGGGGCCACACCGCTATAATTACCACCAGACACCTCGTCTGCCTCCGCGGCTCCGCCCCCTCTAAGTATAGGGCTGGCTGCTTTTGTCTTCTCTTCATATTTTACCATTCTTGTGTTCAGCAATAACACAATTGTGTAGGGAACGTCTAGAAAACCCCAAGAGAGGAAGAGGGAGGTTGCAGCAGGCAATGCACTCTATGAAAGACCTTTTTGGATTTCTGTCTGTGCCCCTGTGGGGAAGATTGCCCCATCATTGGTGTCAGTGGGAGGAATACTGCCCCATCATTGGTGTCAGTGGGAGGAATAGTGCCCCATCATTGGTGTCAGTGGAATGAATAGTGCCCCGTCATTGGTGTCAGTGGGAGGAATAGTGCCCCATCATTGGTGTCAGTGGAATGAATAGTGCCCCGTCATTGGTGTCAGTGGGAGGAATAGTGCCCCATCATTGGTGTCAGTGGAATGAATAGTGCCCCGTCATTGGTGTCAGTGGGAGGAATAGTGCCCCGTCATTGGTGTCAGTGGGAGGAATAGTGCCCCATCATTGGTGTCAGTGGGAGGAATAGTGCCCCATCATTGGTGTCAGTGGGAGGAATAGTGCCCCGTCATTGGTGTCAGTGGGAGGAATAGTGCCCCGTCATTGGTGTCAGTGGGAGGAATAGTGCCCCATCATTGGTATCAGAGGAGGGAATAGTGCCCCATCATTGGTGTCAGTGGGAGGAATAGTGCCCCATCATTGGTATCAGAGGAGGGAATAGTGCCCCATCATTGGTGTCAGTGGGAGGAATAGTGCCCCATCATTGGTGTCAGTGGGAGGAATAGTGCCCCATCATTGGTATCAGAGGAGGGAATAGTGCCCCATCATTGGTATCAGTGGGAGGAATAGTGCCCCGTCATTGGTGTCAGTGGGAGGAATAGTGCCCCGTCATTGGTGTCAGTGGGAGGAATAGTGCCCTGTCATTGGTGTCGGTGGGAGGAATAGTGCCCCATCATTGGTGTCGGTGGGAGGAATAGTGCCCCATCATTGGTGTCAGTGGGAGGAATAGTGCCCCATCATTGGTGTCAGTGGGAGGAATAGTGCCCCATCATTGGTGTCAGTGGGAGGAATAGTGCCCCATCATTGGTGTCAGTGGGAGGAATAGTGCCCTGTCATTGGTGTCAGTGGGAGGAATAGTGCCCCGTCATTGGTGTCAGTGGGAGGAATAGTGCCCCATCATTGGTGTCAGTGGGAGGGATAGTGCCCCATGATTGGTGTCAGTGGGAGGAATAGTGCCCCATGATTGGTGTCAGTGGGAGGAATAGTGCCCCATGATTGGTGTCAGTGGGAGGGATAGTGCCCCATGATTGGTGTCGGTGGGAGGAATAGTGCCCCCCCAGGTTGAAAAAGTGGAAATGTGTCATGTTCCTTTTTATATTGTCTCATTGCAGATCGTCGCTCACCTGTCCGCACTGCCACAAGCAGAGTGACACGTTCGACCCTTTCCTCTGCATCTCCCTGCCCATCCCCCTGCGACAGACCAGGTAAGATGTGCGATATTCCAGAGGAAGGATTTAAAGCAGAACTCCGGGATGAGTAAATATTTTCTAAGGGCCGGTTCACACCACATGCAGTCCAGTGTATTTTTTTTTTTCTGCATTAAAAGCGCATGGATAGTAGGTTATATGGTCTCCAATAGCATATTCTAGTGGATGTGCAGAACAATCCTAATAGCAAAAAAGGTGCTGCAATGGGGGCGACAGCCACGCCTCTCTTCATACCTTTTACTAGATTAAAGCTAATTAAACTTTCAGTATAAATAATCTAATTCTAGTCCAGATGTATCAAAGCAAAAGTGGGTAAAAGTTTTATAGGACATTTTCTTTAGAAAGCTGCCCCTGTCAGCAGTGCAAAAGCAGTGGCGGGGGGGTCGGACTTCTGTAGAGAGACTCCACTGCTGCCAAGGGTCAGAGTATTCCAGTTTCAAAAAGAAAGTAGAACATGCTGCATTTTTCCTGCACTGGAATGCGGTAAAACACATCAAAAATGCTCTGGACCCCAGTACAGTGGAAAAAAAAACAGGAAAAAAGCATCAAAACGCTCCAGACGGCGCCAAAAACGCATTCAAAATGCACATGCAGAAACGCATCCGGAATGGATCTTAAGTGCGCTTTTGTAGTGTGAACCTGCCCTAAATCCATTCATCATGTGTCTCCTTCAGGCTCGGTTCATACTGATGTGATGCGGGGAACCACAGCGATTCCTGTGCGAGGTTCCCGCATCGCATCTAAATCGCAGGCAGTTCACACTGCTCTCTGCCAACCGTTGCGGTTGTCAGTGAAAAGTTAATGACACCCCCAAATCAGATTGCAGTGCGAACTGTAAAATCGGATGGAATTGGGTCTGAACATCCGATCCAATTCCAGTGTGGACAAAAAAAAGGTTCCTCCATTTTGGTGAAAATGCGATTTTTGCCATACAAACTGTATTTGCATCGCAAAGACATCTAATGTGATGTGCACAGCAACGCAGTGCGAATCGCATGCAATGTCTGCAATCGCATAAGTGTGAACCCAGCCTGAATCTCTGTGTGCTTTGTGTATTTCTCCCAGATCTGTGCAGTAATCCAGTGTGAGACTTCCTGTAATAAAGACCGCCCACTGCTGATCTCTCTCCTTGTGCAGGGGGACTGGTCTTGTCTCCGCCCCCCTCCTGTAGTTTTCTGCAGGCAGCCGGTAGTGGGTGGAGTTTTCTAGGCCCCGCCCACATTAGTGCTTTTTCTCCTTGTGCAGGGTGACTGGTCTTGTCCCCGCCCCCTCCTGTCGTTTTCTGCAGGCAGCCTGTAGTGGGTGGAGTTTTCTGGGCCCCTCCCACAGCTCTGATCTCTCTCCTTGTGCAGGGTGACTGGTCTTGTCTCCGCCCCCCTCCTGTAGTTTTCTGCAGGCAGCCGGTAGTGGGTGAAGTCTGCTGGGTCCCTCCTACAGCTCAGCTCTCTCTTGGTGCAGGGGGACTGGTCTTGTTTCCCCCCTTCTGTAGTTTTACATAGTGGGTGGAGCCTGCTGGGCCCCTCCCATAGCTCTGCTCTCTCTTTTTGTGCAGGGGGACTGGTTTTGTCTCCACCCCCTCCTGTAGTTTTCGGTAGTGGGTGGAGCCTTCTGGGCCCCTTGTGCAGGGTAACTGATCTTGTCTCCGCCCCCTCCTGTAATCTTCCATAGTGGGTGGAGCCTGCTGGGCCCCTCCCACAGCTCTGCTCTCTCTCCTTGTGCAGGGTGATTGTTCTCGTCTCCGCCCCACCTGTAGTTTTCAGTGGTGGGAGGAGCCTGCTGTGCCCCTCCCACAGCCCTGCTCTTTCTCTTACTTCATGACTCCATCTACAGGTTGACAGTCTTGTCTCTGCCCCCATTCTGTCGTTTTCTGAAGTGGGTGGAGCCTGCTGAGCCACTCCCACACCTCTGCTCTATGCACAGGCTATGTACAGCTCGGTGATGATGTCACAGCTACTTTTACAAGGTAATACCTGGGTTTGCAATGACATTTTGGCACAAACAAGGCAGATTTATATTGTTTGTAGCTACTGAGGAATATTATAAAATGAAAGCTTTGTGTCCGGAGTTCCTCTTTTAATAAGATGTTTGGTTGCCTCCCAGAATCCTTTACTTTCTTCTTTTCTATACAGCTCAGATTAAAGGGCTCCTCCGCTCAGACTGGAGATTTTTTTGTTGAGTAAAAACAGAAAGGAGCTTCAAAGGCATTCTAGAGATAAAGAAGAGCTGAAGTCGTAAAAAAAAAAAGGCGTTTTATCTTTGCTCTCCTGACATTGAGCAGAAAAGTTTTATTACTCACCAGGCCTTGAACTAACATTACAGTACTGCCGCAAAACGTGACCCATTCACGTGAATGGGGTCATACTGCAACCCAATTACTACCATATGTAATGCAGAGGGTTGGCATTTACAGGGTACAAACGGGTGATAAGGCAACACCTCTCCTCACTGCCTGTCAAACACCTCTGAAAAGTGATCTACCACAGGTCGCTTTTCAATAGGGCAGCAGGTCTGTTGCACATCTTAACAATTAAAATGTCAGCCTAGGGAGCATCTTATTCCTTTAGGCGAGGTTCACACGATTATTTAATATCTTGTATCCGCTGGGACCTGTTGGTTTATCTATTGCACATCGTAAACACTGGATGGCACAACAGAGCTAGCCAAAAACATGGCCACTGCCGGGGCTGCTAAGAAACTGTTAACCAATGAAGCTTTGCACACACAGTGGTGACATTGCACTCTGCTCCAAATGACCAGCAGGTCCCCTTTGTCCCCACTAATAGTAAAAAGGTGTTGCAATGGGGTTGACAGCCATGCCTTTCTTTCATATCTTTACTAGTCTAATTAAACTTTCCATTAAAATAAGTTTGTTAATATCTTTTTTTATTGGTTTTATATCACATGAGTAAAGAGATAGAAAATAGAGGATAGACACAAATCTCGGTCCCATGAGGTAGGTTACAATAACGTACATACAGAAAGAAGGTGACTTCTGCAAGTTAACACAAGTTATCCTCTCTACCAGCTAGGATACATTGGCATGTGAGTAATGCTGCCTATAGTACATATCTCTTGTTCAAGTCTCTCATATCGTTAGCACCCTTCTTTCCCGCAGACCATAAAAGGTCGGCGATCCGTGGGCCTTACCGAAGAGGAAAGGAGAAAAAGGAGTGAAGAGGGGGAAAGAGAAGAGATGGGGAGAAAGGGCAAGAGAGAAAGGAGAAGGGGGGGGGGGGTAGGAACGGGTTAGGAAAGAAAAGTGGGGAGAGCTGGGTCAAGGGAGGGAGAGTGGGGGGGCCAGGGGTGGGGCCACGGAGGGAGTGGGGAATGGGAAACGGTTATGGACATGGCCCCCAAAGCAGTTAGGTTCGCGGTGCTAGAGCTGATCCGATCCTAGCATTCACTAGTTTGACCCATGCCAAGGAGGGTTTTGCCCTCCTCAGAGTATTTAAAAAGATTCCAATGGGTCCAGGTTTTCTGATACATCTTGTGTCGGTTATTCGCAGTCATTATCAGATCTTCCATTCTATTCATTTCCTCCACTTTTTTCAACCAGAGTGTTATAGTAGGGGGGTTTTGCTGTTTCCAGAGTAAGGGATTACACGACTTGGCTGCATTCACCAAATGACGTAGGATGGCTTTTTTGTACCCATTCAAATAAGTTAACTCAATTCCAGCTGCGTCAAAGCAAAAGGACAAGGTTTTAGAGGCCTTATTTTTTTTTTTATTTTTTTTTTTTAGGAAGCAACAACAACTTAATAGAAAAGCCTGACAGCAGTGTGGAAGCAGTGGGGCCTCTCTGCAGAGGTCTGAAACCCCCCCCCCCCCCCCTCGGCCACTGTTTTTTGCGCCGCTTGGCTGGGGCAGCTTTCTAAAGAAAATGACCTATAAGACTTTGCACAATTTTGCTTTGATACATCTGGAATATAATTAGATTATTTACTCTGAAAGTTTAAGTAGGTTTTAATCTAGGAGAGGCATGGCTGTCACCCCCATTGCAGCACCTTTTTTGCTATTAGGGTTGTTATGCACATCCACTAGAATATGCCACTGGAAACCATATAACCTACTATCCATGCATTTTTGAAGCAGAAAAAAAAGACACTGGACGGTATGTGGTGTGAACTGGCCCTTAGACAACATTTACTCATCCCGCTAATTTAAACCAAGTTTCTTCTCTTAGATTGCAAGCTCTAATGAGCAGGACCCTCTGATTCCTCTTGTACTATATTGTAACTGTACTGTCTGCCCTCGTGTTGTAAAGTGCTTCACAAACTGTTGGCGATATATAAATCCTACAAATACAGGCTCACAAGGTAAACCCTATGTGCAAATAGCACTTGCAATATATCAGATATATAAACATATGATCAGTGCAATTAACCAAAAACTGTTAAACTATGTATAGGAACCCCAGAATGGATTCCTATATTAATTAACTTGATATATAATTTGATATATAAATCCTGTATAATTAGGCTTCAATCTAGTAGAGGTATCAGAAAGGAGAGGCATGGCTGTCACCCCCATTGTAGCACCCTTTTTCCATTGGGGTTGTTCTGCCCATTCTCTAGAGGGGCCTGCTGGTCATTTTGAGCTCAGTGCAATGCCACTGTGTATATGCATCTGTGGCAAAGCTGCTTGGGTCCTTCGCTTAGATAATTATCTTATTTAACTGAAAGTTTATTAGGCTTCAATCTGGTAAAGGTAGGGCAAAGAAGAGGCATTGCTATCACCCCCCCCCCCCCCCCCATTGTAGCACCCTTTTACTGTTAGGGTTGTTCTGCTCATTTAAAGTCAAAAGGGCCTGTTAGTCATTCAGAGCTGAGTGCAATGGCACCATGGATGTGTGGCAAAGCTTAAAACTGAGGGCCCAATTTGGCTCCAAAAGGATACACAACGGACCCTTTTTAAGTGAGAAATTGCAAAGGTTTAATATGTAGAAACGGCAAATATTAGTTTCATGAAAAACATTGCATGGTCCAAATCACACATCATTAGGCAGAAGTGTAAACCCTGAGCTGGAAACTTCCACCGACAAGCGTGCGTGCCCAGAATCGAGCGGGTGGGCGGCCTTAATTATTACAACAAAAAAAGAAAAGAAAATTATACGGGAGGGAGAGAGAGAGAAGGAAAAGATCTGATAATTATAGCTGGTGAGTGCTGATAATATCCTTAATGTTTATCTGACTCCCACTGCCAGTCCCGCCAAGCGGCACGGAGCCGGGAAGGGGTTAATCCTGGAGACCGCATAAGAAAAGCCTATGTGCTTCGCCTCGGTGTTATGTTTCTCACAGTCATTACGGCTCTGTAATTACTGTTTATGAAATATGCATTACTGTTTATTATGCGGCGTGTACTACACATCGCTTCGCGGAAACCGCGCTCCAAGATGCGCTCTCACACAGGTACTTCTTTGTTACTTGGCTGGTTATGAGAATTCATGTGCAATTAATGTGGACCCCTCAGTAATAAAATGCTCACATGTCGCAATATACAACAATAGGATACATTTAAAAAAAATCCAGCTCTTCTTCTTCTTTTTTTTTTTTATTTTTTTTTTTATTTTTTTATTTTTAATTTATATAAATAAATATAAAATGGCCATCCTTGAGCTCCCGTCAGTGACTTTGCCTAGGCTGAGGTGCTATCGCTCTGCTGCGCGCAGGAGGAAGCATTTCTTCTCCCTCAGCGATCAGACTGCAACGTCGTAACTTTTGTGGCAAAGATGAGAGGCAGCAGCAGGGGCTGACCTGCGTCAGTTGTTTTGTGAATAGACATGTGCACTGCCGAAAAACTTGTTTTTGTTTTCATTTTTTTTTTTTTCTTCATTTTTCAGGTCATTTTGTTATGATCGAAATTTTGAAAAGTCAGAAATTCGAGAATCCAAAAATTCTAAAATCCGAAAATAGGAAAGAGAACATTTTAAATATCTCACTAACTAACTAGCTAATAATGACAAACTAGCTAACTATTAAATTATGGGTATTGGAATTTCCTTTCAAATTCGGCTGTTAGTCAATGTAACGAATACGAATTTATCCGATGTTATGAATGTCGCATCTAAACAAATGAATTATTATTAATAGTAATAATAATAAAAAAAAACAAATATATATATATATATATATATATATAATATAAATTATTATTATTATTTTTTTTTATTCAGGATTTATATAGGTCCAACAGTTTATGCAGCGCTTTACAACATTATTCATTACGTTCCATTTGTTTTCAATGCAGCATTCGTTATTTCGGATAATGCTTGACGTTGGATAAATTCATATTCGTTACGTTCACCAACAGCCAAATTTGACAGGAAATTCCAATACCGATAATTTAATAGTTAGTAATGGTTAAGATTTTTTTAGTTGGTTATTTTAGAATTTTCGGATTTTAGCTCTTTTGAATTTTCGCTCTTTTGAATTTTTTCGCTCTTTTGAATTTTTTCGCTCTTTTGAATTTTTTCGCTCTTTTGAATTTTTTCGCTCTTTTGAATTTTTTCGCTCTTTTGAATTTTTTCGCTCTTTTGAATTTTTTCGCTCTTTTGAATTTTCGCTCTTTTGAATTTTTTCGTTCTTTTGCATTTTAGAATTTTCAAATATCTGAATTTCAGAATTTACAAATTTTTGAATATTTAAATTTCCATTTAGGATATTTCCGAATGAGGGTATTTGTCGAAATTCGGAAGGGTTGGGGTTGTCTGTTTGTGAACACCGTTGAGAACTTGCATAGGAAGCATTTCCAACTGCCTACCTTTTTTTTTTTTTTTTTTTCTTTTATCCTTTTTTCCAATCTCGGTTTTGCTGATTCCCTTCAGCCTCTTACAGTCGCTTCCTTTCTCCATGCACTCCCTCCAGTGTCAGCTGCACATCATTGCTGTGGAACGGTGTCAATGGTGGACTTTGCATGAGCAATGCGTGTCAGCGCAGCTGGTTGTATTCGCCGTCACGGTTGACAACGCAATTAAAAGCAAGGGACAGAGTGATGTCTCCCTATACCATAAAATTCCTCAACATCGACGGGGGTCACAAAATGTTTTAGCTTGAATGAAAATTGCAGAATTGAAGGTACATGGCAAGGCGATGGACTGCAGCAGGGGCTGATCTGTGTCAGACATTTGTGAACACAGCCAGGGACTGTACAGGCAGCAGGGTTTCCATGACTTTCTCGTCTCGGAGTCAAAATCTCACTCCAGGAAGTAGATGGTGAGTCTGGATGATGCCTGAACAAGCATGGCACCGTCCTTCTGAAGAAAAATAAATAAAAATAGCAGACGAGGGCATTGTCAGGGGACGTAGGGCAATCTCGAAATACCTTGAGGGGTTACACTGAAGCATTACTGAGCATGCTCTGATCAGCACGGTTTAACATTTCCCATGCTTTGCTATGTTCGCAGGGCCCTGAACGTCATTTTAGTATTCCAGTCTCAGCAGCAGCGCTTCCTGCGCATTGGCTTGGCCGTTCCTTTATTTGGTACTGTGGCAGCACTGCGGCAGATGGTGGCCGATCAGGGCAAGATACCCGCCGACCAGGTAAGTTTTCTCCTTGGACAACCACATAGAGTGTGATTTCTTCTTCTTCCTTCTTCCTTCTTCCTTCTTCCTTCTTCCTTCTTCCTTCTTCCTTCTTCCTTCTTCCTTCTTCCTTCTTTCTTCTTTCTTCTTTCTTCTTTCTTCTTTCTTCTTCACGTTTTCATGGGCTCCCATTACCCTATTGGTCCAGCCCACTTATGCACCTCCCCCCTCCTACCAACAAAGCAGCCACTCCCACTAAAAGCCTGATTTTTAGGGGCTGAAGTAAAGAATATTTTTTAGAGAGCTTCACAAATTCTTTGTCAATGTCGTATATAAAATTTTAGAATTTTGAGATCTAAACGAATTTTGTACAGTTGATTTATTCAGCTATTTGTTCTTTTTCAGGTCATCCTGGCCGAGGTTTACTCCAGCGGATTCCAAAGATCCTTCTCCGATGATGAAGACATGAACAGCGTAGCAGAAGGTGACCCAGTCTACGCCTTCCAAGTTCCCCTTGCCTTACCCAAGGCTCCTGGTTCTTGTAGGACCTCAGGTGGGTTTTCAATGCAGAAAGCTCTAGCTTCTGAAGATGGCACCAACATGGCAGCTTTGCCGGGCTCATGAACATGGGAATTTAGGCGTTTTTCATGGTAAATCCATAATGAGAAAAAATGCTAGGGCTGCCATTGATGCGCTTGTGAAAATACTAGTTCCCCTTCCATTACCCAAGGCTCCTGGTTCTTGTAGGACCTTGGGTGGGTTTCCAATGCAGAAATCCTTAGCTTTTGAAGATGGCACCAACAGGGCAGCTTGGCCAGGCTTATGAACATGGAGATTCAAGAGTTTTTCATGGTAACCTGTAAGGAAAAGAATACTTGGGCTGTCATTGTTGAACTCCTGAAAATATTAGTTCACCTTCAGTTACCCTCTTATATGACCTTAGGTAGTAGTAGGTTTCCAGTGCCGAAATGTCTAGCTTCTGAAGATGGTAGCTTGGCCTGGTGAACATGGAGATTCAAGACTTTTTCATGGTGCCTGTAATCAAAAAAATATTGGGGCTCTCATTGATGAACTCCTGAAAATGCTAGTTCCTCTTCTGTTACCCAAGGCTCCAGGTTCTTGTAGGACCTCAGGTGGGTTTTCAATGCAGAAAGCTCTAGCTTCTGAAGATGGCACCAACATGGCAGATTGACCGGGTTCATGAACATGAAGATTCAAGACTTTTTCATTGTAACCTGTAATGAAAAAAATATTGGGGCTCTCATTGATGAACTCCTGAAAATGCTAGTTCCTCTTCTCTTACCCAAGGCTCCAGGTTCTTGAAGAACCTCAGGTGGGTTTCCAATACTGAAATGTCTAGCCTCTGAAGATGGTATCAACATGGTAGCTTGGCTGGGCTCATGAACGTGGAGATTCAAGAGTTTTTCATGTTACCTGTAATGAGAAATATATTAGGGCTGTCATTAATGAACTCCTGAAAATACTAGTTCCCCTTCCGTTACCCGAGGCTCCTGGTTTTTGTAGGTGGGTTTCAAATTCTGAAATGTCTAACTTCTGAAGATGGCAACCTGGCCGGGCTCATGAATATGGATATTTATGATAACCTGTAATGAGAAAAATATTAGTGTGGTCATTGGTGAACACCTGAAAATACTAGTTCCTGTTCTGGATCTAGTAGGACCTCGGGTGGGTTTCCAATGTAAAAATGTCTAGCCTCTGAAGGTGGTTGGCCAAGCTCATGAACATAGAGATTCAAAACCATTTCATGTTACCTGTAATGAAAAAAATACTAACGAGGGCAATAAAAACTTAACGGAGGGCCTTACCCTTCCCCACATTTGTCCAAAAGTAAAAAAAAAAAAGTTTTGCCTTTTTACGTGCATTTTCACGCGTGCTTTTCTTTCCATTTGCAGGCTACCCCCACAGCCTTCCCTCTTCTCCCCGCAGCTTTGACGCAAATGCAACGAGGTTACCCGGAGGAGGATCCGTCTCCTCAGAGTTCCTGGCCTCCAGCTCGAAGCTTCTCCTGCTCCTGTGCAACCTGGATGGCACGGGTAAACCAGCCTCTAGGTAACTCGCTTCAATAAAAGCAACATTTCTTCAGACTAAACATTGTCCTCCATGATCTTTACAACTGGGACTCTTCACTGAGCATGTCTTTAACTTTTACAGGTTTGGCCCTCCGCTGGTCCTGAGGGAAGACAGGACAGTAAGTTGGGATCAGCTGCAGCAAAACATCCTGGCGAAGACCCATTACTTGATGAGGAGTGATGCACACTTGCCTGTAAGTACAATTTCGAATGGTTAATAGAATCATTTTGCTCAATTTTTAGACCAGGGATTCACTAAGAATGGACAAGAATGACTGTCCTTAAGGTACAGTGTCAAAGGGTCAATGGAAGCCTTAAGGCCGTCATTCTTGGTGCAGAAGATCCATCACTCTTGGACATTCTGCATTCTCCAAGCTTGCTAAGGAAAGCCCTGATCACCCTGAAGGTACCATGTAAAATGGTTAATGGAGACTTTTTAAGGTCCTCATCCATGAACCTTCTGCTCTTGCGTCAGATTAGTGACTCGCTAGGAAAGGACAAGGAGGACAGTCCTGAAGGTAAAATGTCCACTGGTTAATGAAAACTTTTTAAGATCATCTTCCTTGAACATTCTGCATACTTCACGTCAGTGACTAACAAAGCAGGGGCAAGGGGGACCATCCAGAAAGTACAATGTCAAATGGTAGTGGAAGCTTTAAGACCGCCATCCTTAAACCTCCTTGGATGGTTACTTAAAGAGGGATTCCACCAAAAAAAAATATTAAAAGCCAGTAGCTATAAATACTGCAGCTGCTGACTTTTAATAAATGGACACTCACCTGTCCCGGGTTCCAGCGATGCCGAGGCCGATCGATCGCTCGGCCCTCGGCTGCTGCGGCCACCATTCTAGGTGAGGGAATAAGGAAGTGAAGCGAATCTGCTTCACTTCCCGGTTGCCTACTGCGCATGCGCGAGCCGCGCCGCGCAATAGGAAATCTCTGCGCTGTCACTGGGACCCGTGTGTGTCCCAGCAGACAGCGCGGCAGGACAGGAAATGGCGTAGACTCCCACGGGAGTCTATGCCCGGAAGTGGGTGAAAATACCTGTCTTTGACAGGTATCTCCACCCCCCTCCCCCCTGAAAGGTGTCAATTGTGACACCGGAGGGGGGGAGGGATCCGATCAGCGGAGGTTCCACTTTAGGGTGGAATCCCGCTTTGAGACTAGAGACTCACTAGGAAAGGGCAAGGAGGACAATCCTGAAGGTATCTATTGATTGATGGAATTTTTATCAGGGTTTACTTCCTCTTTCATTCCCTGCAAAGGCAAAGCATAATGGATTACTATGCATCGCATCGTAGCCCATTATGTGTCACTTACCTGACACAGGAGCCAGCGAAGTCACCGCTGTCCCCTGTAGTCCGCCGCATCCATCTTGCTGGTGGCGTCTCGCAGCTCCGCCGCTGTCATTCGGCGAAGCCGCGATGATGTCACTCCCACGCATGCGCACGGGAGCCGACACGCGCAGCAGCTCCAATCTTGGAAATGCCGCGCTCAGTGCGCCTGCGCGACGCATGCGCCGTAGACAGCGGTGCCCGTTTTCGGGCAAATATCTCCTAAACCATATAGGTTTAGGAGATATTGCTTGGACCTACAGGTAATCCTTTAATCTAGGCTTATCTGTAGGTCAAAGTGGTTTGTAAGGGTTTACAACCACTTTTAAGGTCCTCATTCTTGAACCTTCCACATCCCGAGTCCGTGACTCGCTGAGAAAGGACGAGGAAGGATTACCATCTTAAATGTATAATGTTGAATCTTTTTTAAGGCCATCATCCTTGGAGCTTTTGCTTGGACTAGATCAGTGAATCACTAAGGAAGGACGAGGATGAGCATCCTGTAGGTATAATGTCAAATGGTTAATGGAAGCCTGAAGGCCATAATCCTTGGATCTTAATGCTTGCTCCAGATCACTGAGCTACTAAGACAGGTCAAGGCTGACCATCATGAATGAAATACTTGTATAGCGCACAATGCGAACGGAATCACCTCTAGGCGCTGGAGATACAATGTCAAAAAGTTCATGGAAGTTTTGAGGTCATCATCTTTTGGATCTTCTGCATGACTTGCTAAGGCTGCATTCACACTTGAGTGTTGCATCCGTGAGCGTTTTTGTACAGCGTTTTTTGAGTGTTGACATTTTTTATTCACCAATAAAGAAACATATCATCTGTTTCATCATCTGTTGCTATGTTTTTCAGCATTTTCTTCCACTTTGTATTTATTTTTTCCTCCTTCAGCATTTTGGAGCTTTGAGCTTCAAGCTACAAAATTCCGAGGTGTAAATGGGGCCTCAGAGCAAGGTTGGACCTTCAAAAACAAGTCCATTGCAGTTTCCATAACCTGACCTTTTATTGTAATCCTCTGCGGGTGATTTGCGGTCCACCTCTTGACCGCTCCCAGATGATTTGTTGGCTGCGCCATGACTCCTCCCACTGAGCTGCATTTATTTTTATTTATTTTTTAACCATAAAAGGCATCAGGGTGGCTGTCCTGATGATGACAACAGTGGACCATGCCGGGTTAATGCAGGGCCATCTTTAACGTGGGGCAAAAGGGGCAGCTGCCCCGGACCCAGTGATGTGTGCAGAAAGGGCCACTTGTAATCTTCATTTGAAGCCTGTCTTATTGGGAGTGCAATGGGAAGACGGGGTGTTGTCCCCCCTATTACAGGAAGTGCCCGAACAAGGACCTCCATGGCAGGATCACCAGGAATTATTTTAATAGAAGCTGCAGATTTCAGATTAAAAAAAAAAAAAAGTTAAAAATGAATTTCTGAGATGACATTTTGTTAAAGCTTCTATGAGATTTTAGTGGTTTGCTTTTGCTTTAAATGTACAAAATGTCTGCGGATCAGCGTGTAAAACTTGGTCCAAAAATAAAATTCCCGGTCGCCGTGACCACCTGCGTCGGCCGCTATAGACGTTTTGAATCCATTTTGCTGTGTTAGGCACTTGAAAGGCCGAGCCGCTCTCCTTTTATATTCTGAGCATGTTCCATGTGGTGGGAGAGCCGGGGTCAGCTTCACCGCGGGGATCTCAGTGCCGCAGCTGGAGGAGAGGACTCTCTGCGTAGGTTGAAGAGAGGCGGTGGAGGGGCACTGCCGATGAAAGGACAAAAAGAAAATCGTCTTATCGCTGATTTGGTGTCATTTCACAGGAATTTATTTTTACTCTTCATTTTCTCTCCGCAGAGTGGCGGCGTCCTCTTTCACATTCGTGTGGGGGCTCCGGACAGCAACTGCTACTTATCTGCCAAGGACGCTCGCCCGCTTCAGCACGCCGCCATCGACAGGTCTGTATATGTGATGCCGTTAACCCTTAAAAGGTGCACCTACCCGGGAACTCAGCACAGGGATGGTAGAAACCCCTCATAATGGGCACAGCGGGTGTACAGACCCAGGAACTCAGCACAGGGATGGTGGGAACCCCTCATAATTGGCACAGCGGGTGTACAGACCCAGGAACTCAGCACAGGGATGGTGGGAACCCCTCATAATGGGCACAGCGGGTGTACAGACCCGGGAACTCGGCACAGGGATGGTGGAAACCCCTCATAATGGGCACAGCGGGTGTACAGACCCGGGAACTCAGCACAGGGATGGTAGGAACCCCTCATAATGGGCCCAGCGGGTGTACAGACCCGGGAACTCAGCACAGGGATGGTGGGAACCCCTCATAATGGGCACAGCGGGTGTACAGACCCGGGAACTCGGCACAGGGATGGTGGGAACCCCTCATAATGGGCACAGCGGGTGTACAGACCCGGGAACTCAGCACAGGGATGGTGGGAAACCCTCATAGAGGGCACAGCGGGTGTACAGACCCGGGAACTCAGCACAGGGATGGTGGGAACCCCTCATAATGGGCACAGTGGGTGTACAGACCCGGGAACTCGGCACAGGGATGGTGGGAACCCCTCATAATGGGCACAGCGGGTGTACAGACCCGGGAACTCGGCACAGGGATGGTGGGAACCCCTCATAATGGGCACAGCGGGTGTACAGACCCGGGAACTCGGCACAGGGATGGTGGGAACCCCTCATAATGGGCACAGCGGGTGTACAGACCCGGGAACTCAGCACAGGGATGGTGGGAACCCCTCATAATGGGCACAGCGGGTGTACAGATGACTAGAAGCAGATGGGTGACTCCGCCTGCTTATGTCCACCTAAATGTATAGTGATAGTTTTAGGTGGAGTGCGCCTTTTTGCTGCAGTTATGCAAGTGGAATTTACAACAATGGTCGCCTTCCTTTGCAGGGCTCTGCAGCTCTGTGGAAGTGGGGGGCCGCCTCATGTCAAGCTGGCTGTGGAATGGGACTCCAAAACCAAAGAGAGGTACGTCCGACTTTTCATTTCTACAACTTCAGCCAAAACTTTTTTATTTTTCAGTTGTGGGTAAGTTGAGGGAAGGGTAGGGAGCTTTGTCAAATTTTTATTGCTGTGCATGGGTCTCTTTGGGAGATTCCCCCCCCCCCCCATCTTCTCTATGTGGATGGGATCACACGGAACTGGACATGTGGAGAAATCTCCCCACTTCCTGTTTAAGTTGTGTATATCAGGCAGAACAGGAAGTGAGGGGCGATCTCCCCACTATCTGTCTAATTGGTGCATATCAAGTAAAACAGGAAGCGAGGGGTAAATCTTCCCACATTTGGCACAAGGATGGAACGGGTAATGAGGGGAAATCTCCTCACTTCCTGTCTAATTTGCATATATCAGTCAGAACAGGAAATGAGGGGAGATCTCCCCACTTCTTAATTGGCACGTATGTTGCACAACAAGAAGTGAATGGCAAATCTCCCTACTTCCTGTCCAATTGGCATGTATCGGGCAGAACAAGAAGTAAGAAACATGGACAGGCCTGTAGACTCCTGGGAAGTATGACATCATTTCGGAGTTGTGCTTCAACATATATGTTTCTTGTAGACTTTTTGGGAACATCCAGGAGGAGGTGGTGAAGGATGACGAGTCGGTGAGGACACAGCAGTTGGACCACCAGCAGCAGAACTGCACGTTGGATGAGTGCTTCCAGCTCTATACTAAGGAGGAGCAGGTGAGTGCTGGCCGCCATGTTGTTATAAATGAAAGATTTCTCGTTGCTCTTTCTTTAGCTGCTCTTACAGTAAAAAATCCTTTTGTATTACACATCTTACCTGCTGTTTCAGCAAAGAACCCTCCTTGTAATGTACATTAAATGTTTTTTTTATAGTAACAATTTCCTTTCCATAGCTTTCACTTTCAGTACAAAAAAATATATATATATACTATTTTCTAACAGTCACTTATACAGTAAAAAACACTTTCCTATTAGAGCAAAAAAATAGTTTGACAACTCTTTTACAGTAAAGACCACCTTCTTATAAGAGAACACTACCACTGTTGGTATAAAAAATGCTTTCTATTCCTCAACCGTATAGTTCTTATAAATCTTTGTTATTATGTGGTTTATCTACTTTTCCACTAAAGATCCCCCTCTGTTCTACAACTACTTGATAGTAAAACCCTAATCTTTCCACCGCTCTTACAGGAAAGAATCCCTTCCTGTTAGGTCTTCTCTAATTTTTATTGGTTTCAACTTCTTTTTATTTTACCTTTCTGATGTAGTTGGCCCTTGACGATGCCTGGAGGTGCCCTCACTGCAAAGTATTACAGCAAGGAACGGTCAAGCTAAGCCTATGGACCATCCCGGACATCCTTATTATCCACCTTAAGAGGTTCCGGCAGGTGGGTGGGCGCAGGAATAAACTATCTACTTTGGTCAGGTTCCCTCTCTTGGGGATGGACATGGCGCCCCATGTGGTCAAGAGGGGCCAGGGATGCAAAGGTCCCTCAGGACAGTGGTCTTCGTGGAAGATGGACGGGGGTCCGACGGACGTCTTGTATGACCTGTACGCCGTGTGTAATCACCATGGGAGCTTGCAGGGCGGACACTACACAGGTGAGGAAATGTTCTGTGCGTTCTATATCTACATCATATAAATACCTCCAGGATCCCCTCCCCCTTCCACATAAATACTTCATTTCAGAGAAAGGAAAATGAGAGCTTCCTTTTTCTGGAAATTTTGGCAAAAGTCAGGAGAATTCAGCCAAACTTAATTCTGGTAGAATGCATTAGAGTAAACAAGGAAGGGTTATGGTTGGTTTTAAGGGTGCAGTGGGCTTTAAATGGCTCCTGAGGGTTACGGAACATCTGATCATTTATTCTGGATCTGTTCTTGTGCCAAAAATGCCCCCTCTGTAGCCTTATATAGTCTTTAAGTTACTTGGTGATATGCAATGGAGGAGGGGAGAAGGTCAAACTATGGAAGTGGGGTGACTATGATATGAAATAGGGGGGGATTACCATGCTATGGAGGAGGGCAGATGATCACTTGCACACAGGAGCAGTGGCGTAACTAGAACCTTCTGGGCCCCGATGCAGGAAACCATGAAGGGCCCCCCTGAACCCCAGCCAGGGCCCTTCCCTCCGAGTCCGGCGGTGGAACTCCAGGGCGTGGTCACAGGTATGACCTTTGTGAGCCCTGTAGTTCCACCACTGGTATCAGTAGTTTTTATTTATTTATTTTTTTTACATTTTTAGGTGCCCCTTTGGGGGACTGTCCCTAGGCAGGATTGGGTCCCTGTCCCCAGAAGAGATGAGGTCCCTTTCTCCAGGGCAGATGAAGTTACTGCCCCCAGGTGAGAAGGGGTCCCTGTCCCCGGGGGAGATGGGGGCCCCTGTCCCCACATGAGAAGGGGCCCCTGTCCCCAGGGGAGGTGGGGGTCCCTGTCCCCACGTGAGAAGGGGTCCCTGTCCCCAGGGGGATATGGAGGGGGTATGTAATAGTGTGTGCAGGCTGCTTATGCTGCTGCCGGCCATATGTAGAGGGGGCTGCATGGGCCCCCTGCATCACAGGGCCCAGTTGCGGTCCTGACTGCTGCACCCCCTATAGTTACGCCCCTGCACAGGAGAACAAAGACAAGTGTGTCTTGCCTACAGTCAAGCATGGTGGTGGGGGTGTCATGGTCCGGGGCTGCATGCGTGCTGGGGGGCTACAGATCATTGAGATGGAACCATGAATGCCAACATGTACTGTGACATACTGAAGCAGAGCATGATCCCCCTCTCTTTGGAGACTGGACCGCAGGGCAGTATTCCATAATGATGACCCCAAACACAAATCCATAGGTTGGACTTGATGGACTTTTGTCTTTTTTCAACCTCGCTCACTAAGTAACCTTCAAGACCACCACTGCCTTGCTAAAGAAGCTGAGGGTAAAGGTGATGGACTGGCCAAGCATGTCTCCAGACCTAAACCCTATTGAGCATCTGTGGGGCATCCTCAAATGGAAGGTGGAGGAGCGCAAGGTCTCCAACATCCACCAGCTCTGTGATGTCATCATGGAGGAGGGGAAGAGGACTCCAGTGGCAACCTGTGAAGCTCTGGTGACCTCCATTCCCAAGAGGGTGAAGGCAGTGCTGGAAAATAATGGCGGCCACACAAAATATTGACACTTTGGGCCCAATTTGGAGATTTTCACTTAGGGGTGTACTGACTTTTGTTGCCAGCGGTTTAGACATTAATGGCTGTGTGTTGAGTTATTTTGAGGGGACAGGAAATTTACACTGTTATACAAGCTGTACACTCACTACTTTACATTGTAGACAAGTGTCATTTCTTCAGTGTTGTCACATGAAAAGAGAGAAGAAAAGATTTACACAAATGTGAGGGGTGTACTTACTTCTGTGAGATACTGTATATTTCCTACCATGACCATGTTATGGAGGAGGAGCGATGACCATTTTGCGCAGGAGATACATTTCCTACCATGATATGGAGGAGGAGCAATGACCATTCTATGGTGGAAGGTGGGATGGCCTTAATATGGAGGAGGAGCAATGACCATTCTAAGGTGGCAGGTGGGATGGCCTTAATATGGAGGAGCAATGACCATTCTAAGGTGGCGGGTGGGATGGCCTTAATATGGAGGAGCAATGACCATTCTAAGGTGGCGGGTGGGATGGCCTTAATATGGAGGAGGAGCAATGACCATTCTAAGGTGGCGGGTGGGATGGCCTTAATTTGGAGGAGCAATGACCATTCTAAGGTAGCGGGTGGGATGGCCTTAATATGGAGGAGGAGCAATGACCATTCTAAGGTGGCGGGTGGGATGGCCTTAATATGGAGGAGGAGCAATGACCATTCTAAGGTGGCGGGTGGGATGGCCTTAATATGGAGGAGGGGGGTGGCTCTTCTATGAAGGAGAGTAGATGACCACGCACTAAAGAGCTATATTCCCTATGGCAGTTAATGCCCCCTCATTAGACTTATATAGACTTTATAATAGGGTTACCAAGAGTTACATGGTAATGATATGGTATGGAGGAGGGTAGATGACCACATACGGGAGCTAAATTTCCTATGGCAGTTAGTGCCTCCTCATTAGCCCTATATATTCTTTCTAATAGGGAGCTGCTGAAACTATAAAATATTTAGCGTCACTTGGTAATGATATGCTATCGAGAAGGCGAGAAAGGAGTGACCATGATATGGAGGAACGGGGGGCACAAGTGCCACCATGTGCCTACAGCAGTTATTATGCCCTCATGAGTCTTGTATAGCCTTTATAGTAGGACAACTAAGAGTTACTTGGTAATATGCTATAGAGGAAAGGGGCATGCCCATACTATGGAGGAGGGTAGATGATCACTTGGACACAGAAGCTACATTTCCTACCATGACTATAATATGTAGGAAGAGCGATGACCATGCTATGGTGAAAGGCAGGATGACCTTATTATGGAGGAGGGGGATGGCTCTGCTCTGAAGGAGAGTAGATGACCACACACTCGGGAACTATATTCCCTATGGCAGTTAAAACTCATTAGTCTTATGTGGCCTTTATAATAGTTTTACTAAGAGTTACTTGGTAATGGAATGCTATGGAGGAGGGGGTGGCCATACTATGGAGTAGGGGGTGGGGGGTGTGTGGGGTGACCAGGATATAGAGGAATGGGGATGCCCATAGTATGGAGAAGGGTAGATGACCATGCACAGGAGCTACATTTTCTATGACAGTTAGTGTCCTCTCATAAGCCCTATATAGCCTTTAAAATAGGGAGCTTCTGAAATTGTAAAATACTTAAAGTTACTTGGTTATGATATGCTATGGAGAAAGGGGGGGGGGCATCCTATGAAGGAAGTAGATGACCATGCAAACAGGATGCCCCCTCATTAGTCTTACACACACTTTGTGGTAGTGGGCAGGGGCGGACTGACCATTGGGCCACTCGGGCACTGCCCGAGGGCCCCGTGCCACTAGGGGGCCCCATCAGGGTTGCCAGCCTCAGTAAAACCAGGGACAGTATGTAAAAATCTGTGTTTTTCTTACATCTGTCTCTGAAATGTCCCTTCCCGACATCCTTTTGGTCTAAAAATCCTTAGATTATATCTACCCCACCTCTCCAGTACCTACCTGTCTGATTGCCTGGGGGCCCCGTAATCTCCTATTGCCCGGGGGCCCCATGAGTTGTCAGTCCGCCCCTGGTAGTGGGGTTACCAAGAGTTACTTGGTAATGATATTCTATGGAGAAAAGGATGCCCATACAATGGAGAAGGGTAGGTGACCAAGCAAAGGATTTAATTTCCTATGGCAGTCGCCAAGATCGAGGTACCATAAACATGAACACCAGACGTTGGGTTTCGTAATGGGAAAGGAACTTGAACTTCTCTTTCTTTTTCCCTTTCAAAAGACTTCCTTGACCCACAAATCCCACCTCATCTTACTTCACACTACAATAAAGTCAATTGTATATGCTTCACATGCTGACTAGAACCACCAACCATGTTCTTTGGAAGCCCACAGGACTTTGTGTTGTCAAGACTCGCACTTCAGATTCAGAAAAGGTCATCTGGTGCTATGAAGACCCATTATTGGGTAAATGTGGAAGGAGAATTTGGCTTTTTAGGGTGGCATCTGATCTGCCTTTTGGAGCCAACTCTGATCTCTAGCCTAGTGAGTCTTATTGTGCATATCAGATACAACAGCAGGACAAACAGTTATGGGAAATCCAAAAATTTTACAGCCGTCTCTGGAACAGTTAGTGAGGGACAAATGTTCTTTCCCCTCGCTTTGGAAAACTTTCCTCTCACTTCTAGATAGGTAAGTAAAGGGAAATCTCCCCAACATGGCAGGAGTTTTATCCATCTACTACTTTTCATTTCAGTTAGAAAGTAGTAGTAAAAAAACAAAAAACAAAAAGAAAACCCTAAATTCCACCAGTTAATTCACCCATGTCCCTTTTTGTGCCCTCAGCCTACTGCAGGAACTCAATGGATGCTCGATGGTACAGTTATGATGACAGTAACGTGGAATTGGTCCAGGAGGATGAGGTCTGCACCCGGGGGGCTTATCTGCTGTTTTACCAAAAGAGGAACGCCATCCCGGCCTGGTCTGCCAGCAGCTCCGTAAGAGGTACTATAACTCTTGGGATAATGGCAGTTAGGGTTGACTGTTGTCCTGAATAGAACTAACCCTAACAGGGAAGAAAGTCTTAGGAATGAGTGGGTGGAGATGCATATATGAGGTTTGGTGTGTGTTACTGGAAGGTGGCAACATCTGGAGGAGACTTTATTAACACAAAACTGCTTGTTGGTATTGTCTATGGCAGTAGTGTCCACCTGGTCTCCAAACCTGAATGTGGCCCTTTGCTTGCCTTTATCTGACCTTTTGGGGCACTATTCCTCCTTTAGACTCCAACACTGAGGAATAATTTCTACTACCCATGGGCAGGGCAAAAGGGGCAGCTGCCCTGGGCCCTGTCATTGTTGTGGGGCCCATAGCAGCTTCCTCATACTTGCCAACTATCCCAGTTTAAATTCCCTTGTCCCTTGATGATTTAGTCCTGTGCTGTGTCCCAATATGTCAGTGTGAAGTGCTGGTACTAATGCTGCCCATCTCTGCCCTATTGTTTACAGATGACTCACCTGCAGACCCTGTGTTTACATGTAAATAACCGGCATTCATATGTAAATAGCAGCAGCATTACTAAGTAAATAGCTGCGGCCACTGGCATTGATATGTAAATAAAGGCAGCATTCATATGTATATCATGCTCCCCTGCACTGAGGAGATGATGTGCTGTAACCTCTAGCAACTAATCAGTGAGCCGTAGTGTGTGCTGTAACCTCTAGCAACCAGTCAGTAAGCAGCAACAATAAGCTGTAACTGCTGGCAACCAAACGCAATTTCTGCCTGATCTGATACAGTAAATTGATTTTAAGTCTAGCTGCTATTTATTGTATGTCTCGGAGCAGGTGGAGCGTGAAACTGCATGGGGGGGCCCCAAGAATTTTTTTGCCCAGGGTCCAATCAATATTAAAGACAGCCCTGCCCATGGGGCTCTATTCCTCCCACTGACACCAAAGATAGGCATAGTTTATGTCCAATGATTACAGGATATTTTCTACTGCCACTGGCCACTGTTTGGCACCCCTAAAGTCTTAAAAACAGTTGACTGGCCCTTTGGTTAGACATTTTGGAGACCCCTAGACTATGGCTTCCAGTCTGCTTTTTTTTTTCCACCCTACTGTGGAATCATGTGCTTGCAGGTACCATCAAAACAGAGGCTTACCATGATGGAAAGTTGAAGGTTTTTCTTGGTTCTAATTTCACCAAGTTTTTAGGATCTTGCACTGTAATTACAGGTTCCACAAGTTCCTCCATGTCGGACCACTGGGTCCTTCGGCTGAATGGAAGCAAGAGAGAGAGTTTGGCGTCTCATGTTACTACCAACTGCTCACCACCTCCTCAAAGTCCAGACTCTGTGGTCTTCCTAGATGAGGAGGACTTGGACCAAGGTAAATATGTGGCTCCATGAGTACAAATCCACGCAGACAATTCAAAATCATGATTTTGTGGAGGGGAGAGTCAACTCCATACGGTTTTATAATGAAATGTCCAACAAGATCATATAGATGTGATGGCATTGGTCAGATATCTACAAACATTTGGCCATATAGAATATTTTAGGGTGGTCAACTATTTTTTTTTTTTTTTTTTTCTTGCAGGTTGTGGCACAAAGTCTTTTGTCCGTGGAGTCAAGGGTCGTAGTGCCAGCATGAAACTGTCATCTGCTTCCAAAATAAAGCTGAGCCTCAGTAAGGCGATGCCACTCCGGTGGTCATTCGGAGCAAAGGATAAGGCAAAGCCCAAGACTGGTGAACTAGTGGAATATTTAGAATCTGGCCGTCGGCCAAAGTACACAAATGAGTCTATTGTGCCATTGATGACCACCACAGACAAGCCAACCAGTGGACCTCAGCCAAAGGTAAACCATGTGAATACTCATGGTGCCAATGAAATCAACTCAGCCAGTGGTCAATCAAGACCAGCAAAGACAGATACTTCAGATGGAAAGCTTCGAGATAAAGTGAGCCGCCAAGATAGCAGTGCTGTGACTGAGAAAGGAGATGGGCCTTCACAATCCCAACACAGGACTATGGGTGTAGACGGTCCAGCCCCTTTTGACTCTGTTCAAAAAGGAAAAGGAAATTTAGGTAAAAAGGGAGATGGAAACCAAAGAATCCTTACTAAAGACAGCAGCAGGCCAAGAACCTCCGAAACTGGACCTCAGGAGGAGAAGTCAGCAAAGTCTAGGTCTACTGGTTTACCGAAGAAAGAATCCAGAAGGCCGAGCACGTCGGACAACATTAAAACTGACCTCCAAGCCAGGACAACCAGGACATCTCTACCTAATGGGGTTTTGGATGGGAGGACAAGTGGCACCATGCCACGTCGTCAGAAAGAGGACCATACCCCCAGCAAAGCTCAGATGGACATCAGGAGAGCCCATAGCTCAACCAATGTTCAGAATAAGGTGGAGTGGACTATGAAGAGGTCTACCTCTCTGTACAAGAACGGAAGTGCGACTCACCAAGCTGCCAGGCAGGCAGCAGCAGAAAAGTCATCCTCAGGTACACTTCAGAGAATGAGATATCAAACTTCCTCCCTAGGAAGGAAGAAAACGGTGCCTGAATCCAGCTTCTAACAGTGCTCTTAACTCCCTTTTGCCACCTTTATGACAATGACTATAATAGGAGAACCTGGCGTTCTTTGTTGCTTACGCTGGCGGTCCTCAGTGGGCATTTGGGATCTCATATTTATTGTATTAAAGAACAGAATATTGCAGGTTTGTTCCCCACCATGTCTCCACTGCTGTACTGGACCCCACCCAACAAATCCCTACATCTCACAGCCAAAAACGGAGCTACTGTTGTCACCAGCCTGAGTGAGCTCTTCCTACATAGTATAAAGTACGGGGGGTATGGCATATCATCCTTTGGTAAATTCTCCAAAGAAATAAACAGTACAAGGTACTTGATCAGACCTGTGACACCAGCAGCTATTTTCCTCCAAACGCTGGACCTGTGATGGCCTTTTCAGGGTGGGGACCGCAGAAAAGACCTGTTTGTGGGCCCTTTTTATCTGGGCAGAGTTGCTCTGATCATTATCAATGCGCAGGTTGTGTACAATTATCCATTCAGGTTATCTGCAATGAGGTTGATTTACTAAAGGCCAATATACTCTCCGGAGCTTAGTAAACGACGGAGAGCTCTTCTGACTTCCATCATCCAATCATGTGCAAGCAAAAATGTTGTTTTTTGTTATTTTTATTTTCCTTGCATGTGATTATTCTTTATAAAGTCGATCTTCAGCACATTTACTAAGCTCTGGAGCAGCTGCAGGCTGTATATAATGTGTCAGTGCAGGCTGTATACAATGTGTCAGTGCAGGCTGTATACAATGTGTCAGTGCAGGCTGTATACAATGTGTCAGTGCAGGCTGTATACAATGTGTCAGTGCAGGCTGTATATAATGTGTCAGTGCAGGCTGTATACAATGTGTCAGGGCAGGCTGTATACAATGTGTCAGTGCAGGCTGTATACAATGTGTCAGTGCAGGCTGTATACAATGTGTCAGTGCAGGCTGTATACAATGTGTCAGTGCAGGTTGTATACAATGTGTCAGTGCAGGCTGTATACAATGTGTCAGTGCAGGCTGTATACAATGTGTCAGTGCAGGCTGTATACAATGTGTCAGTGCAGGCTGTATACAATGTGTCAGTGCAGGCTGTATACAATGTGTCAGTGCAGGCTGCATACAATGTGTCAGTGCAGGCTGCATACAATGTGTCAGTGCAGGCTGTATACAATGTGTCAGTGCAGGCTGTATACAATGTGTCAGTGCAGGCTGTATACAATGTGTCAGTGCAGGCTGTATACAATGTGTCAGTGCAGGCTGTATACAATGTGTCAGTGCAGGCTGTATACAATGTGTCAGTGCAGGCTGTATACAATGTGTCAGTGCAGGCTGTATACAATGTGTCAGTGCAGGCTGTATACAATGTGTCAGGGCAGGCTGTATACAATGTGTCAGGGCAGGCTGTATACAATGTGTCGGTGCAGGCTGTATACAATGTGTCAGTGCAGGCTGTATACAATGTGTCAGTGCAGGCTGTATACAATGTGTCAGTGCAGGCTGTATACAATGTGTCGGTGCAGGCTGTATACAATGTGTCGGTGCAGGCTGTATACAATGTGTCGGTGCAGGCTGTATACAATGTGTCGGTGCAGGCTGTATACAATGTGTCGGTGCAGGTGGTATACAATGTATCGGTGCAGGCTGTCTACGATGTGTCGGTGCCGGCTCTATACAGTGTATCGGTGCAGGTTAATGTATACATTGTAGCGCCATGTTCAGGTATGGTGACAAGTGAAGACTCTCCCAGAAGAAGGTCCTGGAAATAAGGGGGGAGGGGTTTTATATTTATTTAGAGGTGTGACGGATATTTTTTTTAATGATCTTTTTACTGTTAATGATTTTACATTGCAGAACTTTTAATACTTTTATTTTTTTTTAAATAAATTGCCCTTCATTGGGGTTTTGGGTAGACGGGTGTTTTGCTGCCATTAAGAAGCACAGATAAGCCTATCCCTGTTGATTCCAATGGCGTAGTGTAGGTGACCGACCTGCTTTGCGTTTCGTCGGACGCAGCGGCTCTTAGGGAGGTATGTTTGGATTGCACTCAAAGCCGCCTTTCTTCACCAGTCGCTGCATTTTGCATTTGCAGCCCGTGGAAAAGGCCCGACATGAACACCGCTCTACAAAAGCCTTTAGTAATTGAAGGGTGGACAATGTATTACATGCGGCACTCAAATCCTCGCTGTGTGTGTTTTTTTTTTTCTGTAATGTGAGGTTAACAAAGAATGCTTGTGATTGCGTGCCTTTGGGCAACACTACTATTCTTCTTCCCCCTCCTGCATCTTTTATAAATAAGATACAGAGTAGCTGAAGTAGAACCAAGGCCAGCCGCCCCCCCCCCCCCCCCCCCTTATCTGCGTGTGACTCTGGCAGTAAACACAGTTCAATATATGCGTTATCACAGCGCCACCTAGTGGTGTATTGGCAGATTGCATGGGGGTTCATTGAAAGTAACTACCAGGCCTACATTACGTTAAATCGCTCGAATGGTCCCGCCATTGCTGACTTTCTTTAACCTCTTTATGAATCGATGTAAATGTTGGATATCATTTTTTTTTTTTTTTTTTTGGGGGGGAGCGAATCAGGTGCCATTTTTTTTTTTTTTACCCTCCTTTTAACCCCTTCCTTTCCAGCCCCCACATCCCTTTAATAGGGTCTGTACACATGTGTGGAGGGAAGGATTGGTGGTCATGTGACCCCCCCCCCCCCCGTGGCTGGCGGTCACAGAGGTCACATGATCAGGAGTCGGTCTCGCTGGTCTACCTATTGTTAGTGGGGACCGAGAGCATAGTGCCGGGACTGTCCCGGGTTTTCCAGGGACTGTCCCGGGTTTTCCAGGGACTGTCCCGGATTTTCATCTGGTTTCTAAATTGCTGCATTTGTAAATTCCAAAAACCAATATAATGGAATAGTAGTAAAAAAAAAAAAAGAACTTGTGGGTTTAACCAAGCTTGTTTTTTTTTTTATGTACAATTCTCCTTTAAGGGGGCGTGGCCAGGGGGTGTGTCCTATGCCCACAGGTGATCAAATACCACCAAAAGAAATCTCTATTTATGGGGGGAAAAAAGGGAAAAAAGGGACATGAATTTTATTTGGGACTAAAAAAAGTAGCTGCTAATGTGCCAACATCCCTAGAATATATATGTGGAGCAGAACCCTCTTAATGGGACTTTAGCGGCGCTGGGTTGGTATGAAGGTAAGTAGAAGAAAGTTGAAGAGGTTTACAATTTCTTTATTATTACAAACTGTACAAAAGATATTTGAGACAAATACAGACGAACCCAGCGCCGCTAAATTCCCATTAAGAGGGTTCTTCTCCACACATCCATTTTATTTGGATACGGCGTCGCACGACCCGGCAATCAAAGTACCGCAGTTCCGTATCGCAAAAAAAGGTCGTGGGGGGGGGTAAATCTTCTGAAGGTCGTGGTTAAAAAAAAAAAAAAAAAAAAAAAGTATGACAATAGAAAAGCCTTATCCTTTTTTTTTTACTTTGGGTCCAGCGCTCTTCCCATGGAATTTTCAGGGGAAGGGTTCCGCCCCCTATGTGTACTCGTCTGCACGGACGCACGCTCTCTCGCTTTCTGTCGTTGGAGATCAAATCCTCCAATCTGAGTTGTCCTTGGGCTGTATTTGTTAATCCATTAGAAGGGCTTCTTCATCCTTCGTGTAAATCGGTCCGGGGGAAGATGAAAACGCTTTCAACGGCGACTCCGCAGGGAATCCCCTCCCCCAAGGTGCTATTTTTACTGCACAAGTAGTTTTTTTTGTTTTGTTTTTTTCTGTCTGTACGGGTTACATTGTGACAAAAGCTCTTCTCTGACATGTTTGCACTGTATCAAAGGGGATTATTCCTACGAAAAGAAAAGAGCCGCGCATTGCTATAGCGCCAAAGTGTATTTTATGGATATTTTTTTTTTTTATGGACTGGACATACCTTCTGTCTGTACAAATGTGATATGACAAAAACATTTAAAGTATATGAGGCCAAAACTTTTATTTTTTACTTTGGGATAAAGTGGGGGGGGGGAGAGATTGTCCCCCTGTCAGGTTTTTATTTTTATTGAGGTCTTCTGTCCGCTGGACGGATTCCCCCCCCCCCTCCCCCTATTTGTCCTGGACACCATTATCAACTGAACAGGAAATCTTCCAGTGGAGACACCAGTTTTAGTGACAGCTGTCAGAGAGATTTCCTTCCATTTCCTGTTAGGTCTCTGGGACAGGAAGTGCAGAAAAATCTCCCCAATGGCACACAGTCAGAGAAAAAAAAAAAACATCTAACAGGGGTCTAACCTTTCTTTACCTAATCAAACCCCAGTCAACCCCCAGGGGTTCTGGAACAATGGGGTGTAATACAGAAGTTATATTAATGCTGACACAGAATCTCATTATATTCTGTAAAACCGGTATTATCAGGAACTCTTTATTCATTCTTTAACCCCTCTGTTGTCCATTTGGATGGGGTGAAAGGTTAGAACCTCTGTCAGGTTTTTCATATTGCTGTGTCCCGATTTTCCTCACTTTCTTTCTTGACAAACGTTGCCTTTTTGGATATAAAAGGGGATCTCTATCTCTCTCCACACCCATCCCCCCAGCTCCCCCCCCCTTTTTCCTTTCCAACGTCTCCCTTCGGCCCTTCTCCCCACTCCCTTCCCTCCCTCCTTTCCTCTTCTCCTCCTTCCCTTCCCTCTCCTCCTCCCTTTCTTTCCTCTCCTCCTCCTTCCCCCTCTCCCTTCCTCTCCTCCTCCTTCCCCACCCCATCACTTCCTCTCCTCCTCCTTCCCCCATCACTTCCTCCTCCTCCTTCCCCCCCCTCTCCCTTCCCCTCCTCCTCCTCCTCCTCCTCCTCCTCCTCCTCCTCCTCCTCCTCCTCCTCCTCCTCCTTCCCCCCTCTCCCTTCCTCCTCCTTCCCCCCTCTCCCTTCCTCCTCCTTCCCCCCTCTCCCTTCCTCCCTCCTTCCCCCCTCTCCCTTCCTCTCCTCCTCCTCCTCCTCCTTCCCCCCTCTCCCTTCCTCTCCTCCTCCTCCTCCTTCCCCCCTCTCCCTTCCTCTCCTCCTCCTCCTCCTTCCCCCCTCTCCCTTCCTCTCCTCCTCCTCCTCCTTCCCCCCTCTCCCTTCCTCTCCTCCTCCTCCTCCCTCTCCCTTCCTCTCTCTCCTCCTCCTCCCTCTCCCTTCCTCTCTCTCCTCCTTCTCCCTCTCCCTTCCTCTCTCTCCTCCTTCTCCCTCTCCCTTCCTCTCTCTCCTCCTTCTCCCTCTCCCTTCCTCTCTCTCCTCCTTCTCCCTCTCCCTTCCTCTCTCTCCTCCTTCTCCCTCTCCCTTCCTCTCTCTCCTCCTTCTCCCTCTCCCTTCCTCTCTCTCCTCCTTCTCCCTCTCCCTTCCTCTCTCTCCTCCTTCCCCCCCCCCTCTCCTCTCCTCCTTCCCCCCCCCTCTCCCTTCCTCTCTCTCCTCCTTCCCCCCCTCTCCCTTCCTCTCTCTCCCCTCTCTCTCCTCCTTCCCCCCTCTCTCTCCTCCTTCCCCCCTCTCTCTCCTCCTTCCCCCCTCTCTCTCCTCCTTCCCCCCTCTCTCTCCTCCTTCCCCCCTCTCCCTTCCTCTCCTACTCCTTCTCCCATCACTTCCCCTCCTCCTTCTCCTCTCTCCCTTTATCTTCCTTCTTCCCCCCACCTCTCTCCCTTCCTCTTCCTCCTTCCCCACCCCCTAATCTTTCCTCTTGCTTCTTCCACTCGCCCCCCTCTCCCTTTTTCCTCTTTCCTCTTTCCTCTTTCCTCTTTCTCCTTCTCCTCCTCCTCCTTCCTCCTCCTCCTCCTCCTCCCTCCTCCTTCCCCCTCCTTCCTTCCCCCTCCTTCCTTCCTCTTCCCCCTCCTTCCTTCCCCCCTCCTTCGCTCTCTCTTCCTTCCTCTTCCCCCTCCCTTCATCCTTCTTCCCCCTTCCCCCTCCCTTCATCCTTTTCTCTCTCTACTTCCTCTTCTTCCCTCTCTCTTCCTCTACCTTCCTGCCCCCCCCCCCCCCTCCTCCCTTTCTCCCCTCCTCCCCCTCCCTCCTTAAACTGCTCGATTACTTCTGCCTTACTTCCTGGGCAGACTTTAGGTCATGACACAGGGAGGAGTTGACCAGCTGACCTCATTAGCACACACCCCCTGCATCATCCAGCCTCAGTTTGTCAACTCCTTCCTGTGTCCTGACCTACAGCCTGCCCAGGAAGTAAGGCAGAAGTAATGGAGCAGTGTGTCTACACAGCTATGAAGAGAGTGAGATGAGCCTGTGCAGAATAAACAGGAAACTGTTTTATTTTTGCAAAATAATGACATTAATGCTAAATTGGTACATGGTAGTGGGGGGGGGGTCTGGAATTTAGAAAAAAAAAAAAAAGATGAACAAAGGTGAACTTACCCTTTATGTACCCATTTACACATCCGCTGTGTGGTCTGTGCATTGCTTCATTTGTTGTTAGCAAATGAAGGTAACGTGATTTTTTTTTTTTTTTTTTTTTAAAGCTCATTAGAGTGGCAGCCCGGCCTTCTTTACCGCCACGCACC